>NW_025999785.1:0-552500 GCF_019419815.1 Pyrus x bretschneideri
TTCTGCATTACTTGGGCCAAATTTTTACTTCATTTTGGATTGTATTTAGCTAAGGAAGGCTTTTTCCATTGTGTGTGATAGGCGTCACCACCTTACCGGTGCTTCAGAATCCCGACAACTCCATACAACCAGATTTTTACACAAACAAGATTTCAGACTTTTTGTCTCTCAAGGCAGCAACTGTATGATTATGTTACCCCTAAAGCCAATCTTGTGCTCATCTGTCATTATTTGGCTTTACCAGTCATAACTTCCATATCAATAATGTCCATGTAAATTTTATTTTCCAACCGGATATAGGTTTCAGATATCTATGAATTTGTGAAATTTGTTGTAGTGGAACTCACAATATATGTGTGTATGTATATAGATAGATAGCTAGATATATAAGTTTCCTTGTATCCATTATCCTGCGTATTCTTGGCAGCCAAATCAGCGCATAGCTGCAGGATGCAGTATCCGTATCTCGTGTTCTCGGACATGCTAAGGGAGAGTCTAATTTGTCTGAGTAGTGAAATTGAATGCTGTCTATTTGTTAGGGAAACTGAGACAAAGAACATGCATTAGAGACTTAGAGTTGGGGGTGGTTGGTTTTGAAGAACTCGGCGGAGAACAAAAGCTTGCTTCAAGGTGACGAAAGTTTCAAATCATGAATTTATGCTAACCAAATGACAAAGACCTCTCTACTTATGTCATGACAAAGGGCATAAGTGAATGTGTGTGCAATATCTATTTGTGAGGAATTCAATTTCCTTTTATATTTGTATGTACACGTTTGTGAAAAATAGTTTATTTTTCATCAATAACACTAATAATATCACAGCTTTGTATCAAATTTGCTGCCAGGGTTAGCAGAGAAAGAGAGCTGGTAGACTTCATTTTTTTGGTTGGGAATATGACACTATTAGAAAAGTAACAAAAGATGATGCGCAATGGATAGCCAAAGTAGTTACTATATGTCCAATCACATAAACAAAAGATGGTTCATAAAAGTTTACCATTACTATAAGATAAAATGAACAATTTGAATGAGAAGAACTCCTTCATGTTTATCGTGGATAAAATTTATGGTTGATAAATTGGTTAACTTGATTGTAGAGAGATTAAATTCATACACCTCAAATTACTTTTTTCATATATTTTTATTTTTTTAATATTTTTTGATATCTGCACAGCACTACCACTTGATAATATATATATATATATATATATATATATATATATATATTAAAAGAGTTAAGAAATAATTTGAGGTATGTGAATATAATCTCTCTTGATTGTATTGTATTGTGTTTTTTTTATCTATTGTAATACTACTAAACACCTCCCTCTTGTGGACAATTTTAAGTCATTGAGGCGGTTGAAATACTACCAAGTGACTCATTAGTCACCATTCACGATAAAAGTCGAACTTGACATCTTGTTACTTAACAAAAAATCTATCTTACTAAGCGGCAGTACAAGGGAGAATTTACACAAACAAAAATGCATAGTAATTTGATTTATCTTTGTAGTTCCAAAAATAAAAAAGAAAATGTTACCTTTATTTCTCGAACCATACTTACCTACTCAAAAATGAGTAGGAATTTCTACTCAAAATTCTTAGGATGTGTTTACGTATCCGTAATCAGAATGAAAATGTAGAATTGTATTCCGATTATGAAATACTCCGGTGTTTACCAAACATCGAAGAATCAAAAAAGCAGTGGGGCCCACACAAATTTTGTAATTTAATCCCTTGTATTGGTGGAATTTGATTCCTTAGATGTAGATGATAATTCAATTCCTGATTGCTTGGGCAATTGGAATGATCTTTTTGTTCCCTTTACGCCATCACTTACTTTTTTTTATTTCCAAAATTATCCTTTATAAACCCATTAACCCTAGTTTAATTATGCACAACTCCTTACTTTTTTTTTTTAATTTTCATGCTCATTTACATTATGCACAACCCCATGCATATGCCGAAGATATGAAAATACAACTTGAGCGAGAAAATTTAAACATGAAAGTAAATACTTAAATTTATAAAAAAAATAAACAAAAGCGTTTTAGTGTGTCTATGAAATAAAAAAACAATTTAATTTTTTTTCTTACTATTATGTATTATATCAAATTTTACTATAAAAAAGTATATAAAATATTTGATTTGGGACAAAGGCATTTTAGTAATCATACTGGTTTATATTCTGATTCTGCTTAATTAGTAAACAGTTTTATGGAATTAGTGTCATTTCTATTCCGATTCTAGAACATTTAAGTAAACAGCTTCAATAGGAATCCGATTCTGACTTCTCATTTCAACTCCCCCTCAATTCAATTTATCCTATTTTCATTACAGTTACATAAACGCGCAATTAGTGTTTTAATCACATAGCTTTGTACATATGATCATAATCGTTCATACTATAAATCACATAGTAAAGATCATTTTTGCAAAAAATAAATAAAAACTAAGGTTGTTTAATCAATCTATTGTAGCAAATGCATAGACAGTTCGTAATACTTTTACCAATTTTGTTCATTTGTTTTTAAATAGATTGATGGTCAACCGTTCATTTGTTTTAAAATAATTTGATGGCCAAATGATCTTAGTTTTAATTGATTTTTTGTAAAGTTGATCTTTATATGATGATTTATAATATAAAAAGTTTTAATTATAAATATGAAGTTCTATAAATAAACAATGAATTGTAACAATTTTAAGAAATTTTGAGTAGAATGAATTGTAATAATTTTGAGAAATTTTGACTAGAAATTCCTGCCCATCTTTCGGCAAAGAGTTCCTATTTCTCCCCCTACCGTGGCCATCCCAGTCATCATGAAAAGCAACATTTTCCTCTCCATTTCCATTTCCATTTCCATTTCCATCTCCTCTGAATCCTTTCTTCTTTCTTTCCCTTTCTTCAATCAACCAATCAACCAGTCAACCACAAAAAACGCTCACACTCTCTTTCCCCCTTTCACGCTCCCTTCTCCTTTGATTTCCATTTCTGCCACTCCCCCTCTCTTTCTCTAATCTAATCACCCCCAATCCCCGTCGGTCCTATGCAAATTAGGATTGATTCCCAATTAGGGTTTTGATCCTTTTGGTCAGAAATCCAAGAAATGGATTCGGACGAAGAGTTCGACATGCTCGACGCCAACGATGACGACGACGACGATTTCTACAGTGGCGGCGATGATGATGCAGCTGGCGCTATGGACAGCGACGACGCTGGAGTTGCTGATTACGAGTTCATCGACAACGACTCCGACGATTCCAATGATGTCGCCTCGCATCGATACCAGGTGGCTTTTCTCTTCAATTATCACAATTTCATATCTTCTCTTTTATTTTCTTTGAAATGATTTTGGTTAATTGATTTTTTATTCTCATGCTTCTTCTGGGTTTTCAAAGTTGAGCCCTTTTAGTACTTGTCCATATGTTAAATATGCTTAATTTTTATATTGGGTCTAATCATAAAAAAATTCTTCTTTTTTTTGTATTCGGCTTTGTGGTAATGTTAGTGTTGCTGATTTTGATCTTAGATTTCATTGATTTATCCGAAATGTAAATTTAGTTCGTGTTGTGGGAATGTTTTAAAAAGTCGGAGCCTTTACTTGTACTGTGGAAATGCTAATTCTGCTAGAATTATTAGCTTCGTTATAATGTTAACAATCCTTGATTTTGATATTTGGGTTAGTTGGGCTAGAGTTACCAAGGAAGGATTTCCGTAGTTGCTGCTATTCCTAACAAAAAAGAGTTTGCATAGATCGTGGGTAAACTATATCTGGTGTTTTTTTCTTTTGTTTACTTGATTTGTAATTTTTTTTTGTTCAGGCCTCGGGCACGTGCGCCCCCCCCCCCCCCCCCCCCCCCCCCCCGTGGCACTTTAGTTGATTTGTTAAAGTCAGGGACTTTTGTTGGTGGATAAAGCCAATTATGTTTATTAGAGAAATTTGGTATTTATTTGATTGGTAGCTGACCATGGTTGAAGTGATTGGGGCTTTTTTCTTTTAATTTTTTATTTTTTATCTTTGTGGTCCTTTGAAGGTTGTTCATTGTTTCGGTGAACTCCAGGGATTTGGTAGCCTTTCTCTTGAAGCATTTGGATCTTGGAACAAGTAAAAGCTAAAACTGATCCATATCGCAGAATGTTGTGTGCTCTCATTGTTGTGTCTAAAGATGAGAAAAGTCTTTTAGTTTAAGATACTGATACATACTAATTGAAATTTTGCACCTTACATGAAACTCGTTAGTGGATTTCTACACACGAATTCCAAACTTTGGAAATTTGTAATGAACTCTACTAGGCTGTGATATCTTTGCTTTATTTTCGCTTTTTTTATTTTATTGCATTATATAATCTCGTTTACTAAGTGTATGTATGGATCTTTAATTTAGGAGTTTTGGATGCTTGTCTATGGGCCAAAAATAAGTTTATCAGTTAGTTGCGGCGCTCATTATTGTTGTAATTTCGTTACATTTTTATTGCAGCAAAACTACACCGTTTTGACAGAGGCTGACATTCGTCAGCATCAAGAGGAGGATATTGTGAGGATATCTACAGTGCTTTCTATTCTAAAAGTTGCAGCTAGCATACTACTCCGCTACTATAATTGGTAAATTGCTGTCTCCAATGTTTGTTTTCTTTGCTTATTTGGCTAATTTCTTTACATGCTGACATGGATTGCCTTTACTCTTACTAATGGATACCTCGGTTATGTGAACCAAATTTAGTTTGTCAGATAATTTCCACTATACCTTGCTCAATTTGTTTGGTGTGCATTTATTTGGTAAGTTGTATACAATGGTGCATTGTTTTTCTGGATTTTCTAATGAACCTATACTTCCTTCATACTCACAGGAGTGTCAGTAAAGTACATGATGAGTGGTTTGCAGATGAAGGAAAGGTTCGCAGGGCTGTTGGCTTGCCCGAGAAACCAGTTGTTGAATACCCTTATGCAAGTGAAGTAAGCAGTCCCTGCTTTCGTATGTCATCAAGTTTGGGCATTTTTTGCTTCAAAGTTTTTTTTTTCCTCCAAACCGTTGTTATTGCTGACAGCTTTGATAACTTGTTTTTGTCTTTTAACAGCTTAATTGTGGGATTTGTTTTGAGACCTATCCTCATGATAAGATGCATGCTGCAGCTTGTGGTCATCCTTTTTGTTCCTCATGCTGGGCAGGTTTGATACAATGTCATATATTTTTTTCTTTTTTCTTCCATGGAAAAGTTGAACTTGTAGTGTGCATGATTTTTTCACTTTTCTATTATCACCAGGGATGCGTTTATATAAGGAGAATGCTGTAATATAAGAAAAGTATGTTCAGCAATTTAGTCAAACTTTTGTTTATAGGTTCCTCAATACATGTGGATCTCTTGCATTTGTGCAAGACCTGTGTTAGTGACTTTATGGTTGCACATAAAAGGCCAGACCGGTCCTCCTTTTGTCATCATTTAGTGGGTCTTTGTTTTCCCATCATATATAGCATTTTCTAGGAGCAATACGTGTAAATTATGAGTGTTGATAAAGAGATGTATTATATGTATTGTAGTTCCGTTTCTTGTACTGCGGATACAATTTTTGTATTTTTACGTCTCTGTCATCTAGTATCCAGTAATCTGAAGTTTACAAATATATATATATATATATATATATATATATATATCATTTTTTCATCTTGTTATTGTTTCCAAATGAGTTTTGAGTTTTGTCTTACGTTCTTTTATCATTTTCCATGTCTTGTAGGCTATATTGGCACGGCCATTAATGATGGCCCTGGATGTTTGATGTTGCACTGTCCGGATCCATCTTGTAGTGCTGTTGTTTTCCAAGATATGATTAATGATTTGGCTTCCTATGAAGAGAAGGAGAAATATTCGCGCTACTTTCTTAGATCTTATGTTGAAGACAATAGGAAGGTAATCCCACGATTCGATCCTTGATCACAATGATCAGCGATTTGTCTATTCTCCCAAAATAAATGCAAAACCTTAGCCGTTATATCTTCTTACTTGCCAAACGTTTAATTAATTTGAGGTTATAGTGATTAAAAACAAGTAGAACCATTCTAGTTGGCGAGTTGATCAATTAGCCTTAGTTGACCCATCTTAAATTCGGTACTAGTGTTTTATGTAAACTAGACATGCAGTTGACTTGGTGACGTCATAGTTAACAGTATATGAGTGAGAAATGTTTTGCAGTGGCAGCTTAGAAGTAAACTTAAAGATTGCTTCATTTCTGACAAGTGATTACAGAAAAATATTTATGTTCTGTACAACTTCATTGCCTTGCCCTAGTTGTTCTGTACAACCAGGGCAAGGTAATGCATGACTTTATGGATTTTCTGTAAGGTTTTAAATGTATATTTTGCATTTGGATGTATTTTTTTACTAGCCTTCATTCAATATTTTGTTGACCATTATTATTTCATGGATGTTTCTCTGTAGACCAAATGGTGTCCTGCTCCAGGCTGTGATTATGCTATAAATTTTATTGTTGGTGGTGGAAGCTATGATGTTACCTGCCGCTGTTCATATAGCTTTTGCTGGAATGTGAGTCTCTTTGAATTTTTCACATATAGTTTTTATCTTCGTTGAATATTGCATGTATGTGCATTTTGTATGGCGTACAGGATAAAGATATGATATGATGCAGCAATGTGAGAAATCTTCAAAAATTAGAATATGATATGTGTTGTAATGATGCATATATACATGGCTTGTTATTTTTTCTTCTTGTTTTATATTTATGCTTTGTTTTATGTTGCATATGAGCCCTTAAGCATTGTATAATACCACTTGGTGCTTCATATGAAGTTATCTTGTGCTTCATAGGTGCTCATGGCATTTACATCATGTGAATTTGACCTTGCAGTGTACTGAGGAAGCTCATCGTCCCGTTGATTGCGGCACTGTGTCAAAATGGATAATGAAGAATAGTGCAGAATCTGAAAATATGAATTGGTACGTAAGCATTAGTTATCGGCGGAATAGTAACCTTATAAAGCAGGAGAATAGTGATCAGATGTGAACATTGGACTTCTCCAGGTCCCATAGGATGATGGGAAAATAATCTATGTGCTGAACCCAAGTAATGTTTGATTAAAGCATGGCCAGTCCCTACCATAATAATTGCTAGACATGTCCAAACCTTATCCTGGAATCCTGGATATCCACTTTGATGTCATATCTACATGACAATCCTGTAGCTAGGCAGTGCGCAAATGCCAATGTTGAAGTGTGGGATGGTGCCGGCCAAAAGAAAAGGTCTGTAATGGTCCCCTTAGTATGGACTTTACAAGTTGGGAGCTGGGTTCTCGATGACTCCCTAAAATATTGTAGTAAAATATATCAACGTTTGCATGTTAAGCTTATAGTTTGGACAAAATTGTGCTTATTCCAGTTCCTAGTTCAAAATATTTTGACGGGTATAGCCACAGAAAGATAGGCAGTCAGGTTTACATCAGGGATGGACTAAAAGAAGACTTAAGTCTTCAAAAATTTCCTTGAGGGCCTATCTCTCTCTGATGCACATGTCATCAATAGCAGCTTCACAAAATATTTTTTTATTGTTTTTAGCTCAAAATACTAAAGTTATATTGATGGATTTCAGGATATTGGCTAATTCCAAGCCCTGCCCAAAGTGCAAACGGCCGATTGAGAAAAACCAAGGTTGTATGCACATCACTTGCACACCACCTTGTAAATTTGAGTTTTGCTGGTAAGCATTTTAGGAACACTACCTTTTGCATTTTGATTTCCTGTGTATAGCAATCATCTGAAAAATGATTTAATATCTTGTGCCCCTTTCCTAGTTTTTTACAAAGGCATAACTTTCTTATGTCAAAGCTTGATTTCATGTCATCATGCGCCTTGTTTGAACACTATCTGCTCAAAAGGAGAAAACAAAATCTTTCTAGAACACTGATACATGTAGTACATGCTTTCAGGCTTTGCCTCGGTGCGTGGTCGGACCATGGTGAAAGGACGGGTGGCTTTTATGCATGTAACCGTTATGAGACAGCAAAGCAGGAGGGAGTGGTATGTTAATGTAGTTTGCATATCTATTATGATGGTCGTGTATTTTCTCAAGCTATTAACTCAGTTTGTGCCATATTATATGATTCTTATCATATTGTTATATACAGTATGATGAGGCAGAGAAACGAAGAGAGATGGCCAAGAACTCTCTGGAGAGGTACACTCATTATTATGAAAGATGGGCAACCAATCAATCGGTAAGTACCTAGTTTGCCTAAGAATTTAGTAAAACTGATATCACTCAGATATCAGGGTTCTGAAGTTCTCATGTATGCACATAGTTCCTAATGTTTAACTATCTAAAAGGCATCTTTCTTAATGAGCCAAGTTCAGTTAACTTATTAGCTATGTTTTACCTCGGTAGTAAACAGTCATACATACATAATGTGACTCTGCATGAACACGTACAGAAGACAAGTTTATATATTTCCTTTACATTGCTGATGTCTACACACGTTACAAACTTGTAGGCAACAAATCTGTTGACAACTAATCATTATGCTTGCTATGTTCAGTTTTCTGAAGTATTGATGTTTGCTCATTGTTGGAAATGTCAATTAGTTATTAAAGTTGGTTGGTTTTTTTAATAAAACAAGTCATGTGGCTTTCTTTGACTTATTTGCTTACTCCTTGATGCTTTAGCAGATGCTTTCTTTGACTTAATGTCAATTGCTTGATGTTTATCATAGGCTTTTTGTGCATGTGCAGATGTTTTTATTTTTTAAATTGATGCTTTAGCAGTTTCTATTTTCTTCTTTGCTGGGGTATAAAATAGTATCTAATAATGTCAAAATACATGTTCTTCATGACAATCTACTATACTTAATAAAATACATTATGTTAGAGTCTAATTTCTTTTTTTTTACCTTTCCTTCACTGCAGTCCCGGCAAAAAGCACTTGCAGATTTGCAGCAGATGCAAACTGTGCATGTAAGTAAAACATTTTACTATCAGGTCTTTCTTGGTTAGTGATTCTGGTATAGGTGATTGATGTGAATATCAATTGTGTAGTTTGTGTTCCTGGGTTTATGCTTGGTGCAGTGTATTTTATATATGTACAATTTTCTCCACCTACTGTTTTCTGTTCAGCGTTTTTAAGTATACTGTCGATGTTGTTATTGTAGCTTGAGAAGCTGAGCGATATCCAGTGCCAACCTGAGTCACAGCTGAAGTTCATTACAGAGGCCTGGCTACAGGTACCCTACAAGTTACCACACTTTTCTACCAAGAGTGTTTTGCTTTTTCTTAGTAAATTTTCTCTATTTTCAGATAGTTGAATGTAGGCGAGTACTAAAATGGACATATGCTTATGGATATTATCTACCGGAGCATGAACATGCCAAGAGACAGTTCTTTGAGTACTTGCAAGGTATGTCATTTTCTCAAGCTTGAAGAGAGGCGATGCATCATGTTGCTTTGTCCTAATTAATATCTGTTTCTGCAGGTGAAGCTGAGTCTGGGTTGGAACGGCTTCATCAATGTGCAGAAAAGGAGCTACAAGTCTACCTTAATGATGAGGACCCATCAAAAGATTTCAATGAGTTCCGCACAAAACTTGCTGGATTGACCAGGTTATGTTCGACTAAAGATATTATGCTATAGTTTTCTGATTGGACGAGTTGACTCGGGTTACAAGGATATAACTTTTCAGTTTATTGATTTACGGTCAATTTCAATGAAAACAGCGTGACTCGAAACTACTTTGAAAATTTAGTTCGAGCTCTGGAGAATGGTCTGTCAGATGTGGATTCCCATGGTGCCTGCAGCAGGACAGTAAGCTCAAAGTGTTTGGGAGGTTCAAGTAAGGGAAGAGGTGGGAGGGGCAAGGCTTCAACATCCAAGTCTAGTGGTTTGAGTAGAAACATTGACGATTTAGGCCACTGGTCCTGTGAACATTGCACCTTTGCAAATGTCAGGTCGGCCAGTGTGTGCCAGATGTGTCAACAGCGCCGGTAACTTGTGTTTCCTATGCAAATTGGCCTAATCGGTTGTGGAAGCCTTGGTTTTGCCTCTTTGGCTGGCAGATTGCAGCGGAGAATTGGCCTGGCGGGTTGGGATTGCAAGTGCGAGGAGGATGCACAAAATAACAAGGGTGGGAGGAAGAGACTGTCTTGCTTGTTTATAGGAACATGAGCTGTATATAGTTCCTGTTGTTCTCCTAGCATTTACGTGGCTGTCTTGATTCATGCAGATGCAAATGCCCAGGATCTGTAATTTTCATGTCATTAATCAGTTGCTGATAAAATTGTAGCAAAGTTTGAATATTTAAAAAAGTCGGGGGTGGTGGTTGTAACTTGCAAGAGTGAACTAGTCCCCTGCTGCGCCTGCGCAAATTAAATAAGTTACGTACTATTTATCTACCTATTTTTCTCATCTTGAATGTTATCGAACGAAATCCCCTTTGGGTTTTCCTTTCGCTCCAATTTCCCTCTGAACTATTCTTTAATTTCCATTGTTTTCTTGTATCATTGTGCAAGTAAAATCCAAATATACGGCGATTTGGATTTTGCGTTCTGACTGAAGTTACATCCGGCGCTTGTTCTTATGATGCTCTAAAATATCGGCTTTGTTGTGACTGAATTAAGATTAACAGAGAATTTTGTATCAAACGGTATTTGACAAGATCAATTCTTCAGCAAGTTCACGTATCATAAGATGCAAAAGAGAGATGAATTGCAAATCCCTCCTCCTTAGAAGCAACCAAGTTACAAAAGTACAATATATCCCTAGCGTGGCCTAGGTGTTAGCTAGGTAGGGGCCTAGGGCTGCCTGCTTTCCCAACACAAGTCATCTCCAACCCCATACGTACAAATGCACCTGCCCTGACAGACATCTAAGACTCAAAGCACCAATTTTCCGGTCGTCTTATTTTGTCACCTGACCCAAACCCAAGTTTGCACGAATGAATCCGCCCTAACCTGGTTACTGGCAAGCAACAAGGAATGCTGATACAACTTGAAGAAATGCGAGTCGAATTTTGCTGCCTGCAATGCGCGCGTGGTAATTATACACTCCTGGTTTTGTAGGCAGTATAAGCCAACAGTAGTGGAATTGCTAGGCTATATCCTGGAAAATGGAGAATGGGATTCATCTCATATGCTTTGATGAGAGTCCTGCAATTCTGCAATCCAGAGACAAAAGAAACATAGAAACCAAAGTACAACATACATAAGTACAATATGCAAACTGATTACAAAGAAAACAAAAGATGCATCTTGATTTATGCCCTCATAGTCATTACTTCAATATGGTTCCCAGGACGATAGAAGCAAGAGAATTCAGTTTGGAGACCTCGCAACGTTTCAGAATGGTGGTTGCAAGGTTCCAAGCACTTCTCTTGCCTCCATTATCTTAAAAAGTCTGGAAAAGTATTCACATATTTACGACATATATTTTAAGCAGAAATGGGGGGCAGTGAAAGAAACCTTACCATAAAGTGCTTCCAACAAACTGCTAAGCAAAGAACCAAAAGTACATTTCGAATCCACCGGTTTCCAACACCAGAATTTGATCTCCTATTACCTGAGTAATCGTACCATAAAGATCTCTTTTCCTCTGGACCATAGTCATCTTCTTTCTTCCCTGTAACAGAGAGGAAATGCTCCCTATAGATCTGTTTTTCAGTAGCCAAAGCAGCAGTCAGGAAAAGAGCAGGAAAAACCACAAAGACGAGATGTGGAAGAACCACTACCATTACATCTGGAGATCCAACATACTCATGTTTTCCCTTCTGATTGAAAGATTTGACCACCCACCCCATATAGGTCATGTATCCTTTATCCTTGCTGTCCGTGAAAACTTGCCCAGTAAACCAGGGGAATAATATAAGGTAGAACAAGTATCCTAAAAAACCAAACCAGGCTACGGGAAGCCTGCAGAGCTCCTGAAAAACCAATCCTACAGCACTAACGAAGCCCTTATTCTTGTAAGTGAAATGCCTAACTGAGAAAGTGAGGATAGCTTTTGGAATAAGGAGGATGGAGAGTATGAAATATACAGCACACCAGAGCATTGGGTAATACAAGGCATCCCATTGACAACCCATGACCATAAATTCCTTCCAGGTCCATGAAGTCATAGTAGTAAGGCCATTAACAGAAAACGGCCTCAAATCAGATAAAATTGATCTGCCCATGAAGTCTGTTGCTTCTATTTGCAACCAATATCTGCTTGGGACTGGATCCTCAAAGGCTCTATGATTCCATGGAGCAACATAAAGATCTCCCCTGGAGGTGTTATCCCCAATCATTTGCATGGGTGCCTCAAATACCAGATTGAGAAATCCAGGTCTTGAGTCATAGATCTTAGTCGTAACTGATGCAATTGGAGAAACAGAAAACACTAGGGCTCTAACTGTGCCATAAGATAAAGGGACCATATCATGACATTCATACTCGTGATGGGATGAAGATGTTGACATGAACCGTGAGTCCAGGGGAAAAGTTGGCAATATGATAGTCTTTTTGGTGCCTGACTTGAAATCAATGTCAACATACGAAACATGGCCTCTATCAATGGCCAAAATTCTCATGGCTCTGCTCCTCCTCCAGTCACCCATCTCCCACTCCCAGAACTCTTTGGCGGCTGGGGCTTCAGTTGAACAGTTAACAGCACTATGAAAATAGGGCTGGTGTACATTAAGCTGGAAAAACTTGTGCAAGGATAAAAAGTGACGACTCAACTGATGGCGCCTCTTCAAGTTTCTGCCAAACCTAGAATGCAGATGCCCACATATATAAGCTGATATGGAATGATTGAGGAATATATCTTTTAGGCTCTTCCCAGAGTTTGAGGTCACTGAGAATGAAAGAGGAAAATGCCCAAAGGAAATCTTGCTTAATGGTTCTTGTGATCTAGAGTCCCACTGTGAGAGGTGTGTATCCAATTCTGCTAATAGTTGATCAGTTGGATGCCCAAAGAGATTAGTTGGACCTCGTAAACCAACAGACATTGTGGTATCGACTCCAACAAAGAGATGCTTCCGATCACCAGTCTGGATGGAAATGAAAGGCGTAAAGTTGGGGAAATGACGAAAAGCTTTTGAATTAACAAACATTTAAGGGAACGGTAGCATCTGTGATCAAAGCATGGGAATTGGGAACGTACATTAAAGTTGAACTGAATGTTGGGTAAACTAAGCACACAAGTTGAGTTGAGTTATTGAATACACGATGACATATAGATATGAAGCATCTCTCTCTGAAACTGAGAGTCTGAAAGTGAGAGGAATAATACCTGAAGAGTGACACTGTTGACATTCCGCCTTCTGCCCAACTGGCCACTGATGCTATACTTTGAAAAGAAATCAAAGGAGCCGCCGAGCTGTGGGACGCCAAAGTTGTCGTGATTTCCTCTGAGATCAAAGAAGAGGGTCTTGTCAAGTCGACTCCTTTTGATGACGTCCTCCATGACGTTGTGGTATTCCAGCCACTCGTCCTCATTTTGCTTCATTGTCAACAAATCCTTGCTTTTTCCATCTGATTAATAATTATACATGAAAATCCAAACATGAGTATGCACTAATCAATACTATGCCTGTGACTGAGAATATTAGTATTCACTAAATATGTTTCATTTCATACATCACCCGTCACCCATCATCCATGTGATGACATATGAAAACAGACCTGTGAGATCACCGGTGATGAAGACGAGAGAAGGGTTGATGAAGGAGAGGGCGGGACCCACGAAATCCTTGAAGTCGAGAGCTCTGTCGGGATGGTGGACGCTGAAATGGAGATCAGAGAGCTGAACCACCCACACAATTGAGTCGGGGCCTCCCTTCACATCTACCGCCCTCCTCAGTTGTTGTTGGAATTCTTCTTCGGATTCTTCAGTCGTTGGTACTGCTACCGCATACAGATTGAGATCGAGATTGAGATATAGAGGGAGGCAGTGGCAGAGCATTATAACCCAAAACACCATCATCAGAATGCCACTCGACCCACCACCCATCTTGTTCCTCAAAAATAAATAAATAATCTTTTGAATATTCCAGTTCCGCTCACCCCAATTCGCCCAATTGCCTTCATTTGCTGGGTCTTGTTCACTCTGCACTGCTGAGATTCGGAAACAGAACAGAAGACGCACACCAATGACCGAGTCATCGCGTGGAGGGCATTTTAGTAAATGACTTTCGTCTTTCGTTTTAGGGATGTATAGTAGTAAACAAAATGTTAAAAAGTGAATGGATTGTTGCAAAAAGTAGACCCAGAGTTACGCTGCTGCTGCTGAATCGCTGAATGAATCTATCTCATCTCGTCTCATCTCGTCTCATGCTCCGGTTTGATAATTGCTGCTTCTGAGACGAAGCCTTGCCACTGCCACTGTCTTCCGACTACTGGCACTTGTTCTCTTCAAAGTTCAATGGCGAGTAATGTAATCTTCTTTATCTTTATCTCTTGTAATTTTATAATTTTTATTATAAATGTTTCCTTATGGCTGGGTGGGTCATGGGTGACTGCGTCCGTCTGTGTCTGGCTTGTTGATTCTTCTGTTCATGCCAAAGGCTCCCGACTCCTGTCCCTAGCAGTAATTGGCTCCAAGTATTTTCCCTTTTGTTCTTTGGGCTTCTTTCTTATGATCATCTGTCTGCCTTGTTTGATTGTTAATTGTATTTTCGCATAAGAAGGGGTTTTTGGGAGGTCAGATCATTATGTATTTTGTTCATTTTCTCTGCTTCCTAGATGAATTCATGTGCAATTTGCTTTCTTTTCTTCATTTCATTTGGTTATGGATGATTGATATCAACAAGTCTATCAAATATGCCAAGACTCACTCACACTAGTATGATTATCAACTTTGCCATGGAATCAATTAGGCTCCACCTCATTCTCCAAAATGAATTTATGTTCATAACTATACAAGAATCAAACTCAAGTGAGCCCCTGTAACAATCCTTAACCTTGAGTCATCATCATCACTGTCCAAATTGAAGGCTTGTGTTGTGTACTCACAATTTCATTTTCTCTTCCTGCCACCCCTCTATTCTAGTTCTTGGCCTCTCGAATAGGAACCGCACCACCACTGGAGAATCAAATCCCTGAAAGATCTTACGTAGCTCTTGCAACTTGTATGATCCACAACTGTTGCAGTGAACCAACTTTTTTCATGGTCCAAACTTCAAAGATTCGCATAAAGTCTCTGCCATTCCCCCAAAGGAGGTATACATATTTTTAGGTCACTCAAAGTTTGTATTGTTCTATGCTATATCTGACTGAGCTTTTGCATTTTCTTTCTGCTTTCTTGTTGTTTACAGAATAAAGTCAACTGCATTATATCTTTATATGAACGGATGACTTGAGATTTCTCGTATTCCTATCAATACCTTAATAATTAGTAGCACTTTATAAATAATGTGAGTTGTATGCATCCTTGTCGCATAGACTGCTTCTGTTGTTCTAGCATTCTTTCTTGGATTTCCTCTTTTTGATCTGCTGTATGCCCACCCTACCTATTTCGGAGTCCCAGAAAATTATGATGTGGAATGATGCCCAAATTTGCTGCAGATTTGGAACTTATTCCAAGATCCTGCCTTCACTAAGAACTAGGGGCTTAAAGGATTGGGAGAGGGATTTACAGAGAATGATTTCAGTCATTTTGGAACTTTTGTTGGCAGTCAACATTATATATCCACATCAAATAAAACTGGTGCCAACTGTATGCAGGAGTTATAAGTTTCCTGGTCCAAATGCTTGCTGTGTACTGATGCCTTGTTTCATAAAAAATATGTTGATGCCCTTCTTAACATGCTTATTTTTGGTATGCTGACGCAGTTTTCAGTCAACAAGACGACAGTGGAGAATAGCCTTTGCCTTGGACACAGGTGGGGTTCCTGATGAGGGTGGGCAAGAGGGCATCAATGGCAACAACTCTAATCTCAATGCCACCCGGTTGGGTCGGATAGTGACTGCAGGTGGGAGACAGCTACTGGAGAAGCTGAATTTAGCCAGGAGAAATTTTCCAATGAAAATATTTCTTCTTCTTTTGGGTTTCTACACGGCAAATGCGTTGGCTACAATCCTTGGGCAGACGGGGGATTGGGATGTTTTGGTTGCGGGTATAGTGGTTGCTGCCATTGAAGGTATTGGCATGCTAATGTATAGAAAGCCCCCCTCTCAATCGAGTGGGAGGCTCAAGTCGTTTGTCATGATGGTGAATTACTGGAAGGCAGGTGTTTGCCTAGGCCTCTTTGTGGATGCTTTTAAATTGGGTAGTTAAAGGTGCTTCTACAGTTGTACCCACCTCAAGTTTGGAAGATGGAGATTTACTACTAAACTTACTTGTGTTTTTAAGTTTTAACGCCCTTTATCCGTCGGTAGGTTGTCCAGTCTAGATCCACCTTTATTGTAAGATGACCAATCTCAACTAAATTTTTGCGAATAAAAGTTTGCCCTGTACATGCAGCTCTCAGTTTAACGTACAAAGCTACTGTCTTACTAAATGAATCCTGCATAAACAAATTTCTTGAATTATGCCTCCGGGGGTTGGGATCATTAGAAGATTTCCCCCTAATGACCGCCAGTTTCGGTATCTTAGGAGTTGGGGGTGGCGGCGAGGACGATGGTGTTGGCGGGAATGGGAGCAGAACGGATGGTACAACCTCACCCCCATAGACCATAGTGCACACAATAATGGCTTAACCTCTCAACTCTAGCATGCTACATTCTACACTCGTTACTTGTGCCAGGACAACCATACGAGCATTTGGATATAGGGTTGGCTGTTTCAAACAAAACACAGCTAACTCATACTTAAGATTTCAAAGTAATACTTCTTCCGCAAAATAAAATAGAAAGTATCAAACTAATGTGAAAATATTCGATGTACATTAGAATGCCAGGCCTATCCTAGGCTACGACGGTTTTTCCCTTCTGATTCAAGCTCCTTGACATTGTCGACAACATGCTGAACTTTCTTCGACAGGTCTTGCGTATGTTCCTCAATGTGATTAAATAGAAGATCAACTATTTCTCTAAGTGCAGCAGACCGCTTTCTCTCGAGGAACAGCTCGTTAGTTAACTCTGCAATCTTTGTCTTATCGTCCTGCAAACACATGACAGAGTGAAAAAAGAAAAGAAGCCTATGGTAAATGAATTTCAGGTCATACTAATGCGATGCAACTGTCATGTCAACTTGTAGGCCTGTTCAATAATGTAACTCTCATATGAAGTCCCCAAAAATATGGCATTGAGCAACATGCGCAGCAGATACATTATGAGCTCTGTAACTCCCAAAAATCCCATTTAATTGACCAAATTAAGTTGCAGAACCTCAATATAAGATTGTTTCAAGTCTAATATGAGTTAATATCCATGACGAAAACAAAAAATTGCTAAGAACAAATTAAAGTCAATAACAACTGTAAAAGATAACGATAACTTACCGGTACTTGATCATTGACCAGTCCTTTTAGAGCTTTGTTGGGAGTCAATGCATGAGTGTGCTCCCTAACGAACCATGTAACAACCCATTTCCCAACACTGAGTTTCTTGATGGACAGCATTGCCCTACAACCTACCCTAGTTTGAGCCCGAGGCTTTAGGGTCTTCTTGTCACGCCTGTCAGGCTTTCGGAAACCCTCTTTGTTGCATACCAATGTCCGCCCAATGACGGTTCCATCGTGTTTGGATCGATACATATCGTTCATACGAGTAACGAAACCCATACGAGTGGCATAGGCATTATAAAATGCCAGTGCACTTTCTTGTGAGTCGAATTCCTGACCCACATACGGCTCATGTGGTTGGACTAGACTTGATCCATCTTTACAAGAATTTGGAGTCCTTTGATCATCATCATCATCATCATCCTGTCCAAAAAGATGACTCATATCTACAAGAGAAGTTCCTACCGATGCACCATCAGATTCACTGCAATAAATACATATTTACATCAAGTTGAGAAGAAATTATAATCGATGGAACTCTAAGGATCCATTCCTGCAGGCTGCAGCTAGTCTTCTAGTGCCAAATCACCCCTATTTCTTTATTCTATTCTATGAGCACTATCACTGCCTGTGGATTTCCCAAATCCGAATTCATGTATTTATCTAATAATATCTAAGCGGAATTAATTATGGATTATGGAACATCGGGAGGAATTGGAGGATGAAGCTCGAACAACACATTATACAATTTAAAAGAAATCAATTTCCATATTATTCCATGGTTCTAACTAAGAAAAACGAAGATTCCCACAAGTAAAATCACAATCGCGCCCAGAAACTAAAAGGAAATTGCAAAACCCAATTCTATTGAATTGACAGAAAATCAATAAGGAAGCCTGAGTAATTGCATGTCAAACTTACTGAGTCATTGAATTTTTTGGAAGCCCCTCCAAATGCTGGCAGTGGTCGCTCAGATGCACACAGACAGCAACCCTTTTGTTTAAAGCGCCAAGCTCAGGCCCTCCGCGATAGGGAACTGGGAGAGGCTTTCTGGTATTTCCATATTTCGTCGAAATAAAAAATAAAAAATATCTACTTATTTTTAAGTTTCTCGCCGAAATATTGTTATGAAATATTTTGGTTGCTCAATAGATAATAAAATTGCTTTAGCATACTTCATAACATTTTTTTTTCCTCATAGTCATGCAAAATATTTTGCGAAAACACAAAAAATATGGGTCAACACTCATAGTTTTTAATTAATTTGCAAATTTCAATAAAAATTATAAAAACGATTTCTCTTCAGCTTCACCATATCGTAAGGTTTTAAAAATCTCGTATAAGAAATTTTCAGATATATTCTTATAGACGGAACATCATTTTGTAAATATTTTAAGCCCCACTATTTTTTTTTTATACTTATTTTTAAGTTTTCAACTTATATATTCTATAAAAAATACTTCGATGCTCAATAAAAGGTAAAACTACTTTCAAATGGTTTATAACACTTTCCTTAATGCCCACACAATTTATTCAGCCAGAATACAAAATTCTATTGCTTTCACAAACATTGTGGGCTAATCAGTTTTGCCTTAAACCTTTCCTTAATACTCACAATTTTTAATCAGTTTTGTAAATTTGTAAAAAAAACCATTATAAAGCTTATTTCTTTTCATCTTTGCTGCACTGTGAGATTTTGAGATTCCACGTAGAACATTCTGGACATATTCCTGTGTGTAGAACTTCCTTTTAGCAATGTTTTGGGCCAATTTTTCTATTTATTTATAAGTTTTCGACTTAAATATTTTATAAAAATAATTTTGATGCTCAATAAATGGTAAAAAAACCGATTACAAATGGTTTGTAACGTTTTCTTAATGCTGACACAAAATATTTTGTGAAAATACAAAATTCAAAATGTTCACAAAAAATGTGGGATTTTAATTGGTTTTGTAATTTTTTTTGCAAAAACTATCATAAAATCTATTTCTTTTAATGTTCGTCACACCGTGAGCTTTTGAAATTTCACGTAGGAGTTTTTGGAAATATTCTTAAGGGCAGAAGACCGTTTTGTAAATGGTTAGGACCCCGCTAATTTTTTTCTACTTGTTGGCTTGAATCTCCTATATAAAAAAAAATACTTTCGTCCAATAAATAGGAAATTCGCCTTGGAATGGTTTATAACTTGTTCTTTTCACGATTACGTAAAATATTTGGAAAAAACACGTCTACCTTCATCCATAGGTCTTGACACAAGGTTATAATTCTAACTCTTCCAAAATGGTATCTCATTGATGGTTCCAACTTCTCAAAAGAGGGTCTTCTTTGCCTTCCACCTAAGCTACGCAGGAAAAACCCAAAAAAATTACTATTAAATCGACAGATAGGTAACATAACATGAAAATCTAATGAGAAAATAATTGTGAGATATCAAATTTACAAATTTTATAGAAATGTTTTATAAAAATTATGAGATATTAAATTGAAATGTTTTAAAGATATTATAAAAAATTAACATCAACCTCAAACCTAAAAAAATAAAATGTAATTTACCCTTTACATTTATTTCGGGTTGTACCTCTCCCTCAGGCTCCCCGCAGTGAAATAATAAACCCCCACAAAAGCACCAAGGGGATCCCCCTTGTGTCATTCGAGGACAAATCCTTTTACCTCAATGCCTGCACAACCCTTTTGCATTTATGGGACAGTGCCAACTCCAACACTATTCTCTCCCTCTCTCTCTCTCTCTCTCTCTACAGGTAGGCAGGCGGGCGGGCGGGCATGAATATGAGATGACTAATCCTCAGCCCAGACTGATCAATTAGTAAGTATTATGGACCCGGCTTTTATGGCCTCTCAGTTCCTATACATTTCTATTTTTTTATATTTTATGTTGTCAAGGTCAGGTCACATCAATATTGTATATTAATTTTTTTATAAAGATAATAAAACAAAAAATAATAATGATATAAAATATTGACGTGTCTTAATCTTGATCGTACAAATAGAAGAGAACTGAGCGGGCATAGTAACCAGGACCAACTATTATTCCAGGCAGGTCAGGCAGGGATCAGCACGGCAGGGCCTTGAATCTTGACTATTCTCTCATTTTCTCTTCTACCATTTACTTTCTAATTCAACAGCCTCCGCTTCTTGGAATTTGGCCTCACGCTCTTTCCAATATTTATAATAATAAAAATCAAACTTCCATTACAAAACAAACAAAAAGAAAGAATAGGAGGGGGGAGGGAGAGAGAGAGAGAGAGAGAGAGAGAGAGAGAGAAAGGAGAAAAATAACGTTTCATCAGGAGCAACACCTGTTACATCTTTTGCCTTCCCCTTCTTTAATTTCGCGCTTCTGTCCCCCTCCAAACTCCCGACTTAACCTTGCCCTTGCCCTCACTCTTCAAGGAAAGTAACGACTTAATATTTAACTCTCTTTTCCTCTGTACGCGCACTCCTCATGTATACTATCCATATACATGTTAACTATAGCATCCGCAAAATTAAATTGATAAATTAAAGTATAATATACAATGAATAGTTTTACTTTTAATTACATGAACGTTTTTTATGGACAACATTGATGTTATTAACAGTGAAATGTTAACTCATCTCTTTCTAATTTTAACAGAATATCATAGCGGGTTGATTGACTAATAAGTTTGTGAGACTTTACTTTTTTTTCCCTTGCTTGAAGTATTGGGGTCTTGCCTTGACTTCCTTTGCTTTGAATTACAAAGGGAAAAAAAATTCATCATCGAAGTGGAATCGGTTGCACTTATGGCTCACTATGTGGTCTCACGTGAGAGGTTTTGTTGAAGAATTTAAAAATCCCACATCGAATTTTAGCATAATAAAGTGCACTATACAATGAAAAGTTCCAATCCTAATTACACCAATGTTCGTTTCTGATAAAAAATATACGCTTGTCAAGTTGTGCATATGGTAAAATTTAAGTGAAAAGACCATATTAATGTATTGAGTAGTGAATCAATAACACTCTCTGAAATCTTGAGAATGACTTCGAAAATAATTTTATAATCATTTTGACTAAATTTTAACTTGAATATAAGAAACATGGTTGGAAATGCTCATATTCTAATTAAGTTCTATCGCTCTGAATTTTTTTCCTTGATTCCTTGAAAAAGAAGAAGAAAGAATACAAAAGGCACTTACAAGACTCAGTTGAGCTACAATATATGCGCATAGATTGTAGTGTAACTTAATATTGATTGAGGATAATGATTTAAGTTATGCCAGCAGCTGAAAATAATGGACTTCCTAGAATAGTCATTTCTGTTTAGGCTTCTTGCGCATTTGGGCTTCTTTCACATGTAGTTCAGTATCATAATAGAGAGTTACTCTTAATCTTACTCTTAGCCCACAAATATGTATACAAGTATTTTTAAATTATGGCTCTATATATGTTTTCTTTAACGTTTTGCTCATAAAGTTTTATTACTTTGGGGCTTCAGCATGTTTTGCTGCATGCTCTGAATTGTGAAACGTGAAGGCCATGGATTCAAGTAATGCATGTAACGTAACCCATGCTTTGCTTTATCGCAAATTCGCAATCACCATTCACCACATCCAGATTAGAACGCAGTTCAGCATATCTATATTGGAGCAAATATGTTTACCGGTCGGCATACATACATGTATAATGTATTCCATATGATCACGACTATTACTCCACGATCAGGTCATCTCATGATTGGTTATAATCTGTAATGATCGATTATGTCTATACAAAGTACACATGCACGTACTTATGTTATAAATATCAAAGACCAGAAATTCATCTCAGTCCTCCAAACTCACAAGTTGCACAAATATTTTGGACAATAAAACACCTCTATGTAATGTGTGTGTCATCTTAATTATAATCACAAAGACTGGTACATGCCTAATTATTCACTTCTTGTTATAATCTTTTCAGATTTTTCTTGTATTCTTTTTTGCAGGGCTTTCATTGTATTTTATTTTATCAATAATATATATTTTACTTTAATTAATGTTTGAAGAGATGAAAGGGTGTTCTGCTTGCCTAATCTTTCTTTATTCTCGATATTAGGGCTGGATTCGGTTCAAAACAGTTCGGTTTTTGCCAAAACTAAAACCGAACCGAAATTTTGATTTGGTTCTTTTTTTTTTTTTTTTGGATTTTTTTGGTTTTGTTTCAGTCCAGTTTGGTTTTTTTTTTTCAGATTTTTTTTTAAATAAGAAATTTGATAAACTAATAAATCTGGAAAGAAACAAATCTGCAACACCAAGAGCAACACAAGCACATAATCGATCAAAATACTATCTTAATCCACAACTCACATCAATAATTACATTCATTCATTTAAAATTCAAATAACTAACAAACCCATAACACCAAAATCGAATAAATCTGCAATACGAACCAAACCAACAACCCATAAATTTACACCAAAATTTACCCTTAAAAAACCCATAAATCGAAAAAATAAATAAGAGAGACTGGGGAGGACAATCACGTTCATCAGACTAGGCATAGACCCTTTGAAAAAGAACACAAGTCCCTCAGTGCCATGGAAGATACTGTCATGGAAATAGATGGCTGCGGAAGTTTGTTCTCACAAATATGAAGCTTGTAATAGAAAGGAGGATGCTCCGCGAAAGTCATATCAGACAGTTCATCTCAAGAAAAAGATCGAGAGGCTCAAAAACAAGGTTGTGGGTGGGCAGTCGAGACGGCAAGACGGAGAGACGACGAGAGTGGGCTGTCGGGATGAAGAGAGGGCTGGCTGCGGGTTATGGAGAAGAATGGGTAAATTGGAGGCAGGGACGAGAGAGAGAAGAGGGGAATGAAAAATAGAAAAGGTGCAGCTGCTACTACCAGTGGCTAGGGTTTTGTTGATCTTTATAAATAGTTTAGTCATATAATCATAACAAAACAAAACCTGTTGCCAAGTTGGTTTCACTGAAACTTTTTGAGCTGGAGCGCATCGATTCGGTTTGACAACTTCGGTTCGATTTTTTTTTTTTTTTTGGTTTTCAATTTTTCAGACCCACCCCTACTCGATATGGTGGTCATAAAAAATTCCGATAAGTATAAACAAATGCTACAGCAAATCAACATTGAGCATACTGTACATGTGGAAGTGGACGCGGCATCCAAAAGGGAGAGATTCTTGTCTCATTCTATTTCCTCGTAGAAAAAGTTTTTTCTTTTCATTGATTTGTGAATCTCAAGCCAATGACTACGCAGTAGAGGCGGAGAATTG
Organism: Pyrus x bretschneideri; assembly: GCF_019419815.1. Taxonomy (NCBI): domain Eukaryota; kingdom Viridiplantae; phylum Streptophyta; class Magnoliopsida; order Rosales; family Rosaceae; genus Pyrus; species Pyrus x bretschneideri. The sequence continues at coordinate 23,670 of NW_025999785.1, forward strand.
AATGGAAGCCATATGTTGATATTGGTGTGTTGCCATTGCCATGTGTATCTCATGTCTTCAATTAAACTACTTGAGCAATATTTGACTACTATACAGTGTAATTCACTTCACTTAACTCGTGGGTGGGCAATGGGTCGATAACTCGACATGGCCACGGGGAGCTAACAGTAATTTCAAACAAAAGACGGTGAAATTTGAAAACTAATTTAAGCCGTTCTTGTTCAAATACTAAATAAATAATGCTCTATTTAGCGTTGTCATTTTGCCGACCCTAACCAAAAGATTGCCACATTGCTCAGTAGTTCTAGGTCAAAAGTCATACTCTCTCTCTCTCTAAAATTTCCTTTACATGATTTTCTCTGTCTAAGAAGGGGGCTAAAGGTAAGGTTAGGAATGATGATGATTTAGATTACCGAGAGCTTTTTTTCTTTTTATTAAATTTTTACGGTGGTAACAGGCTTTGATTAATAATTGTTAACTTATGTTGATAAAATAAATTATTTTTTAAAAATGGTATAGGGCCATGCGTTTTACCGTCTTTGGTTCCTTCCTTCCTTGATGGTCAAACTTATAGGAAGGTGTCTTTCGAAGCTTTCGAGGTGAATCTCTCTCTCTCTCTCTCTCTCTCTCTCTCTTCCTTTCAGCACCACCTACACCCCACCCACCCACCCCCCGCTTTAAGTATTTATTCATTCTTTCTCACTCTGTCACTCTCTGCACCCTAACCCTAAATTCAAATTTTGAAAATACATGCATATATGTGTGTGTGTGTGTATATATATACGTATTGTACATATATATCTAAGAATATACTCTTCTTCGTGTATTTCTATTGGAGATATATGCGTACGTACGTGCAGGATGAAGAAAATGATACCATGGAGTTCAGTGGAAAATATAATAAGGAGAGGTAGGGGGACTGAGAGGCAGAATTGACAAAAAGCACTGAAAATGAAAGGGAAGTGTATATCTGAGAAAAATGGATTTGAAAGCCTGAGTGAGTATAATTGAGAGATATATATAGTATAGGAATAGGAGTTAGATTTTCTGGCAATCGATCTGTCCCTTTCAAAAATGACTAAATTATTGAAAGAGAATGAAATTATAATCAAACTCATCAGACTCGCAGACCCACCCGGAAGACAAGGGTTAATGTCCTCGCATGGGGGTGCAGGCTTCAAGCCTCTCTCTCATACAATATCTCTGCTAGCTGGCTGCATGCCATATACACATATATTGTTGTTTTTCTTTCACTATATATATTCCTTATACAATAATTAAGACTACTTAAGGATTTCATCCCATATCTCCGCCTAACTTTCTCTAATTGTCTGCACTAATCAAACTAACAGTGTTCTTCTTCTTTTTTTTTTTTTTTTTTACAAGCGTGTGAGTCATATTCATATATGCATACATGATATAAGTATATATGGCGAGATAGTAGATAAAGGTAGACAAAGAGATAGAGAGACCCCCGTTTGAAGCGGGCCGGGGGAGCAGATCTATGATTAGGACGAGGGGATAATATATAGTTAAATAATGTGACATGGTTGGATGGAATGTGAAAAAGTTATGGGTGTATTTGTTTGTAAGCAGCAGAGACTCAGAGTCAGAAAGTAAAAGAAGAAGAGAGAGAAGGCAGATGTGCTGCAGGCATGGGCCGAGGCAGAGGCAGCGGCAGGGCAATGCAATGCTAATTGCAGTGAAACATAATGAAACGAAAATGAGAGAAAGATAGTACCAAAAAAAATGAGAGAAAGAAAAGTTAAGCTTTGGTGGAAGGGGATATTGCTAGAGAGAGATTCTACTACGTACGAACAGGTTTTTCACAACAAGCAAATTAAAGAGAGAAAGACATATAGAGTTACTGTCATGCATCACATGAGAAAAGTTAGAGAGAGAGAGATTATTAACCAAATACATGCACCATATGGAAAAAATTTCAATGCTACGTAGTATTAAATGATAAGAAAAATAAATGAGTAAGATGAAAAATTAGAATATCTAACAAATGTTGTATAGAAATTGTATCTAACAACTAAAACAAATCGTAACATTAAAGCTGGACCTAGTATATATACTTTTTTCTTTATTGAAAAGAATATTAATATTCTAAGGTAATTGTTATTAGCACTCCAAAAATCTCATCCTACACTCATCACAAGTGTATTTTTCTTTCTAATTATAGAAAGTTTGGAGTGCAAAATGAGATTTTTGGAGTACCAATAATAATTCCCTATTCTAATCTAGATTAAAGAAAAAATATTTAAACTTAAAATACAATGAGTTGAAGAAAAAATAAAAGAAAGTAAGTGAATTTTGTGAGAGAAGAGAAGAGAAGGGAGAGATTTTAGGTTTGGTAAAATAAAAGAAAGCATAAAAATTTTGTGATTTTTTTTCTTTTAGTGAACAATTAGAGAAATGACTGAAATATATGGGTCGCCCAAGATTAGAGAGCAGACATGAGAGCATCCCTCTCCCACAAATGGTTGAGAATATCTCGTTGATTACACTCGTTTGGAAAATCCTTTTAAATGACTGAAAGGGTTTTAAAAAAAAAAAGTTTTAGAAAATAATTATTAATAAAAATGCAAGTTAATTCTGGAAAAAAATATTTGAACTGCTTCCTACAAGAAGCACCAATTAAGTGAATTTTGAGATATTAATTGGTGTGTACACATATAGGCCTTGTTTGGTATGAAGGATTGGATTAATAGAGATACTAATCATGCATCACATGAGAAAAGTTAGAGAGAGAGAGAGAGAGAGAGAGAGATTATTAACCAAATACATGTAACATATGGAAAATTCTTCAATGCTACATAGTATTAAATGATAAGAAAAATGAATGGGTAAGATTGAAAATAGAATATCTAACCGGCGTTGTATAGAAATTGTATCTAACAGCTAAAACAAATCGTAACATTAAACATGGACCCAATATATATACTTTTTTCTTTATTGAAAAGAAATATTAATATTCTAATCTAGATTAAAGAAAAAAAATTTTGAACTTAAAATACAATGAGTTGAAGAAAAAACATTATATGCCAAAACAAATTCACCATTTACAAGAATTAACAAAGATAATATATTTCAAGAGGACAAGTGGAAAAGGAAATGTGGTCATGGACAGCTTGCAAGAACGGAACAATGTAATATGTAATATCTATATGTGACTACTTTGTTTTGGGAAGAGATCCCCTCCGGATCTCTCCCACCAAATTCTAAGGATACAGAGATCTAGACTCTTGAAATTTGATTAAATGATTACAATTATTATAATTTTTAGAGAGGTTCTACGTTTGTAGCCGTTGGATCAAATTTTAAGAGCCAAGATCTCCGGATCCCTAGAATTTGGTGGGAGAAGGAATCTCTTCCCCTTTGTTTTAAGATTACGAGAGCACTCATGGTCATAGTCTGCATGTATATTAATTAATATATATATATATATATATATATATATCTATATGTATGTATGTATGTATATAATATGAGACCCATGCATGTGTTAGCCAGTCTCATAATCTCCTATGATTATAGCAACTAATTAATTTGAACTATCTAGCATCCACATATAATAGGCTCCACTTGATGGATACACTACCAATTATGGATATACGAACACCTAAAAGGTTTAATTAGTTTATACATTCATTCTAAGTAGTAAACAATTGTAATGGAGTTCATTTAAAATATTAAAAATCAAATTCAATAATATTTTTTTTTTCTTACTCTCGGACGTGTACCTTTTTATTAGTATTGTTAATTTCTCATCTGTCAGTCAATGCTTAGCAAGCAATTCTTGGTACATAGGTCTAATTATATATATATAAAAAAAAATGTATGAATTGATTTGTTAACTTATTCAGCGCGTTTGGCATCTGATTTTCATTTGTGTGTGTACTTAAACATATTGGTGATATTATTGTTTTAAGATCCTTCACAATAGGTTGGAAAAAGGGAGTGTGACACCAATATATTGAGTTCATATAGAAATCACATTTTTACAATGAGTTGAAAATTTTGAGTGTGATTAAACTATATTTTAAACTCGTGAATGTGATACTATCAAACGATTGGGTTCTAGAATATAGCTCTCACAATTATTGAACTAACAATAATATAACAGTAGTATTATAAATATTAAACTCAAATTCCCTAATTCTTATACATAGGTATCTAACTCATTTAAAGTAACATGGAAAACCTAAGCTAGACTCAAATAAATGATTGGATCTCATCAGGACGAAAGATGGAAAAGAAAGTCCAAATTCCAATCCACCGATACGTCATTTTGTGTTTTTGGATATTAACTAGTTAACTAAGATTTAATGCAAAATTACAGTATCACCCAGCTCCACACCACCCCCAACGTCCTATTGTCGTTAATCTTATAAATCAAATAAAAGATCTTGCTCTTGTATTTTATAAGCTTTTCACACATCTTTTTGTAATTTTAATTATTAAATTGGATATATCAAATGAATTTAACGAGTATAATTAAAAAGAAGCGTATAAAAAGGATGTTGTGTTTATCATTTATAGCAGACTTTTAAGAGAAAGGGATATCTATTTTTTTTTTAAAATGAAGAATAGTTGTGGGACCCATATCATATCGAACTTCAACGATCTGAACCTTTTATTTTTCAAGTTGCACCTTTTAGATCATACTTGCAAAATATTTGACATATTTAATTGAGTTCAAAGAAATTGACGAATACTTTGTTGTATAAGAATCAATGAAATTTTATTGTAATAATTAAATACGCAAATGACTTTTTTGCAAAGATGACATATGAATCAAGACTTACAAAGTCAACAATTCAGATCTTTAAAATTTGATATAGAATAGGTCTCACAATTAATCTCTTTAATGCTCGTTATTTATACATGTGTAAGAGGTCGAGGAGGCCGTACGTGTGAAAGAAGTGGAAAGGAAAGAGAGCGAGTGTTAAAAACTTTGTATATAAATGCTTAGGAAGAAATGATAGTCATTTTCAATTGATTCTAGGTCTGCAAATTTTTGACCTTTCCTCCTCTCTATGAGTCCCACATACCGCCATGGAAATGGAGCCTCTGTCTTCTCTCTTTAAACAATAGTTGTTCCTTAACCAGTTGGCCACTTGATCTTCTTTTTCTTCTTCTTCATGCATGGAGTACTAGTTGTCTGATCATCTCTTTTCTTTAACTCAAATCATTTGAGATGGGTTCCATGAACTGGTTGGGGTTCTCTCTTTCCCCTCAAGAAGTAGTTCCGGCTGATCCAATGATATCCGAGGGTGCTGATCGTCGTCGTCATCAGCACGGCCAAGATCTTCATGACTTATCTGACCAGACCACCACACCAGTCTCTCGCTTCGGCTTCAATTACTCTGATGAAATCTCCGGTACCGATGCCTCCGGCGACTGCTTTGATCTCACTAATTCTCATGACGACTCATCCGCCACTACTACTGCTCCTAAGCATCATTCCCTCAACCAGCTCCCTCCATCTTTTGGAATGCTTCATCAAGCTGCGTTCAACTCCCAAGGTTTGTCTACCCCCTTCCTTCCATCCATACAAACACGTTCGTTTCTGATTTCTTTTTCTTTTTTGTTTTTTGGATGAATGACTTTTTCTTCTATTTCTTTTGTCCTGGAGCTAGTTTTCATCATTCGTAAAAATTAAGTTGTAAATTTTAATAATTAATTGTTAATTGGTTCTAGCTACCATATTTTAGCAGGTGCAGATTGGAACATGAACTCATCGGATAGCACCAACTACAAGATCACATCAGACCACCTATCTATGCTGATGGGAAGAAGTAACTCATGCAATACCCTAAACCTTGAAAACCATCATAATCGTCATCATCAACAGCCAAAGCTCGAAAACTTCCTGGGCCGACACTCTTTCATTGCGGATCATCACGATCACATCCAGAGTAGCACTAATTCTGCGCATGGATACAATAATAACACTGCCAGTACTAGTACTACTGACTACATCTTCTCCAGAACCGTCTCTTCTTTGCAGCTTCCATTAGAGAGTGCCGGTCCCACAGATGTCATCAACGGAGACGGTCCAGGCGGGGACATTAATAACAACAGTAGCAGCTCGAATATTGGGCTTTCAATGATCAAGACGTGGCTGAGGAATCAACCGGCACCCCAGCAGCAAGAGATGAACAAAAACGATATCAATGGCATCGGTGTCTCCAACACAAGTACTAGTACTACCGCTAGTACTACCAGCGCACAGACTCTATCGCTTTCGATGAGTACTACCGCTAGTACTACCAGCGCACAGACTCTATCGCTTTCTATGAGTACTGCAGGTGCTACCACTGCTGGAGATCAAACCTGTTCGTCAGATCGAGATAATAATAAGCAGACTGCCGCTGTAACCACTACTCAGTCTGGGATCGATAGCCAGACTAGTACTTCTACTGCTATTGAGGCTGTGCCCAGAAAGTCCATTGATACATTTGGGCAGAGAACTTCTATATACCGTGGTGTAACCAGGTAACTATATAAATAAATAATTTTATCTTATTTCTTCATTTACTATTTTAATTAATTTTTGGATTTTGGGGGTCTAATTAATGTTTTAAATAATTAAGGTTCTACTTTTTTCAATCTATGCGTACACACAGGCACAGATGGACTGGTAGATATGAAGCTCATTTGTGGGATAATAGTTGCCGAAGAGAGGGACAAACTCGGAAGGGAAGGCAAGGTACATAATCCATTTTAATTTAATTGTTGGATCTTTTAGGAAAAAAATATATAAGATTATTTCGTTTCAAGTTTAGTTTATTGATTTATTTAATTAAAGACGCATCATGCATATCATGTTTTTCTTTAACTAATAGTGCTGCGTTTCTTTTGTGCGTTTCTTGATCTGGGCCGCCTTTCCATCTCAATCCTCTTTAATTTGCAGTTTATCTGGGTACGTACAGTTTAAAGGTCAATGCCTTTCTTCACATGATTTTTTCCCCTTTCCGGATCTGCCTTTTTCTATGATCAAACTGAATAATTAATTAAATCCATAATCCATAGGTGGTTATGACAAGGAAGAAAAGGCAGCAAGAGCTTATGACCTAGCAGCATTGAAATATTGGGGTACCACAACCACTACAAACTTCCCGGTGAGTTATAAAACGTAAAAAAAGAAAAAATTAAAGAAAGAGTTCCCACTATTCGAACAAATAATTAAAAGGATTCATGTATGTCGATCGATCATGTTGCCTATTTTGTTTGTGCAACAAAATCTGCTCAATGTGGGCCATTGATATTGACATGCGCACTTAGGTTAGCTTGGAAACTGGGGAACGTGTTTCGACTATATATTAAAAAATATTTCTATATACTGTATACACGCCCAAGTCCCAACTGATATTAAGTATCCTTAATATATAGGGAGGGAAGTGTCAAATATTTACGCAAGTTAATCCCAGAAAATTAAGTATCATTAATCATATATTGTTCGCCGTTGTGAATCTTGTGATGTTATAGATGCATGCATGGCTTTGATTGATTATTATCTAATAATCATGAGATGGATAACCTCTGAGTTTTCTAATATTTTCGATAATTTGAAATAATACCAGATTAGCAACTATGAGAAAGAGGTAGACGAAATGAAGCACATGACAAGACAGGAATTTGTTGCATCTTTGCGAAGGTACGTAAATACATACAAATATATAAATGACCATGAAGCTAGTGGCATCATATCTAAAAACTATGCCATCAATTATAATTCGCTTTGGAGCCAATTAATTATAATGAAATTGCCGATTTAATTATATGTACTCCATGAATTTTCTTGCTGCAGGAAGAGTAGTGGGTTTTCTCGTGGTGCATCCATTTATCGAGGAGTAACAAGGTAATGCAACAGAGTATGCATGTGACGCAATTAAATATGATTTTGATTTGAAAATGCATGGAGGCACCAATTGTGAGTAGCATTCAGTCATCAATGTGAAGATCGGTATTCATATGCATGTAACAAGTAAGCCCTAAATATTACATATGTATAGTTTGTTCATGTAATTAATTTGGTTGCATGTGCAACAGACACCACCAGCATGGGAGATGGCAAGCAAGGATTGGAAGGGTAGCAGGGAACAAAGATCTTTACCTGGGAACCTTCAGTAAGTTCAATTTCTTTTTCCTGCAATGTTAGTTTTAATTTGACCTTGAAATTAATTAAGGTGCTGATGATAACTAGCTTTTTTACTTTATAATTTCCTAATGAATTTCCACATATATATATATATATATAGGTACTCAGGAGGAAGCAGCAGAGGCGTATGACATCGCAGCCATAAAATTCCGGGGACTAAATGCAGTAACAAACTTTGACATGACTAGATACGACGTGAAGTCGATTCTGGAGAGCAGCACATTGCCCATTAATGGTGCTGCGAAGCGACTGAAAGACGTTGAGCAGGCACATCACCAGCATCAGCATGAGATGACTCTACTGGCTGACGGACACCACAGATCAGCGACGGACGATCAACGCGAAAAGCTGATGATGATGACTCGTAGTACTAGTACTAGTAATTGTCACGATCAATATCATCAGCAACTGATAAATGGCGATCATCATGGAATGAGCGTAAATAACGTCTGGCCAACTCTTGCATTGACCCAGGCCGCCGCCGCCGCTGCTCATCAGGCCGTGGCCCCGCCTTTTGGGATGCCTTATTACTCATCAGTGCCATATAATTCTAATGGCGGGCAGAGGGTTTGGTGCAAGCAAGAGCAAGACACTAATTCTCAAAGCTTTTATCAGCCGCAAGATTATCATCATCAAGATCTTCATCATCATCAACTACTTCAGTTGGGAAGTACCCACAATTTCCTTCAGCCAGTCAACCTCCTGGGAAATAGTACTACAACGGATTCTATGGAACATAGCTCAGGTTCTAATTCTGTCATATATAATGGTACTACTGCCGGAGATCACGGTGGCTATATGATCCCTATGGGGACGGTTATAGCTAATGGTCATGAGAATAATAGTAATGCTTTTGGAGATGGCAGTTCCGATCATGATCAGGTGAAAGCGGCGCTAGGTTATGAAAATGTGTTTGGCTCAAGTAGTACTACTACCGCTGCGGATGCTTATAATCATGCAAAGAGCTTGTATTATCTTCCGGTTCAGGCGCCGCAGTCATCATCAGTTTCATCAGTAGGCGTAGCGAAGGGAAGCAGCGAGTATAACAATTGGGTGCCAATAGCAGTTCCAACATCTACTAACAATATGGCTCCTTTCACAGTCTGGAATGACACAAATTAACGCGTATACGTTTCAAATGGATGGACGGTCGAAGGGAGGACGTACTACTGGTCTGGTATATTAGGATGGGGATTAAGAAAAGGATGTATAAATATGGAACGAATTTCCTAATTTTGATTTTTCATTCTGCATCTGTGCTAGTTACTAGATGATGATCACCTACTTAGGTGGGGAAGATAGGCATTTTGTTAATTTGGTCTTTTGTTACTAACTTAATTTGCAGTAGAGTCCTCTATGCAAATTTTGCAAGAGTCTATCTGAATTCAGAAATAGCATCTCTACTTAGCTTTGCAGTTTTGAATAACACATGTATTTCATACATTTGATGCAAAGGTCGATGGAGTTTTAACTCTTCTAGTAGTGTTTCATACAAATTAATCTCTATGTGAAGAGATGACCAAAATAATTGAATTACGTGAATTTATACACAATCAGTTACATTAGTTGGGAAGTGTTGTTCTCGTAGGGTTTTGGGTAAGAGATCATCAAAACATACACAACGTGAAATGTGGATTATTTCACCTTTGGCCGTTTTGTGGACAACAATGCTTAATAACAAGGTTTAATAACAAATATTCATCATAAATTGGAAAGAGAATTCGACGAAAACACATTTCATTATCCATGCATGCATGCACTTTTGTAGTTAGTAGTTCCACGATGAATCAACAAAAGACTAATGCTAGGTAAACTAGATTTATAAATTAAATTTGCAAATTAAATGATGTGTTACCAATAAAAAAAAAAGCACATTAGTCAATATTTAAAGTAATAATTCAATCATCAACTTCTATGTCATTTAGTTAATTTTGTCTACAGATTTAGTCTCTCTAGCACCCTTAACAAAATTCAATGGATGATTATATAAAGAGTAATGCTAGGGAGATCAAATGTGTAGATTAAATTTTGTAAACTTAATGACAGGAAGTTGATGACTAAATTATTATTTAGGTGTTGATTACCACACTTTTTTCTTATTGAGGACACATTATTTAGTTTGTAAATTTAGAACTCTGGTGTATGCTCATCATACACCTCATTATCTGACACGTGTCCTTTCAACTAACTATGGTTAACTTTATTATTAAACGTTCCTTTTCTAATTTTGAAAAAAAAAAATAACTATGGTTAAGTGAAAGGACGAGTGTCAGACAATGGTGTAGCCATGAATTATTCGGTTGGTGGGCTAAGTTATAATTATTACTATGAAATCAAATTTTAATCTTTTGTTGCCTACGTAAAGTTATATAATAGCAAACTTGAAAGCAATAATTTGAAGCAAAAAAATTGTACTATGTTTTTTAGGCTTCTAGCCTTCAAAGCGCCCAACCATGAGATTTAAAATTTTCATTTGTTAAGTAGAATATGTTTATTAAAAATCATCTAATATCCCAAAAGCTTAATATTTTTAATGTTAAAAAATCAAAACTCTCCCTATGTTATAGCTCAAGGGCCTTGTACTTGGCTTGGCTCTGCCAATGATGTCAGATAATGACATGTATGATGACCGTACATCATAATTCTTAATTATGAACAAAAATACACTCTTTAATTTACTTAACATTACCTTTGTACAAAGGGAATTAACAAGAGTAACATGGAGATATATACACGACAAATAAGAAAAATAATAATGTGGCATGAAAATCGAGGAGATGTTTATTTATAGAAATATTTTATCAATTTTGGTTTCAAAGAGAGCCAAGCCAAAGCCCCCGTGGGAACTGGGATTGCATTGGAGAAATCAGCGGAGCACCCGTGCCTTCTTGGATATAATACCACAAAATCCCCCCACAACCACAGCGTAGATCTCTCTCTCTCCCGCACCCTTATCCATGCAAAAATATTTCTTTTTTGGGTAAATGGCATGCAGCAAATGTTACAACCCCGGCCTTAGGCCCCCATTAATGAAGAGCTTTAATTCCACATCACCTGAGGAAAGGTAAGACTTTTGTTATCTTTATATATAAATTCAAGGGATTAATGAATAGTGTTTTTTTGTGTCGCAAGTTTCATAAAAAAATGAACAAAAATACTTTTTAAATAAAAAACTTCAAAAGCAATCCAAAATAATGCATTAAATATGGTAGGGGTATTTTCATCATTTTAACAGCATTTTTTTAATAATTAAAATTTTTTATACAGTTTTTTTATATATATTTTATTTTAATAATTAGTACCTCACAATAAGCTAGCAATAATGTGATTCAATCAGTTGTTATTATTTTCTCTATTTTTAAACACATTCAAACATCTTAAGAGGTGTCTAATGCCAGTTATAAAAAAATCTTTCGCACATGGATAATAGTGTGATTAAATTAGTTGTTAAATGATTATTTTTTTATTTTATTTTAACAAGCAATATTATCTACACTAAGGGGAAGAGTGTGAGCTTAGTTTCACAGTGACTAGTAATAATGTGATTCAATAAGTTGTTTATTAAATATTATTTTCTCTATTCTTAATATAAATTCAATAGAGACAGATTTTATTATGTGGATTCAGTTGCTTTAATTGGTTTATGAGGGGTTTATTCTAGCATGATATAAGATTATTCATTTACTTCAAATATTTAACTTTTCTTTTGTCAATTTACTCATATAAATACATTTAAAATGTCTAAGTACCGCGTAGTACGTCGTGATTCAAAAAATGTCTTTTGCACGCTGGTGAGCGTGTGCATAAAGTCTAGTTACAACTAAAGAGGATCCAACCCCTCCTCGTTCCTATATTCTTTTCTTCCCAAACCATGCGGTCTTGCCCTGTTGTTTATAATAGGATTCTATTCCCTAAAAATTTTCTCTCCTTTCCTCCTTTCTTTTTTGTTTTTTTTTATTTTCATAAAGAAATCAACACAAAATGAATGTTGACTTGACGATCGTGACCGTTCAAATAATAAGGAAAGGAAGAGGAGTAGAATTTAGAAGAGAAAGAATCATACTCTTTTTATTCTCCTTATATATTAGGTTTACATAAAACATCATTCACTCAATTTTTTTTAAACTTCGCACACACCTTTATTCATTTTAGCCATTAATTTGAATAAATTAAACAATAAATACTAATAAAATTAAAATAATTGTATGCGAGTGGCTAAAAAGATGGCCTAGTAATGACCTTATATATAGATAGAATAATAAAAACTTTCACCATCTAATCTTGTAATATTATAGGATAATATGAACTGTCATTTTATCATTTTAAATATGATAATGTTAGAGAGATCAAATTTCTAAACTATGTTTTGTGAACCAAATAAGGTAGATGTTGATGATTGGATTACTAGTTAATTATTTATTAAAATACTAATTTTCGATTGATGACACATCAATTAATTTAAAATTTTGATCATTCTAGCATTATCCTTTTAAATATCAATTATGTTAAGATTGAACCAAATTCAGAATCTAGTCGAAAGCTTCGTAATAAATTATTAAACCCTGCACCTGCAGTGTGCTGCTGCTGCATGGATGCCTCATGCGTGTCTGTGAGACAGACTCTTACTTATGGAACCATATCTCCTCTGGAACATTGAAATTTGATCTAACGGCTACAAAAAGAAAATTTTTCTAAAAGTTATAATAATTGTAGTCGTTTGATCAAATTTCAATTATCCAGATTATTTAATCCTTAGACTCAGTTCCTTTGAATCAGGAGGGGATACGGTTCTTACTTATCTCCTCCAAATACAAATACAAATAGAATCATCCCATAAGCTAACAGGTTCTAGGAATGCTCATTCTCGTCTCTTACTTTTCTCCCGCGGCTCTTTTGGTTGGGGGGGGGTGGTCCGCTCTCCTCTCTAAATTATTTTCTTAGCTAATTAATTATTAATGTATAGAAAATTCACATCGAAACTCCAAACCCTAGCCAGTAAATAAATAAAAACTGTGTTTGGGATTCAAACCTTTTTGACCTTTGACCACACCATTACCATGCACCATCTCTTCGTTCCACATCCCTCTCCCCTGTCTTCTCTTGAATAATATAATAATAATAAATAAAATAAGAAAAAAATAATAATGTTCGAAAGATTAAAATTTTAAATTAAATTTGTAAATTAAATAATTTATTAATAATAAAAAAAATAAGCACGTTAATCAACGTTTAAGTAATAATTCGATTATCAACAAGTACATTATTTGATTTACAAATTTCATTTAAAAAGTACTTGGGATTCCTTAAGTTATAACTAAAGCTTCTTTAGATATATTTCTTGCGGTTGAAGTTGAATTTGGAAGCACAGCTATATATATCTTGGATTTAAGTGTTGGTTGTCACTAATTGGTACTCCGGCGCCGAGTTGATCTTCTTCCTTCCTCACCATGCGTAATTATATAGGTGCCAATTAATTATTAATACATACTCTCTCTATATATTTATTTAGAAGTGCATGCATGCATGAACTTGAATTTATAAATATATATATATATATATATATATATAGGGAAGTGTTATTGGTACTTAAAAAATATCATTTTACACTTCTCATAAGTATATTTTTCTTTCTAAATATAGAAAGTTTGGAATGTAGAATAAAGAATTTGAAATGTCAATAACAATTACATAAATAAATAAATAAATATATATATATATATATAGACATAGCATGGATGGGAACATGCTTTTGCGTGTGACTGAAGGTGGCTGTCTTCCCACGTGAACCACCTCCTCCCCCTTGACTCCTGACCTGAACATGTATATATCATATATGAGATTCTAGTTTTACGTGGTTACCCCTAGTTGCATACTTGGATTGATTATTTGGGTAGGCAGGCTTAATGTATCCATCCTTGTTTTTCCCTACGAACTTGGATGGCAATTAATATTTAACACTGCAAACATTTACACTCAAAAGTTTCATATTACAGTACACAACACCACCAATGAAGCAATGAGCCAAGCGTTAAGTGCACATGTTCCTGCAAACCCAACAAAAGAAGAGTGGTTCTTAAATTTTTAGTAAATTATAAAAAACACCATCACAATTATAATTTTTATATATAAAAGAAATTAAGGAAGTTCATTAGGACGAAAGGAAAAAAGGTTAATGAAAAGGACTTCACACATTTTTAATAATTTTTTTTTTTTTTTGATAATAAGGACAAAAATAAGAGGCAGTGACATTATTGTATATAAGTTAGTCTGGAGCTGGTGGCATAAATATGTTGACCTATGGGTGGAGTCATTTTTTCATAACCGACTGTTTCTTAAGAAACAATTGCCTGCACCACGAAACTTCAACTTATTTTATAATACTACCTCCGCCTTCAAGCTTTAACTTATTTACAATATTGCTACCGCCTCTTGTTCTTATTATTAATAAAGTTCATTAAGCGTAAATTAAGCTTGCATGATGTTCTTCCAAAGTTTTTAGTTTAGCGTGTTTAATTATGAATGATCAAGTGTAATGTTATCTTGACATTGTGGTTCACCTTCAAATCAGCAAAATCAGCCCTTTACAGCTTTAATTGATCATCTACTACTAGTTAGCCGGGTAAAGGATTTGTATATTTACCACTGTGACTTGTGCAAGAACTTGCAATTTACAAATTTGCGAGGAGGAGAGGGGGGCCTCATTTTTTGTCCTTCAGGTTAAAAAGGAAAATGAAAAAGACACACAATCTATACCTTCACTTGGTACTTGGTAGCTAGCCAGCTGCAGGCCAATTGCAAGAATACAAGATCGACAAAACATATTTTCCGTGGCAAAATTCATTCATATATAGTATAGCGTATGTAAATGTGATTTAAATTTAATATCACACGCCACCACTCAATGAAATTAACATGCACGCCAAGAATACTATACAAGTATACATACAGTACTCAAATAACAAATAATGCTAAAAAGCACAGTATTCAGTACAATTCTAAGGTGCTATTATAGTCATAATTTGAACACAGAATTTCCTTCAATTTTCAAGCACGCTTATTTGAAGAGGCGTCTGCAACTCTTGATGTCTTAGAATGTCTGCTGACCTTCTGTTCGACTCCCAACCACCTTAGGATATGTTGAAAAACTGTTTTGTCCCGTAATAGTTCACGGTGCCTTGCAGCTATTGCTACTCTTTCCACTGCAGCAAATCCATCCGCCTGTTTGATAGTAATTAAGATAGAAAGTTCGAACAAATTCGCTCAAATTCTGAAACCATAATAATACTTTGCAAATAAAACTTAGCAGGAACTATTGAAGAGAGCATATATATTAACACTGGGATCATAGGTCGGATAGAGCACCTTTGCTGACTCAGCCGGAACTGTTTCATCTCCATCCACATAAGAATACTGAGGCTGGAAAGAAAGAAATCGTGTAAATCATAAAGAGGACAGGTCATAAAAGCATTAACATCCCAGGGGTACATAATCTTTGTCAAAACTGGATGCTACTATTTGATTAGTAGCTGGATAAAGCAGCAACTGGATTAATCAGAAGTTAGAGGTGCAAGCAAAACAGGGAATAAGAGTCAAGGGTTGATGCGTATAAATGTACGTAAGGGAAATAACAAGAAATGGGAGAGTAACGGTGAATAAAAATAGTGCAGATCATAGCTTCAGAGTCTGGATAATGTTGAACAGCGTGGGACCTAACATTTTCAAAAATAAAGGTGCACGTGTACAACTCTCTTTAACTATGATAGGCTTCAGACCAATGACTACTTCAGCGATCAGAAATCAAAGGACGTATGATCTAGGCTGTTTAAGACTTTGAACCCATGGGATACCTACACACACAACTTTTTGAAAATTCAAGATTTCACAAACAGTAAATAACTCACTATTGAATGGCATATTTCAGACAGGTCCTGAATTGGAGCTGTCTCCGAACCGTAGCTGCATTAGTAAATATATATGTCAGATGCACTACCAAATTCACAGTTGCATAACTTGATAGGGAAATGATACAACTTATGAAGGGAACAGAATGGTGCACCTTCTAGATTGTATATTCATCAAACCATTTTTTTTTTTTTTTTTTTTCACAATGTCAAACCCTGAGAATTTCCATTTAAATTAGTTCTGCTAGTCAATTGCAAACTTAGTTCTGCCTGTGTGCTATAATAAAGGTCTCTGTATCAACTAAGCAACCAGTCATACCAAGGATTGCAAAGCCTGTTCACATGTTTCCTGTTTTGATTTAAGTATGGGTCCAGCTGCTACTTATTTTGGATTTCTATTCCTTTTAAGTATTCCTAATTCATAAAGTAGTTCTCTTACATACCAAACATCAAAAGGGGTGTCGAACGATGTGCCATATACGTTATAGAAGCTGACGCTATCTGGTAGTTTAGCACTGTTCAAAACTTGGCGAGTCTCAGCAGCCCATCTGAGAATAGAACAGTTAAATGGCAAATCTACCGTTTCACCATCATAATTTAGCTGCATTGAAAGAGATTGACATAAGCTCTGGCTATTGATTAAGAGAGAGAGAGAGAAGTCATGGTGATATCAGAATGTGCAGGGAGACGAAACCCGGACAACAATTGCATCCCGAAACTACTATTGTCCACTGGCATTGGCAACATGATTAAACGTGTTACTAGATAAGGTTGTCTATAGTGCTGGCATAGTGTATCCTTCTTGAGCTCTGATAAGTACTGGATTTAATTATATTAAATGTAAAATTGTTTTCCAAAATACAGTACAACAGCGCACGAGAAAGCAAGACATGCCTCAATAATCAAAGCACATGAAATAGTTTTGTAGCAAGAAAAATCTGAAAAGTGGTACCTCATTATATTTCAATGCTTCTTCAAACAAGGGGATGCTTTCAATTGGGCCATAAGACTCCAAATCAACCAAGGTTTCCCCATCCGTAGACTTGTTCCTCCAAACCTGAATTTCGGGCGGCCTTTTCCAATTAAATTTTGGATTTGCCAACATCTCATAGATTGATGGACACTCAATCAACTATATGAGAAACAAATTTATTCAGGTTTAGTTCTTCCTAATAGCAACATCTTGTAGAATAAAAAAGAGTAAGAACTGAAAAATGTAGCCAAATACTTGTTATGGATGAAATGCTATAAAGAACATTAATTTCTTTATTATTTTGATTGGCTGGAGGGATATGCCCAACTTCCTTAAAAAGGAAAATAGGTATGCAAGTCAATTACATATTTCAAGAACGGCATTGAGAAATTCTTTATGGTGTTCAAGTGTTTAAACCAAGTGATTTCTAGGTTCCATTGTGAAATATGTTGGAGATTTTCTTATACACGGTTAGAGCGTATTGAATTGGATCAGATCAGCTGAAGGGTGCGTTTCCCAGAGAAACTCAGCCTTCATGTGTTTTTTGTCACTTCTAGTCTTTCATTTGTATTTTCTAATATATACAGACTCATTCACAGCATGTCATGCTTCCATTTAAGATACTAGGTTGCCAAGAAAGATGATCGCATAATTAACTTTCCAATTATCTAGTTTAAATACAGTCATGAAGCCAAATTAGCTTAATTTAACGTATTACCAGCTGGTGCATAGTCCACCTTGATACAAAAAAGTAACTTCCCAAGCCTTCAACAAACTGTAATCCAGTTAAGAGAGAATCATTGATGCATCCTGGTGCACCTGTAATTTGAATTTAATTCATAATCAACAATCAGGGATGAAAACACAAATATTGCGGTATTGTCAAATGCTTTGACTCCCAGTCTAAGAAGATTAAAGAGATGTTAATCAAAAGAGGCTGAAAGGGAATGCATAGTATGGTTTTCTAGCTACCTGAGAAGATTCAATGGACAGATTCCAATAAGTACCGCTGACATACATTAAAGATTATGTAGTCCAAATACGAAGACGAATGGCATAAAAGGAACTACCTTGAAAAGGGCAAGCTATGCAGATCCATTTACTCACGTACTTTGAAAATACCTGCCGAAGAACGATTTGCCTCTAGTGAGAAGAGGAGTTTATATTTTCTCCATATTTTGATGAAAATTCATAAACTTCAACTAGTCACCAAGAGAAAGTATGCGCACATCAGTATGGAGTGACATAAAACATGTGACTAGCAGTCCACCCATTGAATGCGAAATTATATTTACTTTTCTACCCCCAGAAGCCTTGTAAGCAGTTTCCAGTTTCACCTTAAGACCCTCCATTGACTTGTCAATTCTGCCAACATAATACCCACGGTGGTCAGATTATTGGAAACAAAGAACCAAATTGTCAGACATTGTTGTGATAGTTCAAATACCAGAAATGGTTGCTTGCATACATTTACTATAGAAACTCTAGCCACCAAAAGAAAAAAACAGTAACCAGCCGAAAAAAAGTTACCTAGTGCTTTGTCGAAAATCATATCCGTATCCAAACAAAGTGGTTCCCTTCTTATACCCACACTCGACAAGCATATCAATCATATCATGGAACTGGTACACCTCTTTCAAACGTATCAATTTGACAAACTGGAAACATGAAGAAACATAATATAATAAGCTTTAATTCAGTGATGTCATAACCAAACTATGAAAATATCCATGGGGACAAGTATCATTCTTACCCAGGAAGGATCCAGAATATCAATGGCATACAGGCCGTAATCGTCATCTGGGACCACAATTTCAGTTTCCTTGTCTAGCGTTTCTGTATAACCTGGGAACGCAAATGAGTCTAGTAAGAGGCTGATTCTACACAGAAGTAGAACATGAAAGGAAAAGTAAGAAAATGATAACAGATGCAAAATTGATCTGTAATTTAGCTAGAATAACATGTTTTAGCCATCTTCCACGATACAAACGGTAGGAAACCAACCTGGTGGCGGTTGGATTTGATGCTTCATTCATGTTTATGAGCAGATCATACAAACTAATCTTGAAGGAAAATGATAGCTCTTGAAATAAAATTTTGACTTGGCTCATAAATTTTGAATGAAATGGTGACATGATAGATGAAAGTCGAAACATGTTTGCATGGTCTCGTCCCAGTAGAATACAAGTGAAGATGTCTTAGCAATGAAACGGTAAATCTTAACAATAACTAAAAGTATCATGTCATGCATGGTCTCTTCCCAATCCCAGAAGAATCCAGCAAGCAAACAGTGAGAGATGAGATGATTGACAAAATCCCACACTAGTCTGTCTAGTGTCTTGTCTCTCTTTCCTGCATGCATTTTGGTTTGGTTTCCCAATTGCCACCGACCCAAAACAAGGTTCTCAGTTTCGAAAAATATATAAATAGAGAAAGCAACCTGTTTGGGGATTGTAGATAGACCAGAGCTTCTTCTTGAACTCCAAGTCAGCCAATAAGATCCGGACCCAGACCCGTGTGTCGAAGCCCAACTTCCTCCTCCTGGAGTGCAGAATGGAGCCTCCGATGCCCGACACCAGCAGCACCGGCTCCACCTCCACCTCCGTTTGAGAGGAGGTGCGGTTGTCATGTTCAAAGTCGAAACAGGGGCAGAAGCACTGGCCTGGCATGGATATTGGTTGCCCGTGTTCTCTTGTCTTGTCGTCTCCTCTAGCTCAAGGTATGCAGAGTGAGTCAAAGTGACAAGTACCGAACGTAATTGTATAATGTTGTGTGCAGAAATGATGGATGAGTCCGTTATTGGGAATGAGCTCTTGCATTTGTTTCAAGTGAATATTGAAGGAAGGAATATTCAAATCCTCAAGCCTCAAGCCTCAAGCCAAGGATAATTTTGAGTTTGGTTTCACTTTCACATGTTGTGTGCAGAAATGATGGATGAGTCCGTTATTGGGAATGAGCTAAAAAATGGCTTCAAGTGGAATATTGAAGGAAGTAAGCTCTTGCATTTGTTTTATGCCTTCTTCCTCCTTTGTCTCAATGGTCGAGTTGTTGTACCTAACGGTCCAAGCACGGCACCTCCACTGCCAATTCAACTCAATGCTACTCGTCCTACACACTACAGACTACGACATCTTAGAAGCACATGCCAAACGAAAATCACACTGCGGCATCCTAGAAGCATATACTCATCTACTATATATTTTTTTTACATTTTATTTTATTAAGGAGAGAGGAAAGAGTTCAAATCTATCACAAAAATTTAAGAAATAGGAATTTCAAAATTTGAACAAGAGACGCATAGGTACAAACCTATCCACCAATATATTGGACAATTACTATTACTACTCATCTTCTACGCCTTATCATTCGCTCACGACATGTTTATGTAGGTAGCCACCGCTGTTTCTGTTTCCAATTCCATTTCCTTTCAAAACTGTTAGCTGTAAACTCCAAACGCAAACGCAATCACGCAAACGCAAACCCGATGGATCCATAACCAAAACATCTAAACAATTAACTCAAGTCAACACACATTAACCACAAACATCTCGGAGTTATAACATCTAACACCAACATCATCCGGCCATAAAAATCTTTCAAAGTACAAGCAAAATTAGATTTCATTCCATTGCTACATTCACTAGAATGTGCCGACGAGCCACTCCAAAATCCTGGTTCAAAGATCCTGAACGTTCAAACCTACAAATCAAATTTTTTTTTAAAATTGATTAGTTTTAACTGTGGGTGAGCTTATAGAAAGAAAAAAAAAGTAACAGATGAAAGTCCCCCGATTCAACACAAACTACTCATTCTGCAGGATGAAATAATGAATCCACCGTGCTCCACAACCAAAACATGCACAATGGCAACATCACAATAGGAATAGACTAGTATGAGTTGCCCACCATAATAAATTACACCAGCGATCACAAAAATTTATACCTGGAGGAAGAGATTGCTTCAACTTGTTGGCCTTCTCGGAATCAAACACACAAAGTGTGTAAAGGTACTTGGAGCACCGAACCTTGAACTTGACAGCATCCTTGGTCCTCTTGATTTTGACATTGCGGGCATCCTTCCTTCTTGCGGTTAGAAGGAAATCCTTAATCTCATGGATCTGCTTCGGCTGTTGGTGCACACACATAGTATAAACATTATAGACCAATATACATTCGGAAATTTACATCTAAATAAGGCACGTATGTTCACATGTTTCAACATCTATTATCAATTACTCAAACAGAATTATAGCAGATCCAGATTCTTAGCGACTCAATTACTTTTTAACATTATTATAAAAGACTGGTAGAAGGATACAAAACACCAACAAAGAGTATTATACAAAACACTGTCAGACGCTTCATATGAAAACACCGTGTTTCATCTACCACGAAATCGATAGTAAAATGAAAGTCACACTATTCTGCGACCTCGAAATATTACCCTCTGGTTCAAATTTTAGAATAAAATTAGTAACGGAATTTTAGAACCAGACTACCAGAGATTAAGAAACAATCACAAAACTATGTACAACGGTTTACAACAAACGAGAAGCATTGAGAAAAAATCTTAAAAAATACAAAATCCAATAAACTAATAAGCGAAAATCTTCAAATCTAAAACAAAGTATACTGTAATGATATGTTCACATCTACGGTGCAAACCTGCATCAAATTTGTATATATCTAAATTGAGGATAAAGAAGAGATGAACACACTTCATCTTTTCCTATAATTTATATGATAATAGATACACACCACAGTATATTAGTGGATTCGGTATCAAATATGCATTTCCTTCCACTGCCAATTTCAATATATACAAGTATGGTTTCTGCAGTGCTCCGCTTATCAAATTTGTACATGCAAATTTAGCCAACAAAACCACAAGTTCCAGTGAAGAGCAACATGTGCGCACAAGTAAGGGTGAAAACAAACGTACCATTTTGCTTTTTGCTTGTTGCTTGCTGCGTGCTGGAGGCTGCGAGTTGTCTCTGAAAGTCGGAGTTGGATGTTGAGGCAAGGAGGCTATATACGAGATGAAACCCTAATTTTATAATTATTTTTTATGCCGGTTTTGTCCTTAGGGCTTTTTTTGTGATGTCCAAAGAGGTTAATGGGTATAGGGTTCTGAACCAATTTTAGCCCATTTCGCATTTTCTACTTGTATTGGGCTGAAATGTTATCAATCTGTGCAAACTTCTGAGCCCGTTTGATATTCTCTTGATTTTTTTATATTTTTGTTGGAATTTTTTTTTTTCATTTGGATATTGGTGAAAGGAGGGAAGAAAATGTAAACAATTCGGAGTAAGCGTAATCAAAACGAAACTAGGAGGATGAAAATGTAAACAAAAGTAGTTACCTACAGGAAAGAATGTGAAAATTCAAGTAAACTAGAGAGACTTGTTATTGCAATTTGGTCCCGAACACCACCACACGTCACCCACAGCGTACAAGCTAGGCGGGTTTTCTTTGTTATCCATCCAAATGGAGTCA
Source organism: Pyrus x bretschneideri (assembly GCF_019419815.1). Taxonomy (NCBI): domain Eukaryota; kingdom Viridiplantae; phylum Streptophyta; class Magnoliopsida; order Rosales; family Rosaceae; genus Pyrus; species Pyrus x bretschneideri. The sequence goes on from NW_025999785.1 coordinate 46,212, forward strand.
TAAAAATATGTTGGTTTTTTGCAGAGCTTGAACTTCTTGTATCAGCAACACAGCAGCTATGGAGCGTCATCTTCGACCTGTGTGCAGCTCAACGGCCATCTTGTGCCCCTCCAAGCCTCTAATTACTAAGCTGCCACTGTTACTGCAAAAGGCCACTGTTTCTCCTTGCCGTTTACCCTCCTACACTTTCCCTTTATCTGCAAAGCTTTCTACCTCTTATCCGCTTCGTCCTGCAGGTTCTCTCTTTGCGTTTCCATTCCTTGAGCTTTATGGTGCAATTTATTTATGGGATAATATATTGGGGTTGTTCTATTTTTCCGTTTTTGCGAGTGTGTGATTGCAAATTTGCAATTGGTTTTACATATCTCATTAATTTGATGGGTTTCCACTTTCCAGTTATTTATTCATGTGACTATAAGATAATTGAAATTCTTTAATTTTCTGTTTTGGGCTTCTGGTATACTTGCTTTGATTTCCCATGCTTCGTCTTTGAAAAATTCGAGTTTGACGGTTTTAAGGTGGTGCATTTCACAGGTCGTTACCGAAAGCAAAACACTTTTTATTTGATGTCTTTATTGTTTATGTACTGTAGAGAATGAATGCCGAATTGAATTTGATGTTTGGTTTGACTCAGTTTTACTGGCGACGCCGGAGAGCCAAGTGAGCACCGAAGCAAAAGAATGGGCAATGCAAGGTCCGTTTTGAGTGTTTTCCAAGTTTGATTTGAATGAGAGCATGCTTGGTGTAGGATGGTGCTACTTTCATTTGCACATCAATCAGTGACAATGTTGTAATTTCTTCTATTGTCTCACAGATTTTTATTTCTTAAGAAAGGATGTAGAAACTGCTGCTATACGCGTCAAGGAGATAAGGGACTCTGCTTGTCTGCACAAGTTAGAACAAGAAGTAGCCGATTTAGAATTGAAAGCAGCTGATACCACCTTTTGGGATGATCGAGCTAAGGCTCAAGAAAACCTTTCGGCCCTGACTGATGTCAAAGACAGGATAAAATTGCTGAACGAGTTTAAATCACAGGTCTTTGCCCAATTTCTTTAATTCTGTTTAGAATATTGTTTTCGCATCGTTTCTTTGGGGTGACATGGCAACGTCGTTGTTTTTCTGGATAATTGGTTGTGCTTGAAGTGTGATACGGTGATATGACGTGGGCAGTTTTATTAGGAGTACAAAATGATACTGTCTAGTAGGAGATCTTTTGCTAATTTACTCTGCATACGTATATCATTTACAAATATTGAATATCAGAAAGTGAGCTCCTCTTAAATTGCATTGTGAATCAAATTCATTCAATGCAGGTTGAAGATGTAGAAACAATAGTCAAGCTTACTGAAGAGATGGACTCCATAGATCATGGACTTCTTGAAGAGGCCGCCAGTATCATCAAGGAATTGAACAAGGGGATGGATAGGTTTGAGTTAACTCAACTTCTTTCTGGGCCTTACGACAAAGAAGGTGCTGTTATCTTTATTACTGCCGGTGCTGGAGGTACTGATGCACAGGTAATTAGAAAATATGTGCAAAGCAAGAGCGACTAGTTCTTTATGGGTCTTATAAGTTCGATGGGAGTTTTAGATTCTGTGAGATGCATATGTAGGTGCTGTAACGCCATTACAATAAAACATATTGCATTTCTCATGAATGAATTTCTTTTAGAATTAAGACACATCTATCTCATTCATACCTGGCCAAAAGTAGTTTATTTTGAGAATACTGCATGGGGATAGTGAGGCTTTTGTTTCAGCAATTACTGAATTCACCATTACCATCCACTATTCATTCTTTGTGTTGACTTCTATTCAGTTCTGTGGTTTTGTTAGCCTCTTTATTACATGCTTATGTTTTTCTTGTATAAAACCTTTGATAATTCTCAGTGCAGGATTGGGCCGAAATGTTACTCAGAATGTATGTGAGGTGGGCAGAAAAGCAGAGATACAAGACACGAGTAGTTGAGAAATCCCAGGGAGAGGAAGCTGGAATTAAGTCGGCGACAATTGAAGTAGAAGGCCGTTATGCTTATGGGTATTTGTCGGGGGAGAAAGGAACACACCGCATTGTAAGGCAGTCCCCTTTCAATGCCAAAGGTCTCCGCCAGGTATGGGCGAACCTTCTGGTAAACTATGAATTACGGAACATTTAATTACAGAAACTGATTATGAGGGAAGAGGGTTTTCCATATGTGGAGAGCTGACACACGTCAAGTTTGTTAAGTTGAACAGCGTTAGGTGCATAACTAGTTTCTTAAAAATTACTACTGAAAGTGTAACTGTGTGTGTGTGTGTTGGGTGGGGGCGGGGGGCGAATGGGAGGGAGACAGAGTTAACACAACATATCCTATACTGTGTGTTCTAACTTGATGTTATGTGCAGACAAGTTTCTCTGGTGTTGACGTCATGCCACTTCTACCTGAGGAGTCCTTGAAAGTTGAATTACCTGAAGAGGACCTGGACATAAGTTTTTCAAGGGCAGGCGGAAAAGGAGGCCAGAATGTGAACAAAATTGAAAGTGCTGTCCGGATTACTCACATCCCCACTGGTGTTACTGTTCGCTGCACAGGTTTCATTAGCCCCATAATTTCTTTGTTGGTTTTCACCATTGGAAATTATTTCTCTCGTCATTGCATCAAATAAATATTTTCAAAATTTTGTTTGTAGATTTCGTAAGAATGTAAGTTTCTGGCTCCGTTTTGATTTTGCATCCGCTGTGTGGAGCTACTGTGCTATCATTTTGGAATTGTGTAGTATAATGAAGAAGTATGCGAGCTTTGTGATGACATCTATTTTCTTGACTACTACGATGCAGAGGAGAGATCCCAGCTTGCAAACAAGATCAAGGCTCTAGCCAGGTTGAAAGCCAAGCTGCTAGTGATTGCCGAGGAACAAAGGGCGTCGGAAATTAAGCAAATACGAGGAGATGTGGTGAAGGCAGAGTGGGGCCAACAAATAAGAAACTACGTGTTCCATCCATACAAACTCGTCAAGGACGTAAGGACGGGACACGAGACATCGGATATCACTTCGGTAATGGATGGTGATTTGGAGCCGTACATAAAAGCTTACCTGAAGTACAAATACAGTATGAAAGTGACTGCGACTGTAGCTAATTAAAGTAGAGGATGTAATTAATTAATTCTTAATGATCTGCATAATGCTTGAATTGTAAATACTAAATATGATTTGTATGTTTTCTGCTGACATAGTTTCGATGTTATACTTGTGTTGAGCAAAATTTGTCTACTAAACCTTCTGAGTATCCTTTCAGTCCCATTCACATCGCTCATGCTTGCTGCTAAACCAAACACGATAAGATAGAGCTCCAGATCAAAAGATCCATGATGCCTTGTTTCTCCCAAACAGTAAGCTCAATGAGTAAGTGTTGCCCTTGCGTGCTGCTGCTTCGACTCGATTCTCACCAATCTAGAAATTGTATAAAACCAGCAACTCCAAGTCAGTGTGAGAAATGCAGGCAAGGGACAAAAAAGAAAGGGAAACTCATGCTACTCGCAACTCGCAAGTAAACCGGAGAGGTACAGAAACCACCTGGTCCATGAGCCAATTACCAATACTTGGCATGTACCGCACCAAGTACATTACAAGCAGCCGGTGTGGCAAATTTGACTGCTAGAAAAACAAACAGAAACAGAGAAATGAAGACCATCACCACCACCACCACCGCCATCTTCACTTTTCTTCCAACACCGCTTCAGCATTCCACCCCTCCACTCCAGGCAGGATGGAAGGATTGAAGGACTATACTAGTAGATTAGTTACTGCTGGCGGTAAATCGGGTTCGGTTCAGTTATACCGCTGCTTACTTGTTCGGTTGCCTTTCCGGCCCAATCCAACTTTAATTTGGGTCTGGACTTTGGAGGGAGGGTGAAAGTTTTTATCTCTCTGAAAAGCTCACATTTACCCAATCAACGTTAATACAAAAACGACGACGTCTGACACGCTCTCTCCTTCTCTGCCGGTCCCACTCAACACAACAGAAAAGGGCATTCCTCTCTCTCGCCCCTTCCTCTCGTATCATTCCTTCATTCAGTAGAACCGACTGGTATACTGTAGCTAAGCAGCAGTAGAGGCGAGTGAAGAAACGGCTCTCAATGGCGGTGGCTGCGAGGAACTTACTACTCAAGCACCTGAGAGTGCAAGTTCAAACCGTGCCTTCGAACCCTAGCTCCACCGCCCCTCTCTTCCTATCCCCCTTTGCCGCTATCCGACGCCGTCTCTTCTCCGAGGAGGTCAGGGGCACCTTCCTCGACAAGTCTGAGGTCACCGATCGGGTCGTCTCCGTTGTCAAGAACTTCCAGAAGGTCGATCCTTCCAAGGTATAACCTCCGATTTTCTCAGAAAATGGAATTGAAGTTTTATGGAAACGATTTCCTAATGAATTGCAAGGTTGAACTAGTAATTATTTGATTGTTGTTGTTGTAAAAGAAGATCATTTTGTGATCGAGGAGTTGATTCTAAGATCCGTTCTATTGAATTATTAGGGTTTTGGTAATGTCAAACGTTGGGTCATGAAATGTACGCCTATATGTGGAATCGGATTGAAATATTGCTATTTGGGTTTGTAAACATTTTGGGATGATGGTTCTTCCAATGCATCAGCAGTGGCTCATTGATTATTCAATTTTTACACACTATTGTTTTCATGACAAACTAAAGTGCACAGGCAGAGAAAAATTTCGCCTTAATTTTGCTCAAATTTTGCAATGGAGCTTTGTTGTGTTTGTTTTCTTATTCAGTGCTTCGCAGATAGATATTCTTTATAAATTGCAGTTTTTGGTCCTCCGGGATTACTGGAGGCCTCGAGAATCAGATATTTCATCATTAAACTAGAATAGCTATGCGGGCAGAGATAACTATAGCCCTCCCGGAATATATACTTAATCACAAATATTACAATATTGACTAACATTGTTGATAAAGATGGGTTTGATCTCTGGTATTTGCATGTTATTTAGAAGTTGTAAATGTTTGATATTTCATAAACATTCTTTTTGTCTTTCTTCTTTGACCTTACACAAAGAATTGAATGGATTCCTCTATTTTGCTTTTACATGAGTTTCTGTATGGGATTAATGTCTGAACTACAACAATGTGACCCCTTCTTGTTTGTATTTGTTATTGTTTTGCTTGAGTTGGGGCTTACATGTTGTAACCAATATATGGTGAATGTCCCAAAGTCCGACGGATAGTGACATCCAGTGCTGGGATATGAGATACCAAAAAGTGAATTGGCTTTTATCTGTCTGTGGTTGTGATTACCAAACCTCAGCCGTTCTTTTCCCTTTTCTTTTCTAATGTTAATGTATGCACACCTTCATTTATGGCATGTTTCACCTTGAACTTAAATCACAATAAATGTGACGTTCTTTATATCCAAATATATATGTATACGCAACTGACCTCAGAAATTCTATGTACATGTTCCTTTCCGTTCACATTTCATACTGATTTCGTTTATATGGCCATTTTGTTAGTGTGTTTTCATTATATTTAAATAATCTAATCTCCTATGCACTGTTTTTCTTTTTTGAGTAGGTTACACCAAATGCTCATTTTGAAAGTGATCTGGGGTTAGATAGTTTAGATTCTGTGGAGATTGTGATGGCTCTGGAAGAGGAGTTTGGGTTTGAGATCCCCGATAATGAAGCTGACAAGATCAAGTCAATTGGTCAGGCTGTGGACTTTATTTCTTCTCACCCTCAGGCGAAGTAGGGGAAGGGCATGAAGCTCCATTGTTAATTTTCTCCTGTTCCCCGCAAGGATTTAGCTGTTAGAACTTTTGGATCCTCACACCTTGTTTCCCTCCATTTTATAAAGGTGCCTATTTTTGGTATGTTCAAAACTTGAGTGTTTCGGTTCCAGTTTTATGGAAAGTGTGTTGAAAACAACTCTTTGATTGTTTCATTTTTGTTTTGTTCAAATAAAAGCAATCCAGTTTATTGCTTAACAAAATTACAGTCTTATGTGATTACATTATCGTTGACGTTTTATCTGTGGCTTTTGCTCTTATCCTCGACTCGAGTACCTAGTTTGTACTATATTGCTGGTTTGCCTTTCAATGGTTGTGCTAATTCATTGGATGTAGATGTAGTATAATATCATGGTTGTGTATGTGTATGCTTTTATCCTAGGATTAGTGTTGATTAATTTTCATCAACATTGTTCGCTCTAGTTTTTATTCTGTTGTCTTGGGCACGCCTGCTTCTCCTCTAGTTCTTTAAGCCGACTCCTCTAGGCAATGGCATAATTACACATTAGTTTTCCTTCCATGTTAGCAATCAATCATAACACGGTCTAGTTTTTATGCAAATGAATGAATGTGCGAAAGGAATGAAGCCATTAGTCTGCGTTCATCATGTCGTATCATTGACATGAAACGCTGAGGTGTGGCCGTGCCATGTAAGTAAATATCACAAGATGGTCCAAGATAGAGGGGGAAGAAGACTGAAAGTCCATGCTGGCGTCCGTCGTCGTCTCATTCATTTACGTTTCAATTATGGGCCCCCTTATTCCACTGTCCACAGTCTCTCTTCTTCTCTTTTATTGGCCGAGACTACGCAACAGCGAGTGGCCCAGCCTCACAGACTACACTGGTTTTGGCTGGGAGATGACTTTGAATGTCGAGTCAACACAAACATACCAGGAAAGGAATGCCCTTCTTCTTCCACAACATTTACAATTATACATTTTGGCTTGGCTTGGCTTGGTGCCGGCTTGTTTGAAAGTTTTACTCAATAAAGCGTTTTTACTCACTAGTATTTTGTCAGTAGCACTTGTTCGTAGCGCTTCTATGAAAAAGCAATGTGTTGTTTGACAAGCACCTAAATAGGTGCTTCTACATTGCACAGAAGCGCTTTTAATACTATGGTATAGTGTTTGGCTGCCAAATGAAAAATGCAGTTCAGTGGTGATAAATTAAGGACATTATTTTCCAAGGAGCTCGTCTTTCTCCCTCTTACTAGATATGCATCAAGTTCATCTCAATGCAATCACTGCATCCAGAGAGAGGTGTTGAGGGGTGAGGGTCGCCGGACGATGTCACTGGGCTGGTTGAATCAGAGGGATCTTGGGGTGGGGAATAATTCGACGGAAAGGAGGCTTGCAAGAGGGTCGCCGTCGGAAATCTCTGACGAGTCGACAATCCCAGAGAGTCTAAAACAATTTTGATATTTTGTAGAATTTTCAACTTAAAAAATAGGGGTAGTTACGGAGTTGAAAAACTTCATCAAAGGGACCAAATGCTTCACGGTTTTTCACTTGGCAACACTTTAGAGATTAAAAAAAAGACTTCTCAAAAAACCACTCTTTAAGTGCTTTTACTTCTTATCCAAAACACCTTTAAAAATATTACCAATCGACTATTTTTCTAAATGAAAATGCTTTCACTTATTAGGGGACGTTTTTAAATCTCCAAAAACATCATCCAAACAAGCCATAAATCTTGCTCTCCTAACTCGTACAGTCTGTCATGATTAATTGCAGAGCATTGTCTTCCTAGTTGTAGTTGTAGCGAATTTCTTCACCTTCTAGTCTAGTCCTCTTATTTTGGATAATACTAACTGTATGTGAAATGTAACCTGCCACGTATTAACGAAACAATGAAAGACTAATTATATATTCAAACTTGCTTAGTTAAGTTAGTTAGAACAGTGTGTTCGTATTTAGCTTAGATTAGTTTAATGTATATTATCGGTTTGTTTCACATTATCAAATAATAATATACATATAAAATAAGGAAAATTAACGAAAAGTTCTAAAAAAAAACTTTAGTTTTTAATCAAAATGACAAAATAAAAGTCTGAGTGAATGATAACATGAGTGACTTTTAAAGGTAAAAATAGAACAATACCGAAATTTTCATTAAGATTTCCTATAAAATATTAATTTGTGATTGTGCAGCGGCTGGGCTGGGCGCACCGACGAGGAATTCATCGTATAATCATTCACATTATCGAATTTATGACAAAACAATACATAATAATTAATGTCGTAAGATTTAAATTCCAAGAATTTTGATTGGGTGGTGCAACGCATCGTTCTTCTCTGATTGGTTGAATGCATATAAAAGTCCAAGTCAAGAGAGAAGGAGGTCAGAGTCTCTCCCAAACACCACGGCATACGCAGACTTGTACCCCACATGACGACTCAACTCACTCCAACAATAAACTAAGTCAGACTAGTCAGTCTTCCACTTTTCATTTCTCAGGGGAAGGGGAAGGGAAGGGGACTGGGAGGGCATCCCCGAAATTACATGGGAGACTTGGGGGCAAGCTTTTGCATCCCCTGCTATAAGTAAACCAATAACGCAAACACTTATCTCCCATTCAGCTCTTGGCTTTTGGCTTTTGCCATTGCAATTCTTACACTTGCGCAGGCAAATATGGCGAAGCGGCAAAAGCATGATGAGCTGCTTCTGCTACTATTATCACTCTCCTTGCTCTCCTTCTGCTTTCGTTCTTCGCTTTCGGAGATCATTTTCGAGGAGCGCTTCGACGGTATGTATCCATCCTTTTCTCTCCTCCCACTTCCAACTTTCGCTTAAATCTATTTACTTTCTGCTTGAGATTTTTCCTTTTCACTACTTTGCTAACTTTGTTCTGGTTGAATGCTGAGGCTAACTGTCTAACTCTCATTTCCCAGTTTCCCTATCTCCTCTCTCTCTGAATCTGACAAAATATCTATGATTTTCTTTTTCGTCGAAAAATAAATAAATTTTGGGCCGCAGTAAGCTGGTAATAACCAACTTTTGTACAGTTGGTTGGTTGACTTGACTGTCTGTGTTTGAACAACATGTAAAAAGTAACAAGTAAGACCAAGAATATATCTTTCATCTTTCATTCCACCGGAAAATTAATCAGTTAATCTTGATTTGTTTTGGAGTAGACGACGGATGGCGAAGCCGTTGGGTGAAATCCGACTGGAAAAGCAGTGAAGGTAAAGCAGGTTCCTTTAAACACACAGCCGGAAGGTGGGCCGGTGACCACGATGATAAAGGTATCTTCTGATTACCAATTATTCATTCATCACTGCTTGTTTCTTCTTAATTATTTACATATGATATGCCAGCCAACTCAAACTCTTGAGCTCTCCAATTTGATCCATCCATCTTACTACTATTTGACATGCCTTGGTAACAATAATTCTTGTCTTATATGTTTGTCTTTTCAACTTTAACTTTGGGGCGCCGTAGGCTGGTGATAACTTACCAACAGTCAAGGTGGTTAAACTTGTGGTTTTCATTTGTCATGGCACACGAAATCTTGCAGGAATTCAGACATCGAATGATGCCAAGCATTTTGCCATATCTGCAAAGATACCGGAGTTCAGCAATCGGAACAGGACGTTGGTCCTCCAATACTCGATCAAGTTTGAGCAGGAAATTGAATGTGGCGGCGGTTACATAAAGCTTATGTCTGGATTTGTTAATCAGAAGAAATTTGGCGGGGACACTCCGTACAGGTTAGAATTTCAACTCTCTACGTCGCAGGATGAAATGTTTTGAGGCATGTTCGTATGATCCAGTCCTTCATTCTTAAGAACACAATGTAGTTGAAAAGGACTTATTACAGGCACATTTGGTTTTCTAGCTGTAGTTTTTTCATATGATGAGAGTTTCGTAGTGGTCAAATGCAGCCATATGTCAGTGTATATATACCGTATGTGAATGGTGGCCAGGTTGTGCATGTAGAAATTCTTTTTAGTTAATCACCATTCCGCAACACTTGGTAGTCAGTTGGATGACACATGATCATTTTATAGTAGCAATTTGAAACTCGTTTCTTAATCAAAGAGCACCTTTTCTAAATTTTGTAGACTGAACTGCCACAATGAGGTTCCTCAAATTGCTCTGTATAGTTCATACTTCATATAGGGAATTTTCGGTGGTATCTGATACCATAGAAATTGCCGACATATAAGAGGCCAGATTGCCTGTTTATGTATGACGTTCTTTCTTCTTCTCTTTTCCAAATTTCTGACTGTTTGCTGAACTTTTTGTGTGTAGTTTAATGTTTGGCCCCGATATATGTGGCACAGACACAAAGAAGCTCCATGTCATACTCTCCTACCAAGGCCAGAATTACCCCATCAAGAAGGCCTTAGAGTGTGAAACTGACAAGTTGACTCATTTCTACACGTTCATTCTTCGACCAGATGCAACTTATAGTGTCCTAATAGACAACCGAGAAAAGGATTCTGGAAGCATGTACACAGATTGGGATATTCTTCCTCCAAGAAAGATAAAAGATGTTACTGCAAAGAAGGTAGATAAAACATGATTAGTTAGAAAGGGGTTCTAACTAACTATATTGCAATGTTCTCAAAACTCCAGGAAATCTTTTGAGCAACCTTTTCTTAAAAATAATTAAGTTATAAAATTTAACTCTTTACAATTTCGTATTTTAACTTAAAAGTATCATTTTTTGTCCATTACAGCCAGCAGACTGGGATCTTAGAGAATACATTGATGATCCTAATCACATCAAACCTGAGGTATGGGAACTTTTTTTCGTCTCTTCCTAATGCTTGTCTCTGAGACATCTGTTCAGTGGATGTATTACGTGCTACTATTGACGCATATCTTTGGTATTGCAGGGATATGATTCAATTCCGAGAGAAATTCCAGATCCAAAAGCAAAAGAGGTTAGTTGATTAGTTACGGAGCTGTAATATACCCGACATTTGTTTGATCTTTTTGATTTTGGACTCTTATTTGTGTTTTATAATATTAGCTTCCCCTTTTCTAGTTTGATTTTTAGTGTTTTCCTCCTGGGGTTTGATGCATACATGTGGCAAGTTATGAATTTTAATCAAGCAGTTTTGTGTTTTCCCTCTTCTAATTAGCCCGAAGACTGGGATGATGAAGAGAACGGTCTGTGGAAAGCTCCAAAGATACCAAATCCAGCTTACAAAGGACCATGGAGACCCAAGGTTGGTACTGTGGGTTGAGTAAGGTTTTGCGAGGTAGCAGATAGGGTGCATTTTTGCTCACCACCATAAACTATGGTGTATGCTCACCATACACCGAATTAATTCACACGTCTCCTTTCACTTAACCTTGGTTAATTTTTTTTTTCAAAATTTAAAAAGTAAAATTTAATGTGAAAGTTAACTAGAGTTAGGTGAAAGGACACGTGTCAATTGATTAGTTGCATGGTGAGCATACATTATATTTATGGTGGTGAGCAAAAATGCTCCCGTATCTGAAAAACCGGATGTCGATTCTTTTCCGCAGTTTCTAATTACCGTGTGATTTCTTCTGATATGTCAGAAAATCAAGAACCCTAATTACAAAGGGAAATGGAAGATTCCTTGGATTGATAATCCAGGTAACTTTAAATAGATAACTATATAATTTATCTGTCTAGATTGGTGTACATAACTACAACGGCAATTCTAGAGGGGAAAAAAAAGATGCTGAGTTTCATTTTTGTTCTCCTATGCAGAGTTTGAAGATGATCCTGATCTCTACGTGCTTAAGCCAATTAAGTATGTTGGTATCGAAGTTTGGCAGGTAGGACGTTTTCCATTTGCTAGAGGATCGTATGATCATTAGTTCATTATGTTAAAGGGGGTGAAATAATGCGATGCAGGTAAAGGCTGGTTCAGTTTTCGACAACGTTTTAATTTGTGATGATCCCGATTATGCAAAACAAGTGGTCGAGGAAGTTTTCTCCAATAGAGAGGTAAGCCTTTTTTGACTGTTACTAGTATTCTCCAGTTCTCTGGCATACATTTCATCATATGCATTTCTCTTATGGCATTTCAGGTCGAAAAGGATGCCCTTGAAGAAGCAGAAAAAAGGAGAAAAGCACAAGAGGAAGAGGTTCGTGGCCGACATAAATGGTTATTAGAATTTCCTGTCAGGTTTAGTTGAATTCCATTCATTAGTTTTTGAGCTCCTATTGTGCAGGAAGCTCAAAGAGCAAGAGAAGAGGGCGAAAGGAGGAGAAGAGATAGGGATCGAGGTCACCGGGATAGACATAGAGACAGATACCGAAGGGTGTGTTTGAATCTTTTTAGAACTTTCTTACAACTTTCATCCAGTATAGATTTTTTCTATGATCACCTTTGCAATAAAAGGCATTCAAATCTCATCTTGCCTAACCAGTTAGCTCTCGGTCTCATGATATCCTCTTCCCAATGTTGAAAGAGGCCTCAAGTTCGAATCCCCCTCCCCATGATCAAATAATTGGACATTTCGTTGCAATAAATTGACGTAGTCTCAGTGATTTAAGTTGTAACTTGAGTGTTTTTCTTGCCTGCTTCTTCTAACTTTGGATGTTTTATCCTGCAGCACCGTCACTGGGATGACTATGATCATGTAAGCACCAATATTCGTGCTCTCTCTGTATTTGTATAAATAAACTCAAGATTTTATTGCACGCGCACAAATTTATTTACTCATTGGTCTGCGGTTGCAGGACGAGCTATGATTGGATTTCCTCCACCCACCGCCCATCTTCCTCGCGGTTTCGTTTTGAAGAGATTGATAGTCACTTTTTTTCTGCCTTCGTTTCCGAGAAATGCAGTCACTTTTCCTTCATGTTTTAAAATGTCCTTGGCCGTGTAACTTTATTTCTGAATGTATTCTGTATAATGTATTTATCATAAAGTTAGCTTCCGCATGTAATTGTTTATAATAAAAAACAAGTCCACATGTTATAATTTGAGCAGGACGGACGGTATTGTGACGTGCCTCTACTCTTTTGTTCCTTCATATGGTTACAAATTATCCTTGTCCTCTATCTGTATTTACTTCCGAATTCCACACCCTATCCAAACTTCCGCGCTCAAATCACGCAGGTTGTCCGAGTTACCTCCCTTGTTTTCAAGATACGCCTATGTTTGAAGACGACGAGCCTGCCGTTGTGTACAATGATGTGTGCTGCAAAACGGCATTTTAACAACGTGATTATTACAGCTGCAAGAGTGGTTTACAATGGTCTGTTGTACTGGTCGGTTGCCGGCACCTATAATACAGGGTTGGAGAACCAGCTGGAACTAGGATGTGCCTAGGTTTGAATCTCATCGGGGCTATGCGGCTGTATCAGATGATGATCAAATGAATGGATTTGATGGCTTTTGATAGACAGGTTTCCTTGGACCAAAAGATTTGGGATAATTCCTTCCCAAAATTGGTTAAGAACCAAGTCGACCGCAGCGGCAATGAGTTATGGGTGGAAGCTTTCCACCCAAACAACGAGGGCATGCCAATTCGCACAAGTGCCAAGATATCATTTCATTTGCTTGCTTTACGTTTTTTGCAAGCATTGGTATGCCATTTCATGAAGTGGTTACAGTTAATAGCTTGCAATATCATTGTTTCTTGACCTTCTATCAAGCACCAATCAGCACAATAAGTTATCAATACCTGCAAAATTATCTATAATGCTAATCCCGAAATCTTCACCAATTCAACCGTTAAACATCTATTGCAAATTATAACAAAACTTCTAAAACTTTACAACCTCGTGTTGTCCCCACGGGATTAATACAATTAAAAGGCTGAACCTAAAATGTCATTCACTTCAGGTGACGCCACATTGTTAAATAGAAATGTGCAAACCGTCTATCGCCTTCGCACAGCAGAACTTGACCCACGCTGGACTGCAGCTGGCTGCTGAGCTTGGCCAGCTGGCTGACCAGCACCCTCCTCCGCCATGTTCATTGCTTGGGTAATGGCATTCATGACAATGAGCCCAAGAGGGATCGCGTACATCCACTGATAACATTTGAGTAAGGTCAGAATTTATTCTGTCGTCATTATCAGCACAATTAACAGAAGAATGCTACGGAGACAATTAATTCTGTCGATACTCACATATTTAGCCCAAAAAGACCTTTCTGGTGGTGGTATAATTTCACCTTCTCCTACCTCGCCCCCAACCCCAAGAATATCCTCAGCAAACACTGGAGCTCTGTGGAAACATTTGGCAATACGATATTTACAAAGACATGATGATCAGCATAATGATGAACCTATAAATAGTATCAGCATTTAACTTCAGGCAACTGGATCATTCCATACATTACTGATCCGCCGCACATACCCCCATATATAATGCAGATCAACCAGATTAAATGGCAATTTCATAGCCACATTTTCTACCCATAACCAGAAAATAATCGAAATCAACAGAATTGATACCAATGCACCGTCTATTCTCTTAGATAATAAGATTCACCATTTTCTACTGACAGAAGTTGAAATAATTTAAAACCTTCTGTGACAGTTTAAGCAAGCAGACCATGCCAGGATCAGAACATATACTGGAGAAAGAACAAATGCAAAATAAATTCACCTTGGTGCCTGCTCACTATTCTTCAAAACCGTGTGAGAGTTAAAGGACCATTTTCCAGGCTGAAAATACAAATAACAAAAGCCATTGAATTAAGGTATGCTAATTCAACAAAACTCTATTTACATCCTCAAAAATAGGGTTTGAGGTATCGTATTTCAGTCATCTTAGGTTCATGAACAAAAAAGACCAGGAACAAAAGGGTTGATCCCAACTTACAAGTTTCATTTGCCGAGGGTATGGACATGCCCCAGCAGAACCATAATTAACTGCCAAAATGTTAATTCCATCCTGCAAATACAAATTTAATCAAAGATAAAATTTCCATATGATAAAAAAAAATTAACCAAGATTGTGTTCCATTTATCTCTGGGTCTAATTTGAAAATCATGCTGATTGGAGAACATTCTTCGAACTGTTCCCATTAAGATTACAGTGACTGATACATAGGAGTTTAGAAGTAAAACCAAAGGGTAACATGTGAAAAACAACAGCAAGAGTTTACAACTCGATCAAATTTGAAGGTTACCGTGTGTATAACAAAATGCTCATCCAAACCCTCTCGTGGAAGACATCTCTGGATATTTAGAAACATTGTTAGTATACCTGCAGCTTTACTAAATCACATATACACGTAATCATAAAACCATCAGAGATAAACAGCATGTACAGCTACAATGCTATTACAGTAGTAATTATGATCAAAAGAAGTTACTCTGACAGAAAACAAAAAAAGTTACAGGAACATCTTTTTTCAAGCGTAGTTTCAGATTGCAAATATACAAGATGGTGCAAAGAAACACAATTAGAAAAGGATATGATCTGCTGGAAATAATAGAACCAAATCCTTGCTTAACAGAGGGCACTTAAGACTTACCGCTTTTACAGACGAAATGACATAATCCCTCCCAGGAGGATTCAAAACACTTGATGGCAATCTTATCCTATAGAAGTCATCTCCCTTCAATAGCAACTGCAAGAAAAAACATTGACATTTCAAATAAAGACAGAAACCAATTGGAAATGATAAAAGCAAAAAGGACAAGTTTAGAGGAGAAAGCTTACTGCAAACTTCTCCTTCTCCTCTTCGGTAAAGGCATTCCTCGAAAACCGCAGCTTTGTGAGTGTCTGTGACCAATACAGCCATGTCATAGTTAAGCTACTTCTTAGGTTTCTACAAATATAACGTGATATACAAGGCATGAGAGTGCTTAAGTAGGAAAAACTAAGCCTGACACAGTGATCGTATAGGTGCTAAAGTTACTAGTCTTAAGTAAAATTCCTAAGTTCATCATCATGTGCTTGCATCCATTGCGTTGCACCTAAAGAATTTATCAACAATACATTCCTTTCTTTTCGGTTTTCGCCTAAATTTCTATGCAACCGTTTTACAAGACAAACAAATCCGGTTCAAAATATAGAATGCGATCTCAAATCATCAATAACCTGAACCCCAATTCAATGACAACCAAATCCAACTGCAAAACCTGAAATTGCAGTTGAAAACTCTCTCGTTCACAAAAAAGTTTCCTCCTTTTCTGAGCAACCAAAACATACAAGAAAAAAACTAAAAAGAAGGAAGCAACCAACCTGACCCCCGTGATTCCAGGTCTTTAAGCGAGCACTGAAGGTACCAGCCGGCGAGAAATCAGAGTCCCCAAAGGCGTGATCGAGCTGGAACTGGATCTTTGAGTCCGAATCCAGATCCGAAAACCTCTTCCGGGTCGTCGATGCAGTTGTCGATGGTGGCGGAGGCGTGGGTCGTGTGAATGTGAGATCAGGAGACTTGGTGTGCAGCCCTCCTTCTAGACCGAACTCCTCGTCGTCCACCAGGAGCTCATCGGATTGGAAAGCTGCTGCTACTGTAATACAGAGCACGGCGGAGATTACGAAGATCAACCGCCGGTGGGACGACTGAGAGGAGGAGCGAGAGAGCGCCATCGAGTTTCAGTTGAAGTCCGCGACTTTTGTGAGGAGGAGAGAGGGTGAGGACTGGAGGTGAACGATAATAGGGCCCAAAAAGTGAAAATCGTAATGGGCCTGGGCCGGCCTTAATATATATTAACTCACGAGGGCATATCAGGAAAACAAATATTATAAACACACTCCAAATCCTCCCGAGTATTCTTTTTTCCCCAAACCCTCCAAGTCCGCAACAGACGAGCCCTAAATTCTCTCTCTGAGCAAACCCAAAACGCCAACTGAAAAGTCACCAATTCCAAAGCCGTAGAGGACGACGACTGGAGAGGGATTGTGAGCGGCCATGGACGCGCTGAGGAAGCAGCTCGACCAGCTCATGGGGGCCAACCGAAATGGCGACGTTCGGGAGGTCAACCGCAAGTATTACGATCGCGATGTGTGTCGCCTCTACTTGGTCGGCCTCTGCCCCCACGAGCTTTTTCAGTTAACGGTAAATCAAACCCCTTGGCATTTTTTGTTTAATAGCACGAGGCCTTTTGCCGTAATCGTCAACTTTGATGGCGTTTGTTGTTTTCGTTCTCAGAAAATGGATATGGGTCCGTGCCCTAAGGTCCACTCTTTGCAGCTCAGAAAAGAGTATCCTTTAATGCAATTGATTACTTCAATTTCATTTAATAATTGATGTGCATTTGAAATTCTGAAATGGAAATATTGTTGTTTATACAATTCGATGATACCACTAGGGAAGCTTAACTCTAACCCAGATACGAAGAAGCAAAAGCAAAAGGGACTGATAACTATGACAGAGACCTGGAGGATGTCATAGATAGGCTCATTGTTGAGTGTGATAGGAAAATTACTAGAGCTCTTAAGCGCCTCGAGGATGATGATGCCAAGGCTGCTATTGCCATTTCTGTCTCTGAAGTTACTCAGGTGGTCCATCATTCTATCTATTATCTTTATCTTTTCTTTATATATAAGGTAAAAGAATCTTATAGACTGCCTATTTATTGATTCTTTTGCAATTCCAGACACCAGAGATACTTGAGTTGTCAAAGCAGATCAAGGAGAAGTTGAAAGAAGTTGATCAATATGGTAACCTTTAGATAAATGCTCCGTAGCTACTGATGTCTCTTTTACCTTTGTTATTTTTCTTTTTTCTAGATTGCTATTTCAAATCAAAGCATACCCTATCTTTGGTTTGCTCGATGTTGTGTGTGTGGATGTGTGTTTTTAACAATACATAAATGGTTCACATTGCTTTTTAAGATTTGTTAATCCACTAAAGTCAATGAGTCACTCAGATGTATACTTAAATTTTGACTTTTGTACTACATTTCCACAGTTACTTTGACTGCCGATCTTATGTTTTCAAGCCTTTTGTTTCCAGTTTGTCTTTATTTACCAAAAAAAGTTCAGTTCTTATAATTTTCAGTTCTTGAATATGTATTAGAAATTTTATTTTGTGATTCAAATCTGCAGATCTTGAAGGCAAAACAGATCTTAAGATTCGGGCTTTGGAGATAGTAGAAGAACTCAGAGGCATTAGAGCAGATAAACAGGTACATAGTAAGTTATTGACAACTTTATTTGTATACTGGAATATCTTATGCTGCTCCAGTGTATTATTCTCTGATGTTGTGGACATGTTGACAAGTTTGTCGGCACCTTGACTTAAATGTTTTTTTCCCTATTAATAGTCCACGTTACTTCTGGACGCTTTCAATAAGGACCGGGCAGCTTTACCTCAACCCCTGCCAAACCCACCTCCTTTGGCACCCTTGCCTGTAGTTGTTCCTGATGCAAGAACACAGGAAATGATAAATGAAAAGTTGAAGAAGGCAGAGGACCTTGGTAAGTGAAATGAATATTCAAGTTTTCTGGATTTGGCCTGTCATGTGGTTTATCAATTGAGAATACATATCTTTTTATTAAGTTCAGAGTAAGGACTTTGTTAATTTAACTAGTTAATGCTCTGATACAGCTAGGGCTATTTTATGTCTTAAGAATCAGGTTATATGTTGTCCCTAAACCTCTTTAACATCTTCAGGTGAGCAAGGTATGGTTGATGAAGCACAGAAGGCGTTGGAAGAGGCTGAAGCACTGAAGAAGGTATTATTAGATAAGAGAATAATATTTTGGGGATGGTAATTAAGTGTTTCACCTACTCTACTAACCTTTTAACATCATTCTTTTGTTCTGAGTTTGCATTTTTGTGTTCTTTTTTACTTCCTGTAAATGGCTGCTGAGTGACTTCATTATTCTCTGTTTAGCTGCCTGCCAGACAAGAGCCTATCGTGGATTCCTCCAAGTACACTGCTGCTGATGTTCGTATTGTGAGTTCATTTTTCCTTTATCTATACTCATAGATATCACTTTGGGCAAGTGTGAGGAGTAGATTTTCATTTAATATCAGGGTTATACTGTTGTGCAACTCTTGTTTTTTCTTTCAAGCAACTCTTAACTTGTTCATCATGGTGTTGTTTCAGACTGATCAAAAGCTACGCGTTTGTGACATCTGTGGAGCATTTTTGAGTGTTTATGACAGGTAAAGGTTGATTTGTGTAGTCCTGCTTGCTACCTTAGTTACTAGCTGTCCTAGGCACGCAAAAATTAGTATTTGGGGTTTCAAGTGCTTCATCTTTTGACCCAACGATTATGCCTCCTTGTCACCAGCAGGCTCTTGTGCCCAGTTTTACGAGGATAACTTTTGCAGCTAAAGAATGTGCGTCTATTTTTGTTTTATGTTTATAGATCATGCTATTCTTGGCTAGAAAAATTAAGGGGAATCAACGGTACATGAACATGACCTGTTAGGGCTATTACATTTCTGAATTAAATGAATATTCTGATTTTTTTTTCTTGTGGTTTTCAGTGACCGTCGTTTAGCTGACCACTTTGGCGGGAAGCTTCATTTAGGCTATATACAAATCCGTGAGAAGTTAGCAGAGCTGCAGGTAAAGATGATCCATTTTGTAATTATGTCATTTTTTTTGTTGGTTAAAAAATGGGTCGAAGAACTGGAAATTTGTACTGGATAGTGGATACTGTTTCGACAAATACGTTTCTACATTTTGGCCAAAGTAGATCTGAAAATATGTTGTCATAGTATTACATTTTTATCTGCAAAATCTTTGAATTTCATTAAGTTTGTATTCTGAAGCTGTTGGTTCAGGCGCTATGGTATAATGTTTCAAATCTATAGAGATTCTCATAAATGTGGTATCTGTGAGTATAAAATTTTCTACCATCTTATTCACTGATATAATTATTGACTCTGAATTCATAGTTCTCTGAAGTCAAGTTGTCCAAGTCTTGCACTTATCAGATATTCTTAAGGATTACGAAGCATTTTTGGGGGAAAAAATTATTATATGCTGCGAGGATGTATTCATATACTTTTGTTGTAGGATGTTTTTTGTCAGCGACATCTTTAAGATGGGTGCATGCATAACATATATAGGTTATGAATTAGGAATGGCTTTCCTCACTGTATCGTGTACTGAGGCCACACTGTTTAAGTTCTGTTTTGATAGTAGTAAGTTTACTGCCGACAAAGTACTTTCCTTTTTTGAAGAATTTTAAGAGTATGTTGGATTATAGCTTGTGTACCTATGAGAAGAGTACACAATACACCCGTTTGGTTGTAGTCACCATCTATATTTGCCATTCCCTACAATAGTCAAATGACTGTTGAAAAAAGGAATGTTGATGGATATCTAAGTGATTTTTTAAGTCACCGTGAAAGTGTTTTACATGTTGACTTTATCAGTGAGCATCCCGAGTTGCTAATTTTCGTTAATTTTGATCTTGAATGGTGCTTACCAAATATGACCATGTTATATCTCTCCACCAAGAGATTTGGTGTTTCGTGCCATCCTATTAAAAGGTTTGCCGATTGTACTTTTTTGGCTATTTATATTTCAGGAAGAGAGAAACAAGAGTCGTAAGGTTGATAGGTCTGATGATAGGAGGTATGTTATTTTGCTCTTTTAGTCTTATATAAATTTTTATTCATAATTTATTTTTTATGTTAAGTTCTTATAATTACAATTCCTTTTTATTTTATTTTATTTTTATAATTATTTACCATGTAGATCAAAGGAGCGAAGTAAGGAATGTGAAAGGGAATCAAGTAGGGATAGAGAACGTGGAGCTAGCCGGGACCGGGGTAGGGATTATGATCGTAGGAGCAGAGATCGCGATAGGTACTATGATCGAGATCGTGGATATGATCGCGATCGTGACAGAGATTCAGATCGCTCCCGCAATTATGATTCGAGAAGTCGCCGTAGGTCACGCTCACGATCGAGGGAACGTTCCAGGGATTATGATCGCCACAGGTGCGTGCTCTTCCATGGTGGCTGATTTTTAATTAGTTCTGTTTATTTGACATGCAATTAGTTTTTTGTTCTTGAAACTCTAATAAACAAAGCACCAAAACACATGCGATACTTTCAGAAATTATTGTCTTTAATAGGTTTTTTTTTTTAGTATTTCTTTACTGAAAAGAGCTATGAGCTTTTTATTATTTTGAAAATAGGCCTAGTGCTTTTAATTGTTAGTTTATAACATGCCTTGACCAGCATTTTTATGAGAGAATTGGAGGCTTGTCAACCTGTGTACTCTTCCCAATTGTCATTTTTCATAGTCTTGCCTATTAAAGTCATTGGTCTATTAGAGAGGGGCTACCTTTTATTGACCACAAGCCATGTTGGTAATTGATTGCATTAGTGATTTTAGTGATTAAGAGATTTTCCTTATCCTGTATATGTATGTCGAACAAGTGGATACCTTTTAGTGATCGTTGTCTGATATAATAATTTGTTCTTCCAGGCGTTATGATCGGTACTAGGTGATCCTTGCTGTGCTGCATGTGGAGAAAAGGATGTTTGTGTTCTTATCTAGGTCAGTTTTTAAACTCATGTACCAAGATAAAATTATGGTTATTCCAAATTGTGTGTTTTTTGCTGGAGTTGAGCTGTTTCTCCTGTGATGGGTATAAGGACTGCTGCTTAGTTTTTCTCAACTTCGTGTTTAAGAGGTATGTTTGGGAGGTATGTTTTACTTTGTTTTTAAGATATAGCTACCTGCATGTTACTTAAATATTTGGCCGTAGAGGAGTGTCTGATTTAAGTAGTCACTCCTGCTATCTTGAATTCGACTTCAATTAAAGAGACTGGTGGGCTGATTTCCAGCATCCGTTGTCATCATTTAGTGTAATCCATATGGATTGATGTGGGTAAGGGTGGTGTCGGAACTTAACTTTACATGATACGCATCAATCCTTGCATGGAAGAGGACGAAAGCTGTCGGAACAATTTTAGGAGTGAAGTTCTCGTTGGCACAAAATTGTCTTGTGCGGTATGTGATACGGTTTTGTTATATCAGTGATCTTGTGCGTTTAACTTTTTTCTGAACATAAAATACGTTTGGTGATGTATGACCTATATCTGGCATGAGAAAATTCAATCGACCTCATAACATGGTGGTCAAGTCATGTAATTCACTAACATGTAACTGTTTACAATTTGTCGTCAAAGTCTTGAGTTTTTGCAACTGGTCTTTTACCTTTTGTTTTTATCTCGGGGTTTGATTACAGGTTTTTATTTTTTAAGATTTTAGTGAAATTATTGTAATGATTAGAAAGTAGTGGTTTAAAATCTCTCATTGTGATTAGTTGCCCCAAGTGAGATCCTGCTAACACATACTGTCGTAAAATGTTTTAATCCACGGAAAATGCTGGCAAACCATTCACGATTTTTAACCGGTTTTGAATTTTTTGCAAAAACCATTCATTTTTTCACTACTTTTTTTTTTTTTTTTTTTTTTTTGGTGTTTTACTACTAATTATTTTATTTATTGCTCGGTTTTCAGCTGATCTATTCTATAAAAGTGATACTTGTGGCTTATTAAAAGGTAAAATTGGTTTCAAATTCCTTATAAAGTTTTCTTTAATATTTTGAAATTTCAGGTAGGACGATTTAAAGATGTTCTTGGGGGCAGAAATCTGCTTTGGCAATGGTTTGGGAATACTTATATTTTGTTTTATGGCTCAAAAATGGAGAAACTCCTAAATGCCCGCCTTAATCTCATGGAGAATATTTCGTGAATATAAAACAAAACTCGCATTTTTCTATGGGTTTTGGAAATGAGTGAAGAAGATTCTGTAGGACTTTCCGTTCGGTGTTCATAGTTATGGCAATGCATAGAGTTCCACTACTATTCTTTTTAATTTATAAAAATTCATTTGTGAATCAATAAATGGTAAAACTGTTCCAAATGTCTTATAAAGTTTTTCAAAAGGCACGGGATAACATTTTTTTCTTTTTAGTCGGTTTACAAAAATCATCATTTAATGTATTTGTTTTCACCTTCATCCCACCAAAAGGTTTTGAAAACTAATGTGAGTAATTCCTTCGATAGTGGGAATCCATTTTGGCAATGCTTTGGGAACAATGTTTGGCTACTCAAAGATGAGTAGGAACTTCTACTCAAAATTCTCAATATTGTTCGTTGTCAATTTATAGAACTTTATGTTTATAATTAGAACTGTTCATATTATAAATCATCCTATGAAGATCGTCTTTGCAAAAAATCAATTAAAACTAAGATCGTTTAGTCATCAAACTCTTTAAAAACAAATAATCGGAATTGGTAAAAGCATTACGGACCGTTTATGTATTTGCTACAATAGATTGTCTAAACGACCTTAATTTTAATTTATTTTTACAGAGATGATCCTTACAATGTGATCATAAGCATAAAGCTTTGTGATTAAAATACTAAAAGTTATGAGTAGGAGTTCTTACTCATCTTTGAGTAGCCAAGTATTGTTCATGCTTTGGACCTTAATATTGTATTTCACTTATTCTATTAAAATACATTTGTGGCTCAAATCGCTTCCAAATGTCTTATAAAGTTTTCCTTAATTCTCACAGAAAACATTTGGTGAAATTTACAGTTTTCACAAAAATTATGGGTTAACATTCACGGTTTTTGGTCGCTTTTGCAAAATATTACATAAGTCATCGTTCAAACTATTTATTTTCACTTTCGTTTCACCGTCTAGTTTTAAAAATTAAAGAAGATCTTCCATTGATATTCTTAAGGGTGGAACCTCATTTTAACAATATTTTGAGCCTCACAACTATATTTTTCACTTATTTTTTTAGTTTTCGAGTTAAATATTACATTGAGTATACATTTATTGCTTAAAAAACTGTGAAACTGCTTTCAAATGCCTTATAAAGGTTTCCTTCAAGCTCAATGAAAATACTTCGCAAAAAAAAAAAAAAAATCGCATTTTCACAAAAAAAAAAAAAAAAAAAAAAGGTTAATACTCATGGTTTTTAGTTGGTTTTGCAAATTCGTACATAAATCATAGTTCAACGTACTTATTTCACCTTCGCCTCACCATGGAGTTCTAAAATTTAAGTAAGACTTTCCATTGATATTCTTGAGGATGGAACTCCCCATTTTAGCAAAGTTTTGAGCCTCCCTATTGTATTTTTCACTTATTTTCTTAGTTTTCAACACAGATATTATACTAAATATACATTTATTGATCAATAAAACATAAAATCACTTCAAAATGCCTTATAAAGTTTACCTAAATGATCACGGAAAATATTTCGCGAAAATAAGAAATTTGCATTTTTACAAAAAATGTTGGTTAAAACTCACAGTTTTTAGTTGGTTTTGCAAATTTTTACATAAATCATTATTCAAATAATTTATTTTCACTTTCGCCTCACCGTTAATTTTGAAAGTTAAGTAAGACTTTCCGTTGATATTCTTGAGGATGGAACCCCATTTTAACAATTTTTTGAGCCTCACTGTTATATTTTTCATTTATTTTCCTAATTTTCGGTTTAAATATTACACTAAATATATATTTACTACTCTATAAATCGTAAAACCGCTTACAAATGCCTTATAAAGTTTTGCTTAAAGCTCATGGAAAATATTTCGCGAAAACAAAAAGTTTACATTTTTCACAAAAAAAAGTTGGCTAACACTCTCGATTTTTAGTTGATTTGCAAATTCGTACATAAATCATAGCTCAACCTACTTATTTCACCTTCACCTCATCATGAAATTTTCAAAATTTAAGTAAGACTTTCTATGGATATTCTTGAGGATGAAATCCCATTTTAACAATGTTTTGAGCCTCACTACTTTATTTTTCATTTATTTTCATAGTTTTCGGCTTAAATATTATACCAAATATACATTTATTACTCAATAAATCGTAAAATCACTTCCAAATCACTTATAAAGTTTTCCTTAAAGCTCACAGATAATATTTTGCGAAGATAAAAAATTCTCTTTTTTCACAAAAAACGTAGGTATTGATTTTGCAAATTCGTACATAAATCATAGTTCAACATACTTATTTCACATTCAGCTCACCGTGAAGTTTTGAAAATTAAATAAGACTTTCCGTTGATATTCTTGAGGATGGAACCCCATTTTAACAACATTTTGAGCCTCACTACTATATTTTTCATTTATTTATCTAGTTTTCGGTTTAAATATTATACTAAATATACCTTTATAACTCAATAAACCTTAAAATCGTTTCTAAATACCTTATAAAGTTTTCCTTAAAACGCACGGAAAATATTTTGCGAAAAGAATAAATTTGCATTTTGCACAAAAAAATGTGGGTTGGTCATAGTTTTCAGTCGGTTTTGCGAGTTTTTACATGAATCATCATTGAGTCTATTTATTTCACCTTCGGCTCACCTTTAAGTTTTGAAAGTTAAAGTAAGACTTTCCGTTGATATTCTTAAGGGTGGAACCCCATTTTAACAATGTATTGAGCCTCACAACTCTATTTTTCACTTATTATCTTAGTTTTTGTGTTAAGTATTGTACTGAATATACATTAATTGCTCAAAAAACTGTAAAACCGCTTCCAAATGCCTTATAAAGTTTTCCTTAATGCTCACGAAACATATTTTACCAAAAGAGAAAATTTGTATTTTTCACAAAAAAATGTGGGTGTCACGGTTTTTAGTCGGTTTGGAAATTTTTACATAAATCATCATTCAAACTATTTAAGGGTTTTATCACAAATGGTTCCTGAAATTGACACACCCCATTAAGATAGTCCTTGAATCCACACAGAAACTTTGACTAGAAAAAAAAAAAAAAAAAAAAACCAATTAATTAATTTTAATCCCATAGTTACCACTACGAAAAACCCTTATCCTGCTCCAGCTTCTCCATTGTTGGAGCCTGCAAGCTAATCTCTACATCAATGCTCCTCCTCCCGCTCTTCCCCTGGTACAAATACGCCATCCCGTCGAGCTGATTGTTCGACCCGCTTCTCATCCCCTCGGGTTTTCCCCATCCAAAATCCACCTCATAGACCTAGAATATTGGCTAGCTCCGCACCGCCACGCAGTTCACTTCCGGGTCCTTCAACTCGAAAAGCGTATGCGAGCTCTCCCACTTCGTGTTCCTCTGTCCGACCGTTTCGCGTTGTGCCCCTCGATTGCTGACACACCCCGACCGAAGTCAAGACGTGCTAGCCGTCATGTGAGGGTGACGTAGCCAAGTGCGTAACAAAAGTGTATATGATAATAAGAAAAGGTGTATTAATAAAAATAAAAACCAACTAAAACTTAGCTATACTAAAGATAATACTAAGTGTGTGGAAGTAACTCATTCAAGCTACAAATGTTTCAGAGCATAGGCATCACAAATGCAGTCAAACTGAACAAGTACTAATTATACAAACCAGGGAGAAAATCCCTACATTTATTTATAGAAATGTCAGAATCGTCGAGAAGTCCTCGTAAGCCACCAAAGATGATCAGCTACCTAGAACTTGGAGGGGCGCAAAACAGAAGGATGAGTGGGCAAAAACAAAGTGTTTGAAAACACATTTATCTTTTCTGAACATAGTAACCCCTCACTGTAAAACCCGTATAGTTTCCAGAAAATAATACTACATATATATAAAACAACGCACAAGAGCAGTGAAACCCAAAATATACCATTTCATAACGTTTAAATCATGTAAGCCAGGTGTAGAAACAATGTAAGATAACATGCCAGTCAGAGTCACTTAATGTGACCTGTATGATTGGAACAATAGCTCATAACCCTAGGCTAGCACACGAATCAGAGTCACCTGATGTGACCTATACGACATGCTAAGTATAAATATGTATGCTCAAATGCTACAGTCACGTGAAGGCTGTGCGATAAATCACGGGTCACCTACGAGTCAGAACCACCTATTGTGGTCTGTACGACAGGTTAGCACAAGCCTTGGATCCAAGGTGAGCGTGCAGTGCGGGAGGTGAACGATTACGTGAAGGGTAGCCCTAATCCCTAGGCGGGAGCACTAATACTGGGTTTGTAAACATTTTGGGATGATGGTGAATGATCACGTGAAGGCTGGTCCTAATCCCAAAATGTTTAAATATTATACTAAATATACATTTATTACTCTATAAATCGTAAAATCACTTCCAAATTACTTATGAAGTTTTCCTTCATGCTCATAGATAATATTTCACGAAAATAAAAAATTCTCATTTTTCACAAAAAAAAGTGGGTTAACACTCAACAAACCTTAAAATCACTTCCAAATGTTTTATAAATTTTTCCTTAAAATGCACGGAAAATATTTCGCGAATAGAAAAAAATTGTATTTTTCACAAAAAATATGGCGTCAACACTTACGGTTTTCAGTTGGTTTTTCAAGTTTTTACATGAATCATTGTTCAATCTATTTATTTTCACCTTCGCCTCACATTTTAGTTTTGAAAGTTAAAGTAAGACTTTCATTTGATATTTAAGGATGATACCCCATTTTAACAATGTATTGAGCCTCACAACTATATTTTTTTTCACTTATTCTCTTAGTTTTTGTGCTAAATATTATATAAAAAAACATTTATTGCTCAAAAAACTGTAAAACTGCTTCCAAATGGCTTATAAAGTTTTTCTTAAAGCTCAGGAAAAATATTTCAAGAAATTAAAAAAAATTTATTTTTCACCAAAAAATGTGGGTTAACACTCACAGTTTTTAGTTGGTTTTGCAAATTCGTACATAAATCATAGTTCAACATACTTAGTTCTCCTTCGCCTCACAGTGAAGTTTTCAAAATTAAAGTAAGACTTTCCGTTGATATTCTTGAGGATGGAACCTCATTTTAACAATGTTTTGAGCCTCACTGCTATTTTTTTCAATTATTTTCCTAGTTTTTGGTTTAAATATTAAACTAAATACACAGTTAATACTCTATAAGTCGTAAAATCACTTCCAAATGCCTCATAAAGTTTTCCTTAAAGCTCATCGAAAATATTTCGCAAAAATAAAAAAAAAAATTTATTTTTCACAAAAAATGTGGGTTAACACACACGGTTTTTAATCGGTTTTCCAAATTCGTACATAAATTGTCGCCCCATTTATTTATGTCACCTTCACCTCCCCGTGAAGTTTTGAAAATTGAAATAAGACTTTTTATTGAAATTCTTGAGGACGTAACCCCATTTCAGCAACGTTTTGATCCTTGCTATTGTATTTTTCACTTATTTTCTTAGTTTTCAGCTTAGATATTATACTAAATATACATTTATTGCACAATAAAACGTAAAAGAGCCTCCAAATGCCTTATAAAGTTTTCCTTAATGCTTACAGAAAATATTTCGCGAAAATAAAAAATTTATTTTTCACAAAAAATATGGGTTAACACTCACAGTTTTTAGTCAGTTTTGCAAATTTGTACATATATCACCGTTTAATCTATTTATTTTCACTTTCGCCTCAATATGAAGTTTTGAAAATAAAGGTGAGACTTTCCATTGAGATTCTTGAGGTGGAACCCCATTTGACAATGTTTTGGTCTTCACTATTGTATTTTTCACTTATTTTTTTTTCCAGTTTTCGAGTTAAATATTCTACTAAGTATACATTTGTTGCTCAATAAATCATAAAACCACTTCCAAACACCTTATGAAGTTTTCCCTAATGCTCACGGAAAATATTTCACAAAAATAAAAATTTGCATTTTTGACCCAAAAAACGTGGGTTAACACTCACGATTTTTAGTCGGTTTTACAAATTCGCACATAAATCATCGTTCAATCTATTTGTTTTCACCTTCACCTCATCATGAAATTTTGAAAATTAAGATAAGATCTTCCGTTGAGAATCTTGAGGGTGGAACCCCATTTGACAATGTTTTGGTCCTCACTATTGTATTTTTCAACTTATTTTTTCAGTTTTCAGCTTAAATATTCTACTAAGTATACATTTGTTGCTCAATAAATCATAAAACTGCTTCCAAACACCTTATAAAGTTATCCTCACAGAAAATATTTCGTAAAACTAAAAATTTGCATTTTTGACCAAAAAAATGTGACTCACGATTTTTAGTCGATTCTACAAATTCGTACATAAATCATTCGTTCAATGTAATTGTTTTCAACTTCGCCTCACCGTGAAATTTTGAAAATTAAGGTAAGACTTTCCGTTAAGATTCTTGAGGGTGGAACCCCATTTGACAATGTTTTGGTCCTCACAATTCTATTTTTCACTTATTTTTTTACTTTTCGGCTTAAATATTCTACTAAGTATACATTTGTTGCTCAATAAATCATAAAACTGCTACCAAACACCTTATAAAGTTTTCCTTAAGGCTTGCAGAAAATTTTTTGCAAAAATAAAAATTTTCATTTTTGACAAAAAAAACGTGGCTTAACAAACTCACAACTTTTAGTCGTTTTTGCAAATTCGTTCATAAATCACCGTTCAATCTATTTAATTTCACCTTAGCCTCCATGTGAAGTTTTGAAAATTAAGGAGAGACTTTCCATTGAGATTCTTTAGGGTGGAACCCCAATTGACAATGTTTTATTCCTCACTATAGTATTTTTCACTTACTTCTTTTAGTTTTTGGCTTAAATATTTCACTAAGTATACATTTGTTGCTCAATAAATCATAAAACTGCTTCCAAACACCTTGTAAAGTTTTCCATAATGCTCCTGGAAAATATTTCACAAAAATAAAAAATTTCATTTTTGACAAAAAAACGTGGGTTAACACTCACAATTTTTAGTCGGTTTTGCAAATTAGTACATAAATCACCGTTCAATCTATTTATTTCCAACTTTGCTTCAATGTGAAATTTTGAAAATTAAGGTGAGACTTTCAATTGAGATTCATGAGGGTGGAACCCTATTTGACAATGTTCTGGTCCTCACTATCGTATTTTTCACTTAGTTTTTTTAAGTTTTTGGCTTAAATATTCCACTAAGTAAACATTTGTTGCTCAATAAATCATAAAACTGCTTCCAAACACCTTATAAACTTTTCCTTAATGCTCGCGGAAAATATTTCACAAAAATAACAAAAAATTCGTTTTGGACCAAAAAAGGTGGGTGTTAACACTCACGATATTTAGTCGGTTTTGCAAATTCGTACACAAATCACCGTTCAATCTATTTACTTTCACATTCGCCTCAATGTGAAGTTTTAAAAATTAAGGTGAGACATTTCATTGAGATTGTTGAAAGTAGAACCCCATTTGACAATGTTTTGGTCCTCACTATTGTATTCTTCCCTTATTTTTTCAGTTTACGGCTTAAATATTCTACTAAGTATAATTTGTTGCTCAATAAATCATAAAACTGCTTCCAAATACCTTATAAAGTTTTGCTTAATGCTCATGGAAAATATTTCGCAAAAATAAAAATTTTCGTTTTTGACCAAAAAAACATGGGTGTCACGGTTTTTAGTCGGTTTTACAAATTCGTACATAAATCACCATTCAATCTATTTATTTTCATCTTCGCCTCAATGTGAAGTTTTGAAAATGAAGGAAAGACTTTCCATTGAGATTCCTGAGGGTGGAACCCCATTTGACAATGTTTTGGTGCTCACTTTTGTACTTTTAAATTTTTTTTTCTTTTCAGTTTTCGGTTTAAATATTCTACTAAGTATACATTCGTTGCTCAATAAAAATCATAAAACTACTTCCAAACACCTTATAAAGTTTTCCTTAATGCTCGCGGAAAATATTTGGCAAAAATAAATTTTTTCATTTTTGACCAAAAAAACGTCGGTTAACGCTCACGATTTTTTGTCAGTTTTATAAATTCGTACATAAATGATCGTTTAATCTATCTGTTTTCACAATCGCCTCATCATGTAATTTTGAAAATTAAGCTAAGACTTTCTGTTGAGATTCTTGAGGATGAAACCCCATTTGACAATGTTTTGGTCTTCACTATTGTATTTTTCACTTATTTTTTCAGTTTTCGGTTTAAATATTCTACTAAGTACACATTTGTAGCTCAATAAATCATCAAACCAATTCCAAACATGTTACCAAGTTTTCCATAATCCACGCGCAAAATATTTCGCAAAAATAAAAATTTGCATTTTTGACCAAAAAAAACATGGGTTAACACTCACGATTTTTAGTCGTTTTACAAATTCGTACATAAATCTTCGTTCAATCTATATGTTCACCACACCGTGAAATTTTGAAAATTAAGATAAGACTTTTCGTAGAAATTCTTGAGGGTGGAACCCCATTTGACAATGTTTTGGTCCTCACTATTGCATTTTTCACTTATTTTTTCAGTTTTCGGCTTAAATATTCTACTACGTACAAATTTGTTGCTCAATAAATCATACAACTGCTTCCAAACACTTTATAAATTTTTCCTTAATGGCCGCAGAATATATTTCGCAAAAACAAAAATTTTCATTTTTGACCAAAAAACGTAGGTTAACACTCACGGTTTTTAGTCGAATTTGCAAATCCGTATATAAATCACCGTTCAATCTATTTATTTTCACCTTCACCTCAATGTGAAGTTTTGAAAATTAAGGGGAGACTTTCCATAGAGGTTCTTGAGGGTGGAACCCCACTTGACAATGTTTTGGTCTTCACTATTTTATATTTCACTTATTTTTTCAGTTTTTGGCTTAAATATTCTACTAAGAATACATTTGTTACTCAATAAATCATAAAACCACTTCCAAACACCTTAAAAAAATTTCCTTAATGCTCGCAGAAAATATTTACAAATTTTTTTTTTTTTCATTTTTGAACATAAAAACGTGGGTTAACACTCACGATTTTTGGTCGGTTTTACAAATTCGTACATTAAGACATTCCTTTGTTTTCACCTTTGCCTCATTGTGAAATTTTGAAAATTATGATAAGACATTCCTTGAGAATCTTGAGGGTGAAACCCCATTTGACAATGTTTTGGTCCTCACTATTGTATTTTTCACTTATTTTTTCTATTTTCGGCTTAAATATTCTACTAAGTATACATGTTGCTCAATAAATCATAAAACCACTTCCAAACACCTTATAAAGTTTTCCTTAATGCTCATGGAAAATATTTCGCAAAAAATAAAAATTTGCATTTTTGACCCAAAAAACGTGGGTTAACACTAACGATTTTTGGTCGGTTTTTCAAATTCGTATATAAATCATTGTTCAATCTATTTGTTTTCACCTTCGCCTCATCATGAAATTTTGAAAATTAAGATAAGACATTCTGTTGAGAATCTTGAGGGTGGAACCCCATTTGACAATGTTTTGGCCTTCACTATTGCATTTTTCACTTATTTTTTCAGTTTTTGGCTTAAATATTCTACTAAGAATGCATTTGTTGCTCAATAAATCATAAAACCACTTCCAAACACCTTAAAAAGTTGTCCTTAATGCTCGCGGAAAATATTTACAAAAATAAAAATTTTCATTTTTGAACATAAAAACGTGGGTTAACACTCACGATTTTTAGTCAGTTTTACAAATTCGTACATAAATCATCGTTCAACCTATTTGTTTTCATCTTTGACTCATTGTGAAATTTTGAAAATTAAGATAAGACTTTCCATTGAGAATCTTGAGGGTGGAATCCCATTTGACAATGTTTGGGTCCTCACTATTGTATTTTTCACTTATTTTTTCTATTTTCGGCTTAAATATTCTACTATGTATACATGTTGCTCAATAAATCATAAAACTGCTTCCAAATAGCTTATAAAGTTCTCCTTAATGCCCAAGGAAAATATTTCACAAAAATAAAAAGTTTCATTTTTGACTGAAAAAACGTAGGTGTTGACTTACGACTTTTAGTCTGTTTTGCAAATTTGTACATAAATAACCATTCAATCTATTTCTTTTCAACTGCACCTCAATGTGAAGTTTTGAAAATTAAGGTGAGACTTTCCATTGAGATTTTGGAGGGTGGAACCCCATTTGACAATGTTTTGGTCCTCACTATTGTATTTTTCACTTATTTTTTCTGTTTTAGGTTTAAATATTCAACTAAGTATACATTTGTAGCTCGATAAATCATCAAACCAATTGCAAATAACTTACAAAGTTTTTG
This sequence comes from Pyrus x bretschneideri, assembly GCF_019419815.1. NCBI lineage: Eukaryota > Viridiplantae > Streptophyta > Magnoliopsida > Rosales > Rosaceae > Pyrus > Pyrus x bretschneideri. The sequence continues at coordinate 78,845 of NW_025999785.1, forward strand.
ATAATGCTCGCGGAAAATATTTCGTAAAAATAAAAATTTGCATTTTTCACCAAAAAAACATGGGTTGACACTCACAATTTTAGTCGTTTTAAAAATTCCTACATAAATCTTCGTTCAATATGTTTTCACCTTCACCACACTGTGAAATTTTGAAAATTAAGATAAGACTTTTCGTTGAGATTCTTGACGGTGGAATTCCATTTGACAATGTTTTGGTCTTCACTATTGTATTTTTCACTTATTTTTTTTTTAGTTTTTGGTTTGCATATTTTACTAAGTATACATTTATTGCTAAATAAATCATCAAACCGCTTCCAAACACCTGACAAAGTTTTCCTTAATGCTTGCGAAAACTATTACTCAAAAATAAAAATTTGCATTTTTGACCAAAAATACGTGGGTTAACACTCATGATTTTTAGTCGGTTTTATAAATTCGCACATAAATCATCATTCAATCTATATGTTTTCACCTTCGCCTCACCATGAAATTTTGAAAATTAAGGTAAGAATTTCCGTTGAGATTCTTGACGGTGGAACCCATTTGACAATGTTTTGGTCTTCACTATTGTATTTCTCACTTATTTTTTTAGTTTTCAGCTTAAATATTCTACTAAGTATACATTTGTTGCACAATAAATCATAAAACCGCTTCCAAACAAGTTATAAAAATTTTCCTTAATGCTCGCTGAAAATATTTCGCAAAAAAAAATAATTTGCATTTTTGACAAAAAAATACGTGGGTTAAACACTCACGATTTTTAGTCGGTTTACAAATTCGTACATAAATCATTGTTTAATCTATTTGTTTTCATATTCGCCTCACCATGAAATTTTGAAAATTAAGGTAAGACTTTCCGTTGAGATTCCTAAGGGTGGAACTCCATTTGACAATGTTTTGGTCCTCACTATTGTATTTTTCACTTATTTTTTTCAGTTTTCAGCTTCAATATTCTACTAAGTATACATTTGTTGCTCAATAAATCATAAAATCGCTTCCAAACACCTTATAAAGTTTTCCTTAATGCTCACGGAAAATATTGCCCAAAAATAAAAATTTGCATTTTTGACCAAAAAAAACGTGGGTGTTACTCATGATTTTTAGTCGGTCTTACAAATTCGTACATAAATCATCGTTCAATCTATTTGTTTTCACCTTCGCCTCATCGTGAAATTTTGAAAATTAAGATAAGACTTTCAGTTGGGATTCTTGACGGTGGAACCCCATCTGACAATGTTTTGGTCCTCACTATTGTATTTTTCACTTATTTTTTCTGTTTTCGGCTTAAATATTCTACTAAGTATACATGTTGCTCAATAAATCATAAAACCGCTTCCAAACACCTTATAAAGTTTTCCATAATGCTCACGGAAAATATTTTACAAAAATAAAAATTTGCATTTTTGACCCAAAAAACATGGGTGCTCACGATTTTTAGTCAGTTTTACAAATTTATACATAAATCATCGTTCAATCTATTTGTTTTCACCTTTGCCTCATCATGGAATTTTGAAAATTAAGATCAGACCTTCCGTTGAGAATCTTGAGGGTGGAACCCCATTTGATAATGTTTTGGTCCTCACTATTTCATTTTTCACTTATTTTTTCAGTTTTCGGCTTAAATATTCTATTAAGTATACATTTGTTGCTCAATAAATCATAAAACTACTTCCAAACACCATATAAAGTTTTCCATAATCCTCGCAGAAAACATTTTGCAAAAAAAAAAAAATTTCATTTTTGACCAAAAAAACGTGGGTTAACATTCATTGCTTTTAGTCGGTTTTGCAAATTCGTACATAAATCATCGTTCAATCTATTTTTTTTTAGCTTCACCTCAATGTGGAGTTTTGAAAATTAAGGTGAGACTTTCCATTGAGATTCTTGAGGGTGGAACCCCATTTAACAGTTTTTGGTCCACATTATTGTATTTTTCACATATTTTTTTTTTTAGTTTTCTGCTCAAATATTCTACTAAGTATACATTTGTTGCTCAATAAATCATACAACCACTTCCAAACACCTGATAAAGTTTTCCTTAATGCTCGCGGAAAATATTTTACAAAAATAAAAATTTACATTTTTGACCAAAAAAACGTGGGTACTCACAATTTTTTGTCGGTTTTACAATTTCGTACATAAATCATTCGTTCAATCTATTTGTTTTCACCTTCGCCTCATCGTGAAAGTTTGAAAAGTAAGGTAAGACTTTATGTTAAGATTCTTTAGGGTGGAACCCCGTTTGACAATGTTTTGGTCCTCACAATTCTATTTTTCACTTATTTTTTTAGTTTTTGACTTAAATATTTTACTAAGTACACATTTGTTGCTCAATAAATCATAAAACCGCTTCCAAACACCTTATATAGTTTTCCTTAATGCTCGTGGAAACTATTTTGCAAAAATAAAAATTTTCATTTTTCACCAAAAAAACAAGGGTTTACACTCATGGCTTTTAGTCGGTTTTGTAAATTCGTATATAAATCACCGTTCAATCAATTTATTTTCACCTTCACTTGAATATGAAGTTTTGAAAATTAAGGTGAGACTTTCCATTGAGATTCTTGAGGGTGGAACCCCATATGACAATGTTTTGGTCCTCACTATAGTATTTTTCACTTACTTCTTTCAGTTTGTGGCTTAAATATTCCACTAAGTATACATTTGCTGCTCAATAAATCATAAACTCGCTTCGAAACACCTTATATAGTTTTCCTTAAAACACATGGAAAATATTTCACAAAAATAAAAAAATTTCATTTTGGACCAAAAGAATGTGGGTTAACACTCACAGTTTTTTCAAATTTGTACATAAATTGTCGTTCAAACTATTTCTTTTCAACTTCGCCTCACCGTGATGTTTGAAAATTATAGTAATACTTTCCGTTATATTCTTGAGGGTGCAACCCAATTGTAACAATATTTTGGGCTTTCGACTTAAATAGTCTACAAAATATACATTTGTTGCTAAAAAAATCTTAAAGTCCGCTTCCAGCTGCCTTATAAATTTTCCTTAATGCTTATGGAAAATGTTTCACGAAAATATAATATTTGCATAAAAAAAGGGTTAATATTCATGGTTTTTTGTTGGTTTTTACAAATTCGTACATAAATCGTCGTTCAAACTATTCACCTTCGCCTCACTGTGAAATTTGAAAATTATAGTAATACTTTTTGTTATGTTCTTGAGGGTGGAACCCCATTTTAACAATGTTTTGGGCCTCCCTACTACACTTTTCACTCATTTTTTTAGTTTTCGACTTAAATAGTCTACTAAATATGCACAATAAATCGTAAATCCGCTTCTAAATGCCTTATGATAATTTTTCTTAATGCTCATGGAAAATATTTCGCGAAAATAAAAAATTTGCATTTTTGACAAAAAAGTGGGTTAACACTCACGTTTTTTGTCAGTTTTTACAAAGTCGTACATAAATCATCGTTCAAACTCTTTATTTTCACCTTCGCCTCACTGTGAAGTTTGAAAATTAAAGTAATACTTTCTTTTAATATTGTTGAGGGCGGAACCCCATTTTAACAATATTTTGGGCTCACTACTATATTTTTCACTTATTTTTTTAGTTTTCGACGTAAATAGTCTACTAAATATACATTTGTTGTTCAATAAATCGTAAATCCGCTTCCAAATGCCTTATAAAATTTTCCTTAATGTTCACGGAAAATATTTTTCGAAAATAAAAAATTTGCACTTTTGACGAAAAAAACGTGGGCTAATACTCATGGTTTTTAGTTAGTTTCTACAAATTCGTACATAAATTGTCCTTAAAACTATTTATTTTCACCTTCACCTTAACTTGAAGTTTGAAAATTATAGTAATACTTTTTGTTATATTCTTGATGGTGGAGCCCCATTTTAACAATGTTTTGGGCCTTACTACTATATTTTTCACTCATTGTTTTTGTTTTCGTTTTGAATAGTCTACTAAATATACAGTTGTTGCTCAATAAGTCGTAAAACCACTTCCAAATGCCTTATAAATTTTGCTTAATGTTCACAGAAAATATTTTGCGAAAATAAAAAATTTGCATTTTTGACAAAAAAACATGGGTTAACACTCATAGTTTTTAGTCGATTTTTTCAAATTCGTACATAAATCGTCATTCAAACTATTTATTTTCACCTTCACCTCACTATGAAGTTTGAAAAATAAAATAATACTTTCCGTTAATATTCTGGAGGGAGGAACCTAATTTTAACAATGTTTTAGGCCTCACTACTATATTTTTCACTTATTTTTTTAGTTTTCGCCTTAAATAGTCTACTAAATAACCATTTGTTGCTCAATAAATCGTAAATCCACTACCAACTACCTTATAAAATTTTTCTTAATGCTCACGGAAAATATTTCACAAAAATAAAATATTTGCATATTTTTACAAAAAACGTGGGTTAACACTCATAGTTTTTAGTCGATTTTTACAAATTCGTACATAAATCGTCGTTCAAACTATTTATTTTCACCTTCGCCTAATCGTGAAGTTTGAAAATTATAGTAGTACTTCTTGTTATATTCTTGAGGGTGGAACCCCATTTTAACAATGCTTTAGGACTCGCTACTATATTTTTCACTTATTTTTTTAGTTTTTGACTTAAATAGTCTACTAAATATCCATTTATTGCTCAATAAATTGTGAATATGCCTTATAAAATTTTCCTTAATGCCCCCGGAAATTTTTCGAGAAAATAAAAAATTTGCATTTTTGACAAAAAAACGTGTGTTAACATTCATTGTTTTTGGTCAGTTTTTTCAAATTCGTAAAAAAATCGTCATTCAAACTATTTATTTTTACATTCACCTCACCGTGATGTTTAAAAATTATAGTGTCATATCCCGACCCGGGCGGGATCACTTCCCGAGCCCGACTCCACCGTAGCACGATATTGTCTGCTTTGGGCCCCCAGCACACCCTCACGGTTTTGTTTCTGGGAACTCACACGAGAACTTCCCAATGGGTCACCCATCATGGGAGTGCTCTCGCGCGCTACTCGCTTAACTTCGGAGTTCCTACGGAACCCGAAGCCAGTGAGCTCCTAAAAGGCCTTGTGCTAGGTAGAGATGGGAATATAGATATAAGGATCACTTCCCTAGGCGATGTGGGATATCACAATCCACCCCCTTAGGGGCCCGACGTCCTCGTCGGCACACACGCGGCCAGGGTTAGGCTCTGATACCAAATTGTCACATCCCCGCCCGGGTGGGATCACTTCCCGAGCCCGACTCCACCTTAGCACGATATTGTTCGCTTTGGGCCCCCAGCACACCCTCACGGTTTTGTTTCTGGGAACTCACACGAGAACTTCCTAATGGGTCACCCATCATGGGAGTGCTCTCACGCGCTACTCGCTTAACTTCGGAGTTCCTATGGAACCCGAAGCCAGTGAGCTCTCAAAAGGCCTCGTGCTAGGTAGAGATGGGAATATACATATAAGGATCACTTCCCTGGGTGATGTGAGATGTCACATATAGTACTTCTTTTTGTTGTATTCTTGAGGGTGGAACCCAATTTTAACAATGTTGTGGGCATCACAACTATATTTTTCACTTATTTTTTTAGTTTTCGACACAATAATCTACTAAATATACATTTGTTGCTCAATAAATCATAAATCCGCTTCCAAATGCCAATTAAATTTTCCTTAATGCTCATGAAAAATGTTTTGTGAAAAAAAAAAATTTGCCTTTTTGACAAAAAAACATGGGTGTTACACTCACGATTTTTTGGCAGTTTTTACAAATTTGTACATAAATCGTTGTTCAAACTATTTATTTTCACCTTCGCCTCACCGTTAAGTTTGAAAATTAAAGTAATACTTTTTGTTAACATTCTTGAGGGTGGAACCTTATTTTAACAATGTTTTGGGCCTCACAACTATATTTTTCACTTATTTTTTAAGTTTTTGACTTAAATACTCTACTAAATATACATTTGTTGCTCAATAAATCGTAAATCCACTTCCAAATGGCTTATAAAATTTTCCTTAATGCTCACAGAAAATATTTAGTAAAAATAAAAAATTTGCATTTTTTAACAAAAAACATGGGTAAACACTGATTGGTTTTAGTCAGTTTTTACAAATTCATACATAAATCGTCGTACAAACTATTTATTTTTACCTTCACCTCATCGTGAAGTTTGAAAATTATAGTAATACTTTACGTTATATTCTTGTGGGTGGAACGCAATTTTAACAATGTTTTGGCCTCACTACTATATTTTTCCTTTATTTTTTTGTTTTCGATTTAAATAGTCTACTAAATATACATTTGTTGCTCAATAAATCGTAAATCCACTTCCAAATGTGTAACATCCCACATAGTCAGTTTCTACAACTTCGTACATAAATCGTTGTTAATTTTTCACCTTCACCTCACCATGAAGTTTGAAGATTATAGTAATACTTTTTGTTATATTGTTGAGGGTGGGACGCCATTTTAACAATGTTTTGGGCCTCCCTACCATATTTTTCACTTATTTTTCACTTATTTTTATAGTTTTCGACTTAAATAGTCTACTAAATATACATTTGTTGCTCAATAAATCGTAAACTTGCTTCCAAATAAATAAATGAAATAGAAAAGGATACGATCGGTACTTTGATACCGATTTTCCACCGTAACTGTCGTTAGTGTATTAGCAACAGTTCCATGTATGAATCGTTAGCTTTCTACTGAACCCCTTTCAATTTTTCCTTTTTAGTTTTTGGCTTATGTTTGTTTTAGTTCTCTTACTATAACAACAAACTATCAAACTCATATTCTTCAAAATATATTTTTTCATGCAAATACTAAATATATTCTTGAGGGTGGAACCCCATTTAAACAATGTTTTGTGCCTCACTACTATATATTTTCACTTATTTTTTTAGTTTTTGACTTAAATAACCTACTAAATATATATTTGGTGCTCAATAAATCGTAAATCCGCTTCCAAATGCCTTATAAAATTTTCCTTAATGCTCACGGAAAATATTTCACAAAAATAAAAAATTTGCATTTTTGGCAAAAAAAACGTGGTTTACACTCATGTTTTTTAGTTGGTTTTTACAAATTTGTACATAAATCGTCGTTTAAACAATTTATTTTTAGATTCGCTTCAACATGAAGTTAAAAACTCAAAGTAATACTTTCCAGTAATATTCTTCAAGGTCGAACCCAATTTTAACAATGTTTTGGGCCTCACTGCTATATATTCCACTTATTTTTTTGTTTTCAAATTAAATAACCTACTAAATATATATTTGTTACTCAATAAATCGCAAATCCGCTACCAAATGCCTTATAAATTTTCCTTAATGCCTACTGAAAATATTTCAAGAATTTTTTTTTTTGCATTTTTGCAAATTCGTACATTAATCACCGTTCCATGAATTTATTTTCACCTTTGCCTAAATGTGAAGTTTTGAAAATTAAAGTGAGACTTTCCATTGAGATTCTAGAGGGTGGAACCCCATTTGTCAATGTTTTGGTCCTCACTATAGTCTTTTTCACCTCTTTCAGTTTTTGGCATAAATATTCCACTAAGTATACATTTGTTGCTCAATAAATCATAAAACCACTTCCAAACACCTTATAAATTTTTCCTTAAAACTCGTGGAAAATATTTCACAAAAATAAAAAATTTCATTTTTGACCAAAAAAATGTGGGTGTCATGGCTTTTAGTCGACTTTGCAAATTCGTACATAAATCACCGTTCAATCTATTTATTTTCACCTTCACCTCAATGTGAAGTTTTGAAAATTAGGGTGTGACTTTCCATTGAGATTCTTGAGGGTGGAACCCCATTTGACAATGTTTTGGTTCTCACTATTGTATTTTTCACTTTTTTTTTTCTTCAATTTTTGGCTTAAATATTCCACTAAGTATACATTTGTTACTCAATAAATCATAAAACTGCTTCCAAACACCTTATAAATTTTTCCTTAATGCTCGCGAAAAATATTTTGCAAAAGTAAATTTTATCATTTTTGACCAAAAAACGTGGGTTAACTCACGACTTTTAGTCGGTTTTGCAAATTTGTACATAAATCACCGTTCAATCTATTTATTTTTACATTCACCTCAATGTGAAGTTTTGAAAATTAAGGTGAGACCTTTCATTGAGATTCTTGAGGGTGGAACCCCATTGGACAATGTTTTGGTCCTCACTATTGTATTTTTCACTCATTTTTTCAGTTTTCGGCTTAAATATTCTACTAAGAATACATTTGTTGCTCAATAAATCATAAAAACACTTCCAAACACATTAAAAAGTTCTCCTTAATGCTCACATAAAATATTTACAAAAATAAAAATTTTCATTTTTTACCAAAAAAACGTGGGTTAACAACACTCACAATTTTTAGTCGGTTTTACAAATTCGTACATAAATCATCATTCAAACTATTTGCTCTTACCTTCGCCTCATCGTGAAATTTTGAAAATTAAGGTAAGACTTTCTGTTGTGATTCTTAACGGTGGAATCCCATTTGACAATGTTTTGGTATTCACTATTGTATTTTTCACTTATTTTTTCAATTTTTGGCTTAAATATTCTACTAAGTACACATTTGTTGCTCAATAAATCATCAAACTGCTTCCAAACACCTTCTAATTTTTTCCTTAATGCTCGTGGAAAATATTTCTCAAAAATAAAAATTTTCATTTTTGACCAAAAAACGTGGGTTAACACTCACGCTTTTTAGTCCGTATTGCAAATTTGTACATAAATCACTATTCAATCTATTTATTTTCACCTTCGCCTCTATGGGAAGTTTTGAAAATTAAGGGGAAACTTTCCATAGAGATTCTTGAGGGTGGAACTCCACTTGACAATGTTTTGATCCTTGCTATTGTAATTTTCACTTATTTTTTCAGTTTTCGACCTAAATATTCTACTAAGTATAGATTTGTTGCTCAATAAATCATAAAACTGCTTCCAAGCACCTTAAAAAGTTTTCCTTAATGCTCGCGGAAAATATTTACAAAAATAAAAAATTTCATTTTTGACCAAAAAAAGTGGGTTAACACTCACGAATTGTAGTCGGTTTTACAAATTCATACATAAATCATCATTCATACTATTTGTTCCCACCTTCACCTTATCATGAAATTTTGGAAATTAAGGTATGACTTTTCATTGAAAGTCTTGAGGGTGGAACCCCATTTGACAATGTTTTGGTCCTCACTATTGTATTTTTCACTTATTTTTTCAGTTTTCGGCTTAAATATTCTACTAAGTATACATTTGTTGCTCAATAAATCCTAAAACCGCTTCCAAACACATTATAAAGTTTTCTTTAATGCTCGCAGAAAATATTTCGCAAAAATAAAAAATTTCATTTTTGACCAAAGAAACGTGGGTTAATACTCACGATTTTTAGTCGGTTTTACAAATTCGTAAATAAATCATCGTTCAATCTGTTTGTTTTCATCTTCACCTCACCGTGAAATTTTGAAAATTAAGGTGAGACATTCCGTTGGGATTCTTGAGGGTGGAACCCCATTTGACAATGTTTTGGTCATCACTATTGTATTTTTCACTTATTTTTTAAGTTTTCGACTTAAATATTTTACTAAGTATACATTTGTTGCTCAATAAATCATAAAACCGCTTCCAAACACCTTATAAAGTTTCCCTTAATGCTAGCGGAAAATATTTCGCAAAAATAAAAATTTGCATTTTTGACCAAAAAAACGTGGGTTAACACTCACGACCCTATTTTTGACAAATTTTCTTAGTTTTCGATTTAAATATTATACTAAGTGTACATTTATTGCTCAAAAAGCTGTAAAACTGCTTCCAAATGCCTTATAAAGCTTTCTTGAAAGCTCACGGAAAATATTTTGTGAAAATAAAAAATTCGCATTTTTCACCAAAAAAAGGACGCACTCACGGTTTTTAGTTGGTTTTGTAAATTTGTATATAAATCATAGTTCAATGTAATTATTTCACCTTCGCCTCACTGTGAAATTTGTATGACTTTCCGCTGATATTCTTGATGATGGAACCCCATTTGAACAATGTTTTGAGCCTCACTGCTATATTTTTCATTAATTCCTAGTTTTTGGCTTAAATAATATATTGAATATACATTTATTACTCAATAATCCATAAAATCGCTTCGAAATGCCTTATAAAGTTTTTCTTAATGCTCACAGAAATATTTCACGAAAATAAAATAAAAAAAAATTATTTTTAACAAAAAACATGGGTTAACACACTCACAGTTTTTATTTGATTTTGCCAATTCGTACATAGATAGATCACTATTCATCCTATTTATTTTCACCTCCCCCTCACATAAAGTCTTGAAAATTAAAGAAAGACTTTTCGTTGATATTCTTAAAGGTGGAACCCTATTTCAACAATGTTTTGAGCCTCACTACTATTTTTTTCACTAGTTAAATATTATACCAAATATACATTTATTGCTCAATACACCGTAAAACCGATTCCAAATGCCTTATAAAGTTTTCCTTAACGCTCATGAAAAATATTTTGCAAAAAAAAAAAAAATGTATTTTTCACCAAAAACATGACCCACCCCATCCCACCAAAAAAACACTCACGGTTTTGCAAATTTGTACATAAATCATCATTCAAATTATTTATTGCTTAATAAACCTTTAAACCGCTTCCAAATGTACTAAATATACTAAATGAACCGTTAAACCTTTAAACCGCTTCCAAATATACTAAATATACATATATTTTTCACTTATTTTCTTAGTTTCACGTTCGCTTGGCATTAAAGTAAAGCTTTCCGTTGATATTTTTGAGAGTGAAACCCGATTTTAATAATGTTTCGAGCCTCGTTACTTCAATTTTCTATTAAATATGCCATACAAAGTCGTCAACAACATGCTCATAAAAAATATTTCGCAAAATAATAACATTAGTCAATTTTACAAACAATGTTTTAAGTTAACAAGGTTATTATTTTCAAATATCAATCCTTAGACCTCTTAATTAATTAAGTTGCCAAGATAAGAAATGCACCACCAAACAAATCAACCGACCAAAACTGGAATTGAAATCGGTTACACAATTAAGCAAATAAAATTATGAAACGAAATTATACAACACAAAAGCCGGACCAAAATTGGAAAAGTTGTGATTTTTTAGAGCTGCCGGCCGGCGGCATCAGCAACAAAGGGCAGGTACGGAGTCCGACCCAAAATGCAGTTAACCAAACCATAAACGAAGCAGAAAACGCTGAACACGAAAATACCATTATGCCCCCAAACCATGAGCTTGTACCCCAACCCGGCCCTACCCGGACTGAAAATCCTCTGGAGCAGCAGCGGCAGTACCAACAGGACGTCCAGCGTCACCGCCTGCATCGCGTTGAACCGCACGTAGTGGTTGAAGCTTGGGTTTCTGACGACGCCCAGGTAGAGGGCAAAGAAGGCCACGAAGCTCGAGTACGGCATCGACCGATAGAGGCTCAGCAAGGGGATCAAGGGTTCGAAGAGGAGGCCCAATTTGGGGAATTGGATAAACAGGTAGCGTCCATACTGGAGGGAGTTGAAGAAAGGGAGGGTGTAAGCGACAGCGGAGATCAATCGATCCGTGGCGGGGGTCGGTGTGCTGCAGGTGATGGCGGAGGATTTGGGTTTGGATTTTCGGCTGACAAGTTGAGGGAAGGAGAGTGACCGGGTGGAGAGGGTTGAGGGGAAAGCGCGCGACGCGGAGGAGGGAACGTAAGATTTGGGGATTAGGGTTTTGGGGGTGGCGGAGAGTTGGAGGAGAAAGGCCATAGCTGCTAGCTGCCAGGTTTGGGGTTGCTTGTGTCGTGTTGTGTGAGAAAATCAAAGTGAAAGTGAAGAGAAAGATTTGAGAATTGGGCTTGGATGTTTTAATTGTCACTTTATTGGGCTGGAAACTGAGGCCCAAATTGAGCTTGTTTGATGGACAATCTTTGACGGTAAAATGAAACAGAGACGATATTATTTTGTACATAACTGTACCGCCTCTAATTGGAAGGTTTCACTGCCATTGTGGCATCCCGGTTTAATCATGGAAAAACTCAACATAGTAATACATTATTTGATTAGGACGCTAGGTGGTGACGAATACATTTTATGTAAATCATTCCCTTTGTTCTCAAAACTGGTGTGGCTAACAAAGGTTGAATGAGTGAATGTTTCTCCTTGTTGGACTTGAGCTTTGCAAACAAATGATCATAGACACAACTTAAATGGTTCTCCTTCAAAACTGGACTATGTCCACTGAGTTTCTTGGATAAATTTGGGAACAAGGTTACAAGTAGCACTTGGCTAGAATAGGTCATGGGCTTGATTGCTAAGAGGACGCTCTGAGGCCATGGGCTTCATGAAGCGCTCAGCTTCACTTTTCCATGCTCATTGGACCTCGACTTTCCTTTGAACCTATGTTCCTTTGGATTTGTCGGGGTCGGATAGGCCCCTGTTAACAAGTCTCTCAACTCCTTGTCCAAGGACTTTTCTTAGGCAGGGAGTTGCATAGGTCAATTGGGGTTTGAGGGTGGCACCTGGGTGTTGTGTAGCCTTCCCAGTATAGGGTGCCTTTAGTGATTGGCTTCTTCATCTGTGATCACTTGGAGTAGAATCCTATCAATCGCCAGACTCATGAGTTGGGAGCTAGTGCTGTTAAGAACACGTGCTTGGAGCACATGTCCATTGCAGGTGAGTGGCGGAATCGAGGTGGCCCTGTATTTAAGGTGCAATAGACAGGCGTGACCTCATAACTCGTGAAGTTGTTTCACATTCCCTTTGCTTCAAAGATTGAGTAAGTGGGCCTCCACATCAGGATCTAGTCGTTTTGGTGCTTTTTTTTACCAACAACTGAGATTGTGTGCTCTGGGCTATATAAATTCCTTCCTTCTGGTGGAATGCCTACTTCATTCTGCCTTCTTCAACTGAAACTCTATCGAACCCGAGACCATTTCTTGTGACCTAAGTCTTACCAGTTACAAGCCTCAAACCTCTTTCTCTAAATTTTCTCAGGTTAGCTCCTTGTGCTTGTACTTTTTTCTTTTGTTTTTCCTTTAATATAGTTAGCTATGGTTTGGACAACATTATGAATTTTATGTTGTGGGTTGCCACTAACGTCAATGGGGACCAAATCTGGCTAGTTTAGTTCGTAAAGTGGGGTAAGGCATCCTTTATGACTTAGTGGTGGAGGCCACTGTTTGGAGTTGTAAGTGTGAAAAAATCACGGCTCATTTGTTTAACAATTTGGTAAGAGTCAATTTGTGAATCTAAGAGTTAGAGAGCAATTTAGGAGAATCTTTTCCTTTGGCTAGATTTGAGGCATGATTGTTCACACTATATTGTCATAAGGTATAGCTTGATGTTCAAGACATTGGTGAAGTGCTAATTCAAATTTTTGGTTTGCTTATTTGAGCTTTGCATAGATCTTTTGGCTCGTATCTATTAGTTTCCATAATGAATTTGTTGGAGAACATTTCAAGTTTTGAAGACTTTTGAATTTTTTGAGTCATGGTGGATGTCAATTTTCAAAGGAATTTGGTGCATGTTTACGTTTGTATTTTGGTATCCCAATTGGAAGTGTGTATTTGATTTGGAAGTTTGTTGATTTCTCGTCGAGGTGGAGTTTGTTGTGATTTACAGCTCAAAATCAGGATGGTTTAGAAATTAAGTTTGTATTACCTATTTTGTTTTGGTCCTATTGGGTTTGGATTTGACTTCTTGATTGAATTCTTTGTTTGGTGAATAGATTTTGTTAATTACCTATTTGTTTAGATTTGTATTTACTCCCAATTATAATTAGGATTCTCATTGTAACCTAAGTCATATTCATAATTAATAGGATCATAGGGTTAGTTCATTTTGTGCGCCTCACCATGGTTTACATATATTTTTCTCTTTTAGTTTTGGGTAGAGGTCACCGTTTGGACTTGAGAGTGTGGTAAATTCATGGCTCATTCATTTAGCAATTTGGTGACAATCAATTTATGAATCTGAGAGTCAGATAGCAATTTGGGAGAAAATTATCAGTTTGTTGGGTTCTATACTTGTTTGGTTTAGAGTTTGTAATTTATGGGACTTGGGTTGTGAAAGTTTAAACACTTTTTTGTAATCTCCATTTTTTTAGTGAAATTCCTTGACGTGCTTCGCTCGTGGACTTAGGCTTTACGTCAAACCACGTTAATCTCTTGTGTTTTTATTTAGAGATTGTTTGTTTTTTCGTTTTCGCTTACGATGCTGATATTTGTACTTGCGTTTTCTTCCGCTTGCTCATAAAAGTACACAACAAGGCCTTTTCTGATGAACTTTTCAAGTCATGTGTTCAATTGCCTCTCCACCCCTTCTTTATAGAGTTCTTGCTCATATAAGCCTAGCTCTACACTAACTCAACTTGAACACCATTTGTTTTTTCCTTAGCATGTATGTGCTCTAGAAAAAGCACCATCAGACAAAGCCAGTCTCAGCCTGGTCAAACACTGTTATAAGCTAAGAAATAGTTCTGGTCAGGTCGAGTTCTGTCACGTGCTCGACCCGTGCTTGCTTTTAGCCGATAATCCCTCCAACCAGTGATCGTACAAGGAGAACTAATTCTTCATTGGCGAAAACTGGAGAGCTTCGTGATGATGATGTTACAGGCGCTCGGGTCACCAAGAGTTTTAGGGCGAAGGGTAAGAAACAACATAAGTGGCAACTTGGTGGTTCCTGTCTTAAATGTCTTCTATTTTTTTTTTCTTTATTTATTGTAGAAGACTGGCCGAAAAAGGTTTCTTTCTCATAAGATGAGGGCTTCAACTAACGATGATCACCTCTTTATGTTCGGAAGAGCTTTCAACCGATGCAATACTGATCGTCGTCTAGATGCCACAATCTTCTACTAGGTAAACCATGTTGGACCCCGACACTTGCCGTTATCTTTTTTTTTTTCTATTCATTCCCATAACTTATGTTCTTAACGAGCCTTAATACCTTCGTCATTTTATTCACCTTATGTACTTATAGTTGACCTTTGTCCCATAGAGGGGGAGATGGCTAAAATGAACATGGAGGCCGAAAAGATCACTTGTCAGGTGATAGGGAAAAGCTCGGAATAAGTTGGTCGATCATGAAGGGCCAAACGCCTCATCGAGTGGTCACGACCTTTTTATAGGAAATGTACCACATGATTCCTCCAGCCCTCATGGGGGAAGGTTGGCCTAAAAAAGCCCAATTGTGAGCAACTCCAATACTCTGATCGCTAAAAAGCAGGCACTCGGTTCTTCTGCTCATCTTCGCCTAGAGAGGCTTAGGTCAAACGCTGAGTTGGTCGTATAATCAGGGATCATTTTGACAAAGAGATAGACACGTTATTGTCTTTCTGCATGGGCTTCTCCAAGGAGACGATGTCTCTAATGACGCAGTTAGCGAAAACGACAACATGTCCAACGAGCAGATAACATTTGCCTTCGACCTAACGTCGGGTAAACATCCTCCTTTTATTTGACATTTTCTATTCACGGCTATATTCTCTTATTGTTGAGATTTCCTTTTTAACTTCTTATGCATCTTGTGTTCGCACACTATTAAGCGCTTAAGTGGCCTTTCAAACAAAGGAAACAAAGGAAACAAAGCACTAGTCATGAACAAGTTATGAATGAGCTGAATGAGGCTGTGAAGGAAAAAAAGCAGGAGCTTGGGTCTTCTAGCTGAGTGATTGAGGCTCCCAACCTCAAGAATGCCCGGTTTAAGCAGCAAATAGAGCAGGTTGAGAATGAGCTAAGTAAGGCTTCATGTGACAAGCTTCAAGCAAGCTTTGAGCTGGGGGGCTAAGGACGCATTTCGAGCCCTTTGGGAAGAGAATGAACGCATGTAAAAGACCCATCAATACACTATGTCCAACAACAATCTGGACACGAGTGATTTTCTCCAAGACTTATGAGGGTGTCAAGTTCTACAGTTGCCTTTGTCTCCAAGTCGACTTAGAGTTTTACAAAAAGATGAAGGTAATTTTCCCTGACTATGTCATGGATGTCAAAATGACAAGGAAGAAGGCTCCGACCAAGAAAGGGTTGAGGACAGGTCGTGGTAAAAAAGCCCACTGCCACCAACAACATCGTTTTCCAACTTCCTAAGCCTACTGCTTAGCCTGGCCTTGAGCCCACCAGTGCTTAAACAACTAACCCTGAGGTCGATCAGCTCGAGAAAGAAGCCCTGTCGTCTAGGACATGCTAGACTATGCTTTATGGGTTTTTTATTTTTATTTTTTATTATATATATATATATATATAATTTTATTAAGTGTGCCTTTTTATTCCTTTATCGCAATGAGGATGTTTGTGGGAACATGGGTTAACTTTACCATGACAGCGAAAGTTAATTAAAGTTTCATTAAGTACATAGTGGTCGAGTACATTTGTGCGTGCAAGCTTTTTAGTGTGGCAAAGACCAATGTGGCTAATTTTGTTTTTCAACAAAACTTTTTTCATTCAAAAAAAGAAAACATATCCGCACATAAGCCACTTGCACCTCACACAAAAAACGTGGGCAAGTCTTCTATTTCCATTTAGTGGTGTAATACCCCTGCCACCTTACTAGAGACGTGATCTTGTTCCTATCACTTTAGAAAATAACAAGATAACCAAATATGGTATGTTGTTCCTACCATTATCCAACTTGCTCGACTTGCGTTGAACAGCGAGCCTTTTGAATTCTCCCACCCATGAGTTGCCCGACATGTTTTTAAAAGACTACCCTCCGAACATTTGATATTCAATAGGTAAATCGATAAGTCTTCCTTGGTAACCGATCAATCATTGGTTTGACGCTGATTTGTCTAGAGTTGCCTTGAAAATGAATAGGGTGCACATGGCCCCTATTTACGAACATCCTGATTTATCTGTCTTTCTACCCAACTTCGGTAATACTAGTCCCGAAGATTCGTATCACCAAACATTTGTCACAAACTCTTTATGAATTGTTCCAAAGACCATCTATTCTTTCTCGGGTGTTATCCTTTATAGACATGCAAGGAAAATGCCATCTTATGTAGAGTTTAACAAATGGGTGTACTTGTTGCTTGGACATGTAGACTTGCAGAAATGTCGAGTAGTGCCTCCGGAACATCATTATGCTTGTTGTCGCGGTCGGATCGCTCAATATGCTATAGGGTTTGATGTTGATGACCACCAAGCGGCTCTACGACACGCTCGATTGTCACTTTGGTCATCACTTTCATGGTTGATGCATAACATACTCGTGTTGATGTCCGATCTCTCCGGACAGTTTATACTCTTGCGAAAGTCGAGAACTTCATTACCAACATCCTCTGATTAATAAAGACATTTATCTCAGCCAAGAGCAGTCGTCCCAAGATTATGTTACAAGACGACAGGGAATCCACTATGGTGAATTGGTAGTTGTGTTTACTCTCTTATGATGGCTCCTGATAGACAGGGTGTAACTCATCTGCCCAATTTAGTGTATTACGATAGCCCCGAAGCTATGAGATGAGCCACCTTCCAGCAAAGGAGATCCCGATTGACCATCGTTGATCGAAAATCGAGGGAAAAATCACATTCACCGAACTCTTGTTGTCAATAAACACTTGAGAAACACCGACAATTTCAACAAATACAACTCGGGAGTTATCATGAGGTTGTAAGACTCCAAAACCATCTTCTTCCCTAAACATCACTAGCGTTTCTGATAGCCTTCTCACCTTGAATGGTCAGTCCATGGTCCCGACCGAAAAGGAATATGATTTGGACTGCCGAGAAGCCCAAGCGTATGTTTTTTGCATTCAATTAGAGTTCCCTGCCAATGTCGATCCCCTGTGAGATTGTAGATTACCTATCTCTTTACTGTGTCACCAGTCTGAAAAATGCTTGGGGCTTGTGAAATGCCTTAGAAGATAGGTTGTTATCTAGGCATGTAATCATTGAGTTGCCTTTTTCAACTACAGTCTATATAATCATTGATAAGATGGATGTGATCCGGGTGATAGCGACAGAAATTGGTCTCGTCATTCATTCTGAATACTGGTTGTTGTCGCAGTGTGCTAAAGAGTTACAACTCCACCAAGGGGAACATCTTCTATGGAGAAATATTAAAAGGAGTATACGACTTGTTACAGTCATATCACTCGGCTCTACTATTATTGCCGATAAGAAACCTCTCGAACTTCCTTTTTTTTTTTTTTTTTGCCGATCGGTCGTGCACGACTCCTAGTCTAGATTTGGTGAGTATGCTCAGGCCATCAACCTTTCTTGTTGGTGCCACAATTTGCATTCTCTTTATGTTTAGCAACTTGGCCTTGGAATAACAAATGGGTTTTCTGAGTAGGTCTTTGAAGGTCACGAAGGGATTTCTGTTCAAGTGAAAATTGAAATCCCTGCTAGCAAATCCTCTCATCAAAGCCTGGTAGGCAATGGCAACATTTGCACCTAGCATACTCATTATTGAAACAAGATATGTAATCCCTCAAGGACCGACCAGGAGCTTGCTTTACTATGGCCACAATCAGCCGATGTATATTGTCTCTTAGATATAACTAGTAAATGTGCCCGCGCGATGCCGCGGGACTTGAATACATGATGTTGAGCTGTATGATGAAGATATGTTTTATTTGAATAAATTTAACACTATGAAGAATGAAGAGAGGGATAGATGAGTGAATGGGGTTGATAAGATATGTAGTTTTGTTTTTATATACATTCAACTTAACTGATGTGAAAAGACATTGGTCAATTAACAGAACGAAACTGAACGTTTTGGTTCCTTAATAAGCAGAAGTAACATGTAGTTTACACAAATGTTGGCCTTGTAGTAAAGGTGGCAAAATAGATGTCATTTAAGTTAGGCACATGTTTGAGCAGTTGACAAAACATATAAAAACTATTTTGTTCTTATTCTAGCATCATAGTTTTGAAGCACAAACGCGCAAAGTAAAAACTATGCAAGATGTTTGTTTCCTTAAGAAACAGGAGTAACATGTTGTCCACACATATTTTGCCATTACATTTAAGATGGCAAAATATGTCTTGTAGGTTGGTTATCTATTTCAGTAGTTACCAAAAAACAAAAAGAGTGTTTCGTTGTTGTTGAAGCAGTCAAGTCCTTAAGCTAAAATGTTGAAAGGCAAAAAGATGTAGAAAGCCTTGCTGCAGTCGATCACGGAGATTGCGGTGTTAACTATTTCTGAGAGTGGACATCTTCCGCACTATAACAAAGAATATAAATCATAGTTTAACAAATGCTACCATGATGTTTGTTATGTAGGTGTATGCTGGAAAAACAAATTGTAATTTACCTATCTTTGGTTTTTTTGGTTTGAGATTTTGTTTTGAGTGTGGCTATCGGCACTTTGTCTGCTGGTTCAATTTTGGGGACAACCAGATTGTGGAATTCTTTAGCAATTCTAGCAGAATTGGTTGTGTCTGCTTGGTCGCTGCGAGGTTTTTTGCTGTCAATGAAGGTACAAATTTATAAGGTTAGAGAACATCTAAGGAAGGGAGAATGGGACCAGTGAAAGTAAACATAAAAACTGAAACACCCCCATCTCTCTGCAAATCTTACAAACAAAATCCCAAACGTAATCCTTGAAATCCAAACAGACCTAATTCAGAAACCGTTTCTCTCAGACACCCCATACCATAGAAAATGCACCCTACACCCCAAACATAATGCTCAGTGGCCAGATAACAATCAGTGCAGGTTGATCAAGATAGCACAACAATCCTCTAAAGGAAAACAAACAACGAATTGACTTCAAGAAGAATCTGTATCATTTATTCAGTGAAGCACCCAGAGTTGGAAAAGAGTAAAATTTAAATTGAAAAACAATAATCTAATAGAGACAAATTTATAACAGAAAACCATTAGAATCTTTACAGAAACCAACAAAAATGGCTGCAAGTTAAAATTCTTAAAATTTGATATTTGGCTTTAAATTTCCCTAATGTTTATAATAGTTAGTGAAAACAAAATTGGACACATCAGTAAGAATACACCGTTGTAACACGTTGCAATCATTAGTGCATGTATATAGAGACACATCTGAGATGGGAAAAAAGCCCAAAAAAAAAAACAATTGAAAACACTGCAAAATTAATATATAAAAGCAAATGAGTGCTGCTTCACCTATCTGAAATGAATGAAAGGCTTTACTGAAATGAAAGCCTACCAGGTGGAAATAGAAATAAACTATATAGTTGGGTTTTGTACATGGTTAGATCTTTGGTGTTCGGGAATTATGCTAAAAGGCAGACTAATCAAATGATTACGCTTAGAACTATAATGTTTGAATTTTTAAAAACTGTTAACTGATTGAAAAACCACACCATTTAAAGAATCGGTGGAGATCAGAATAAGTATGAAATACTGCATAGATAAATGAACAGGCATTTATATAATTTTTTTTCTCAGCATGGCAGCAACAATCAGAAAAAGAAAAGGAGAAAATGTATGGGATAAATTTAAAGTCTATTTGAAAGGTTCAATATATTTGTTTGTCCTTGCGGCAAGAAGTAAAGAAACATGGAAATCAGGTTGATTTCTTCTGTGTTAGAATTATTGATGCAGTGAATGCAGCACGGCCTTCCAGTGTTAAAATTATTGATACAGGTACAAAAACAACAAAAAATCATGTGCAATCGAATCAAGTGTTGAAAAAGCAAAGAAGAAGTAGATGTTCATTATGAAACCTATAGTAAGAAAAAACAGAGCTCAAATATGTTGGCTTGGTTTGCAATAGTATAGCTAGTAAGAATGCAAGTGGAAGAATTGTTCTGAAGAGAAATATATAATCAAAAGCAACTAAAAGTAAGCTATTGGAAGAAATTTAGAAACTCACAAACACCAGCACTAAGTCAGACGCAAGCTCAACACAATTTAAATAGTAAAAATTCAAATATATATATATATATATATATATATATATATATATACACACATATATGCTCTTGAATTGAGAACTTCATCAAAAGCATATATACATATATGCTCTTAAAACATAACAAACCAATAAAAAAAAAAGAGTTAAATGGAATCCCATGGTCAATGGGGTATCAAATTGTAAACACTATAAGTCTAAAATTGTAGTATACCTAAGAGAAGCATGGTTTGGAAGATTTACACATGAGATTTTAAAGCAAGAGAAAACTTTACCTGTCAGATTTGTCCGCTTCATTAGGAAACAATGCTCTTTTTGAAGTCTTTGTGGGTGCAACTAACTGGGGTTGTTGATTTGGTCGGTGAGAAGGCATCACTGGGCTGGGGGTCGCTTGAGTCATAATATGTGTTCCTACGGAGGGAGTAGGTGTTTTTGGTATGACTAAGGCAATTGTTGGGCTCGAAAGCGGTTGATCTTGGAGTAGTCCATGAACTATGAAGTCTGTCTTTCCAAAGTCAGTGTTTTGATTTCCAAAAGAGAGCTGAAATTGTTTTGTTGTGCCGACCAAATTTTTTAGAGTTGGTGGAAGTATGAAAGGATCCTGATGTCCATCTTCTATCACCAGAGTGTGGCAAGAAACACGAAGTATTTTTTCGGCATGTCTTCCTATCATGAGGAAGTTGTGCTGATTTGTGCTATCTTCCACAATAAGATCTATTTTGAACCTAGGTAAGATGAGGATATTTGGTTGTTAGGAAAACAATACTGGTAATAGCAATCTTGTGCGTAATGTACCAAATGCAATAGAACCACTGTAATGTAGGGTATGCATGTATAAAATGGATAGAAAGACAAATTATTTAGAATTAATTTACCTCACATCAACATATTGTGCAGAATGAGAAGTGTATGTTTGAAAGTTTTGAGTTAATCAATCATGGAACAACATTATAAGTTGATTTTAGCTGCTGGCTCTATAAAGTAGAAGCACAAATGGAAATGATGGTTCCCAAAGTGTGTAAAACATAGTTTAACAATTAATATGATGTTCAAAAGTTGTGCACTGGAAGTTTAGTTCCAAACTAATGAACATGTGTAAATATGAATAAGCACGACTAAAACACATAAAATAAGGATGAGTGCAATCCAATGACATAGAAAATAGATTGTTGTAGGCTACAATTCTTAATTGGAACAAATTTAAAAGGATATTTGACAATGGTCCTATTTAGAATCACAGCTGTTAAGCAGAAAGTGATAACCAAAGAAGAATTTTCGAAATGATTGTTGAATGAATTTTTTATAGCAAGGCCTGTGATGCACACCATAGGGGCATCCTTTGTATGGATGAAGGATCATTTATGTATTATGTAATCCTTGGGGAGACGACTTATTTGTCATAATCGCAAGATAATAAAAAAGGATTCAGCAACGTATTATAAGCATCATATGTAAAATAGGGGTAAAAGTATATTACCATGGTTCGGGTAATTTGTTTATGAACCCATGTTCATTGCACTCAAACGATTCAGAGTTTTTCTTGACAACTTTATGGCAAGACGGGCATGATTTGTACCACCAGCCCTTAGTCAAATCGAATTCAACAATAGTTGCTTGGCATACGAAACTTGCATTCTGTTATGGAAACATGAGGTTTTGAAATTAACTTTGCAAACATGGAGTATAAACAGATAGAGAAGCAAAGCAAGAGATGGTCAAGTTAGATGCAGCACGAAAATCTATTAGTAAAAAGAGGTGATTTCAGTGAATAGTTTGGTGATGACAAACTAACCTTGTGCAAGGCAGGATCAAGTAAAAGCAATTCGTCAATTGTTTTTGACTCAGTAGTAGCACTGACTGCACGGCCCGTATACATCTCAGCTGAGGTGGGCAGGATTTGAAGAGGTGATCTGCTATGCTTAAACCTGTTTTGTGCATGTTTAGGGTGAGAAAAATTAATCGAAGAAATATAAACGAAAAAGTTATTAAAGAAGGGTTGTTGATTTACTTGTGTTTGTATTCAGAGAGTTGTGGAATCTCTGGATTGAAAACACAAACGGTTGATCCTGTGCTTCCGAGAACAGGTTTTCCTGTAAATATGAGATAACAATTAACAAACTGAAACTTTAAGTAGTTAGATAATGTATGGCAGGGTATAACCTTGGTATTGTTTTACTTTCAGGCTTGTGAAAGCACAAAATACGGGTGGCAAAAGTTCTTGTATTCCACTGCTCTCAAAACCTGTTGCAGCCTCTCCCCATAAGGTTATTCTCACTGTTTCGTCTCTGTAAGTAATACAAAAGATGATGGTTTGGTATATGTCATAAATAGGGTGGCATATACATAATATTTAGAGTTTAACATAAATAGAAATTACCTAATGTTTTGCAAGTTTAGATTTCTCTTCTTTGCAACTCTTGTGTTCTGGATAGTGATTTCTTCAGTTGGCTGCACAGCCGTTAGGCAACCAAACACATCTACATATAATATTTAATGGGAGGAATGAGTGGACACTGAAGGCAACAAAAACATATAAATGATCAACTTAGATGTTTGAGCGGCACTTGAAACTAAATTTGTTACCTGTAAGCTCAACATCGTTGTCGATTCTCTGATGAAGTTGATTAAGCTCAATTAAATTGAACCAGTGCATTGGGAGTTCTTGACTTGTTTTGTGAATAGGAACGATTGTGGTTTTCCTATTCAATTCAATGATAGCTGCATGAGGGACAACCTTGCTTGATCTCTTGTTGTGAATGACACGAAATTTGTTGATTTCATATGCATTGCCGACACTTAGACGGTCCAAAAAAAATTGGATGTCTCGACCGTTGATGGTTCCGTGAACCGCATCTCTCTTTTAGAAGGAGAATTTTAAGATTAGACATAATACTAAATGAGTGGGATAACATTTAATGCATATAGTTTAAGAATCACGTAAACATGCAATATAGTCTAGTTGTGACTACTTAGATAGCATTTAAGATCATATGCAAGATAACAGTGGAGATTATTCAAAGAATCAAATCGGTAGTAGTTGAAGCAACCTTGCAAAATGACATTTAGTTTGATTTGTATAGGTTAAAAAACAACGAAGAAAAATTAAGGAAAAGAAGACTTGATAGTTCATACTTAGTTTTGTTTCTAGAGTCATAAAAGCTTCCTCAAACAGAACAAAATATAATATTTGTAGTGAAATCCAAAGATAGGAAAAGTGTGCATGGTGCACTGTGAATTTTTTTTTGTTTTTTTTGAACAAAATTTATTGAAAGCCATGCCATCATATGGAGAAAATAGGTTTTTCATTTGTTGTTTATCTGCATGAACTTTTTAACCCAGTATAAATTTAATGTTAAGCCCAAGATCATATCTAGTGAAACAATTAATCAGACAAATGGTAATTATGTAAGCGATGCATAATTGGGTAGCAAAGTGTATAAATCAGTTTCTTCGTGGAATTTAGTCTATGTTTGATTACAAAGTTTGTTGTATTGAGAACATGGCATGCACATTTGGATACGTAAAAATGCTAGCATTCAACGATAAGTAAGAAGGTGTAAAAATCTTACATCCTTATCAACGAAGACGCAATCAAGACTTATAGGTTGAGGATTGTCTCCAATGCTTTTCGTGACCCATATTCTGCATACCCTGATGTGGAGTTTGTTTGCTGGCTGGTATGGCGTCAGAAAACGAATTGCTTGCTCCTCCATTAATCTAGATATATAAACAATTTAGGAACAAATTAAATTCAAAATTGAATAACGTGATTTAACAAATAAGTAGTGAAGTCATGTTTACAAAAATAAACAAATGGACAAAATAATAATACAAAGTTATACCTTCTTGTAAATGTTTTAAAACATCTTTATAAACTATGTTTTTTGTATAACCGTAAGGCATGTCGCTATTGTGAGCAATAACGATTTTGAGACCCTTTTTTGAGGTGACTCTGGATAGCGCAACATATAGTTGTCCATGTGAAAAAACAGTTTGCGATAGATATAGGCCAACAATTTTTAAGGATTGTCCTTGGCTTTTGTTGATTGTCATCGCATAACAAAGTTTAAGGGGGAATTGTCGCCTTTGTAGAGTAAAGGGATATTTATGCTGAGATGATTCAGTAATTATCCTGGGGATATAAACTTTTTCACCAATGTTGCTTCCCGTTATGATTGTTGCTTGTATAATTCTGTCGTTCAATTGCATCACAACCAATCGTGTTCCATTACACAATCCACTGCTTTGGTTTAAATTTCTAAGCAACATCACTGGGGTGCCAACTTTCAAATCTAACTTGTGGTGCGGTAAACCAGGTAAATCAAGTTGGTTTAGAAATTCATTTGGATAAAGCACATCTAAATTTTCTAAATTTTCTGTTGAAGAAGTGACTGAATCAAAACTGAGATAGGTACGATTTTCGCCGGGCACCATACCCAACATAAAAGCGTTTATTTCAGTTGTTGTATCATTTCGTGGTGTGACAATAGCTCTTTCTTTCAAATATGGCACATCTCGGAAATTAGTTTTGAAATTCGTATACACAGCTGAAACCATAGCTTTGATAGGATCTTCATCAAAATGGATAAGGAATTGTTCTGGAATTTGAACCCAAGAGCTTTCTTCATTAGTTGAAGGTAAAGAGTTGGTAGCAGTATCGTTGCCAATGTCTAATATCCACTTTGCAAAATGAGCGAGTTCTTGTTTTTCTCTTTCGTCCAAACTTGGTTTCGAAAGCCTCATGTTTTGCTTCAAACAAAATTTTGTTAAATATGGCCAAAGGTATGAACTCGTCAATGAAGCTTCGACAATGTCAGCAACACTTCCGTTTGGAACAACAGGAAGAATTTGTCTGAAGTCACCTCCAAAAAGAATCGGCTTACCTCCAAACGGCAAATGGTCAAAACCTGGTTTTGACCCCTTAAGAACATCACGAAAGGACCTATCTAGGGTTTCAAAACATCGTTTATGATTCATAGGGGCTTCATCCCAAATAATGAGAGCAGCTTCAGTGATTAGTTTTGCAAGATGAGTCCCTTTTTTAATTTCACAAACCGAGCAATCTGTGATGTTGATAGGAATTTTAAATCTAGAGTGAGCCGTTCTTCCACCAGGAAGTAAGAGGGAGGCAATTCCAGATGAAGCCACTGCTAAAACAATTTGATTTTGGGATCTAATTCTAGCCATGATGGTGGTCCACAAAAAAGTTTTGCCTGTTCCACCATGACCATGTACAAAAAACAGGCCAGATCTGTTGTTGTGAATTGTTTGTATGACACTGTCATAAACATATTTTTGCTCTTTATTTAACAGCCTGAATAGGTTTGAGTGCTCATGTTTTAGTGAGTCAACATTGTAATCTAACTCTTCCCTCAAACTCCTATTTGTAATTCTATCCATCATCAACTTGTTTGGTTGTGGTAGGTGATGCTTTGACAAAGAGCTATTCGAAGCAGCAAACAATTTCTCTAACTCGTACAAAAGTGAGTTTCTAAGTTGATCTTGGTACTTAGAGACATCTTGTAGGCCAAAAGCATTCATCATGTTTTTCGAAATGTCATCACACATCGTTTTCCAATGTGTTTCAAATAGAGTTGATGGATTAGCAACATTACAAAAGAGAACCAATGTGACAAACAATTGCCTTAATTGAAAGGATGACGCAGTGACAACCGCTTCTAACATAGCACTATTCCATTCCTTATCATCCCCTAATAATCCAAGCGAGGTGCATGCAGCTTGGAATGTGGGTTCAAGAATGCCTTTGACGGTCCTTAAATCATTAAAACTAAAGCTGCCTTTTTGGTAATTTAATAGCAACCTCAAATAGTATAATTCACCCGCAGCAGGGTGAATATACGCAACCCTTCCTAGAGATCTACCTCTTTTTCTACGGGTCCACTGTTTTTCATCATTTTTCCAAACATACTTGGTAGGAAACTCAACGTAAGCTAACGTACGTGCATCAGGGTCTTGGACATTGGTTTGAAACCACTGTGTTAACATAGTGCTTTCAAGATTTGGGTGGTTAACAACATGGTTTAGATCAGCAGTCTCTCTAAAAACAACATTTTGGTCAGATGGAAGGTGTACAGACAACCTCTCAACCGATGGTTCTCTAAAATGAATGTGAAATTGTAACAATCTCCACACTGCTTCGTATGGGCATAAGTATCTACAGTTTAGGTAAGCCACAACCTCATCAAACTCGTCATCCTGAAAAACAGCTCTAGTTCGATCAACACCTTTAGTTATGTACTTAAAAAGATACTTAATGAGTGTTGATTGACAACATGATTCAACGTTTATATGTGCTTGATACTTCAACAATAGCTCACGGTTGTAAGGGACAACAAATGTATTATCTAGCTTGATTCCGTTTTTTAGAACAAACAGATTTTGTATATCTCGACGCTTATATGCAACGAAACCCTCTGTGGAAAAAGTGGTTTCACTTGTGAAAGATTTAGGAAATTTTTTTGAACATTTGTTTTCTTTCATGCAAGGTGAAAATTGATTCGCAACACCACATGGGCCGTGGATCATGTACTGCGAAACTGCATCATACCCAGCTTTGTCACGTTCTTCATCAGGAAGCTCAGCCGAAATGATAGAATCAACATCGTAAGGAGAATGACATTTATAATGTTGATTGACCCATAGCAAGATATGACAATGAGGAAGACCTCTTTTTTGGAACTCAACCGTGTAAATCACTGTTTAAAAAAAAAAAAAAATATGCAGGAGTATCAAAACCATAGACTCTTAGGACTTGCAGTGATAAAATAGAAACAAATAAAAGGAAAAAATTGGTCAACAATAAAGAACTAACCAGATTCGACATCGCCAAAAGGTTTTCCTGATTTGAGGTATTTAATCAAATGGTCAAGTTTTGCTTTAAAAATTCTGGAAATTAAATCTGGCCTGTCTTCAGCTTTACAACCAGGTTTATCACGCAGATCTTCAATAATTTCAGGCCATTTAGCATTGCATGTGAAAGTGATAAATAAATCAGGATTTCCAAGGTGGCGACATATAGCCATGGCATCTTGATAATTATTTATCATATATCTAACACTGCCAGTAAATGAAGTTGGGAGAATGACCCTTTTGCCAACAGAAGAACTGGTTGCATTTCCTGCTTTGAGCGCTTCATGAATTCCTTTAAGACCTTCTGTTCTAAAAGAATCTTGATTTGCCCTAATGAAATCTAACCTATCTTCTTCAAGTGTGGCATATGCATCAACTAAGTATTGTTGAAACAATCTGCCGCCTTTCAACAGGGTGTCACTATGTCCTGGTCTATCTTGAATTTGATAACCCAAAAATGCTCTCATTGATACCCCCCCAGTCTTTGGTTTTTTGCCCCTAAAATTTGGATTCCAAGGAAGACCTTTCCGGTACCCATCTTGACCGTATGGGAAAAGAAGAGGATATTGTAGAGCCATGTATTTAGGATGTAACTTTGTGATTCTTTGGAGGCCATCTGTCCTATGCTCCACAACAATATCTCTTTCGGTGTGAAATTGGCCAATGTCCCCAACTATTAAGCCACCTATCTCGTCACATGTTGGCAAATTGTATTGTACATCATGGTTACTCTGTGCACCGTACAAACGTAGACGTAAATTACTTGTGGACCTTTCATCAATTCTATCCCTGGCTTGCCTAAAAAGTTGAACAACCTCATTACACTCGTCTAGCATTTTAATGAGGCCACTAACAACCGTTTGATCGAGTTTTTCAGATGCTTCTGATCTGTTCAAACAACCGATACGATTACTGACTTCATTTTGAGTGTCATAAATGTAGAGCTGTGCAAATTTAGGATTGTCGCCTTCTGGAGGCAACAAAGAACCCATCAAATGATGCACTTGACCATTAATTTTAAAAACATATGGACCTCGACCTTTGTTGATCGATGGATCAACTTTGGCCCCCATTGAAGTTAATGCCATCATTGAATTATACGATCTAATATTTCTTTTAAACTGTAAAAAGCTTTGAGAATTTGTGGGGTTTAACAATTCATCCAAAAAAATGGGTGTGGGTTTAGCACGTGGGAATTGAACTTTTTGACTCATGCAACACGCAGTAAACTGCGGGGTAGAAATAGAAGAAGTACGCTCAGGATGGTTCTTTGTCTGCTCTGCAGACCAAAATAGAGCACTGCAATATTGACATTGGCAATTTCTTAATCCAAAATCAACATATTCTGGATCAATCCCTATAAAAACAATGAATAATAGAAGCATACATCAAACCAATTGATAGAAGTTAATTAACGAAGATAAGCCAAATTTTGAAATCAGCAGCAAAATGTAAACAAAGTTATATTGAAAGAGTGCATACTCTTTCTTTTTTTCTGATAGGTGGCCTGCCCAGTGATGAGCGGGTTTTTAACAGAATGAATAGTTGGAGCATCTTTGGCTAACAACCGGCGCATAGTGGCATGGTCAGCAAGAAAAAGGGGTACAGAAATTTGATGAGAACTTGTTCCAGCTGCTGAATGTGAGGTAAGAAGACCTCGAACAGGAGTATGTTGTTCAAAACTTGATGTAAATGTTTGGGGAGGGTTGTTTCCTTTGTTTAAAAATAGTAAAGAGGTTGAAGTATTGTTGTATTCGTCGTCATAACTGATGGGAACATCTTGTAATACGATATCATCAAGATTAACAACCGCAATAGATGTAGGCGAATCAGCACGCTCAGTTCTAGCGGCATTCCTAGATAGCCCTATTCTTCTAGACATAAATCTACATAAACGGAAAAAACCACAAAGCAATGGTTTACTTTCTAACAGAAGGAATGTGATGATGAAACAACTATCTTAACCATATGAAATGAGCGGTGAACCAAAACCCATTCAAGCAAGAGGTTATCAGTATCGCAAACACTTTGTT
This sequence comes from Pyrus x bretschneideri, assembly GCF_019419815.1. Classification (NCBI taxonomy): domain Eukaryota; kingdom Viridiplantae; phylum Streptophyta; class Magnoliopsida; order Rosales; family Rosaceae; genus Pyrus; species Pyrus x bretschneideri. The sequence goes on from NW_025999785.1 coordinate 108,587, forward strand.
AACATAATAGTAAAAACATAATCCTAATCTTTTTAGATTAGAATGAAGAATAGAGACAATTGATTTGTAATTGCTTCCTTAAATAGTGTGGTTTGTCAGTGCAGAGTGGAAAATTAATGATTAAAGTGAATGATGATTGCAAAAAAATGGTGATAAAGGAAAGCAGCATAAATATTGAATAACGACGTTACTATGATCCAAAAAAGCATGCATAGACGATTGAACATGTAAACCGAGAAAAGAGTAACAATAAAAAATAAAAAGTTAAAGGCTCTTTAAAGGGACAAAAATCTAACCGTTGTAGAGACGAAAGCGTAGCTGTGAATGAATGCCACGAAAGAACAGTGCAGGACTCCAACGATAAAAACAAAACCTAGAGAAATAGGAAGACAAAATATAAACACATATATAATCAAAGAGAAGCCAAAGACAGAACAAACATCGAACTATAAAAACTAATGCACGGCTCAACGACATTAATATAAGACATGCATTTATAAATTTGATAGAAACAAACAAATTATTTAGGTTTGACTCACTTTAGACCGATAGATAGTGCAAGATGAAAAGTGTATATTTAAGAGTGTAAGCCCTTAATTTCCAACAATAAATATATTTTAACAGTCGAAGACGGAGTTGCACCTCACGTAGTTAATCAACAACATATGTAGAAACATTTGTGATGGATGCTAAAGGATATGCATCATTTGAGAGTTCGAAGATTAAAGCTTGCATTCAGTATATGTTAGATCCTGTAAACGTTGGAAAACTTTTTCATTAAATATGTTTAGGGAAACGTAGAAATCTATGATGCGATTCCATTGTTCCGTTTCACAAAGTTTGTAGGTTGGACTCTTATTAAACGGTGAGCTTGATACAAATTATTAATGATAGATATACTCTAGGATGTTTGGAGTTTAAGCACTACCACTTAAACATGTCAACAATACTCCAGGATGTTTTGAGTTTAAGCACCACCACTTAAACATGTCAACACGTCGATAAGTTGACTGGAACAACTTTATTTATAAGAAATAAAAATTGAAAAGAATCATGAAAAATCTGTGATGGTGGAAAAAATGGATTGAAATCACTCCAAGGTAAGTAAACATAAGAAACATTTTATCACGGTCATAATTCAACTTGAAATTCCTGTCTAACGTGATGAACAACTTTGTATCCATAGCTGAAGACCCTAAAAATGTAAACCCCTAATCCATACTTTTAAATTGACACCCTCTAATAAAATCGTATCCAACTGTATGAATCACTTTGAAGTAGTTAAAAACCATTAAGTTGAGAAGTCATTAAAGATCCAAACATTAAAATCATTGTAGAGGAACAGTGAGGTGACCAATGTCGGCTGTTTTCACAGTTATCAACACAACTACGAAACCATGAGCATTAATCTTGCCACCTAGGCAAACCTCACCATCTCTAAACCCACCCTTTGCACACCGCAAGGACCTTTTCTATTTACAATTGTTGCATTGTTTGCATAATATGATGCCTTCCATATTCAAATAGTTACATACCAACCGAGAATAATAATATAAATTCGTCGCTCACCCCTTTTTCCCCATTTGAAAAACCACCCGAAAAACCACATTAATTACCATAGTTTTCAAGAATTCAGATATGGCTGCAAAGAATGAACTAACACAGCATAAAACATATGTGTTGGAGTAACCAATTAAAAATTGTTGAAGGACCAACCAAAATTTTCAAAGTTAAAAATGAGAATAGAATCTTCATAAAAACAACTAAATTTGCAATTTAAAAACAAACGAATAATATCAAAACATTAATAGAAGAACTGTTTTATTAGTGTATAACCAACAAAGAAGCATGAGTCAAATGATCGTATCAAGAAAAAGAGAAATGGAAAAAATATATAAGCAGAGAAACATATTCCTAGCACGCCAACACTTCATCCTTGAACGGTAAAAGGGTTAATTGTTTACATTATTGATGTTATGACCAAACAAAAGAGGTTTACATGGCGTTTATCTTATCTAACACCCGTTAAGTCTCTATACATTGAAAACCTAGAAGGATGTTACGGTGGAGGCAAGAAAGAGCAACAAAATTCCAATTTTGTAGCAACAACCAAACTTGTAGATCCCACCGAAAACCCGCCAAAAAATATGTTAAACTTCTTCATTCAACGGAAGTTGTTCTTTCGGCGAATTACTACGATTTTCAGGCGAATGGATAGTGTGGACGACCAATTTGTTTCGGTTTGCACCCTTACCATAAACACGCAAACCCATCCTTGTTTTTTCTATTTTGACTTCTTCCTTTGTACTGGGTCCTGGGGGAGTTTCTCTATATATCTGTATCCTTCTTCGAATCTTGTTATTGTTTCGAGCCTCAATCAGTTCCTTTAAATTTTTAACCAAAACTCCTCCTAGAATTTGTTGTTCGCTTCGATCAATCTCTTTGACCATTTTATCTATCCTGAATCACAAATTAAATATAGTGTCAATACTTATGTTTTTTAGAAAAATCTGTTTAGCTTGTAGGTCTTAGAATAACACAGTAAAAAAATTTAAAAATTTAAATATAGAAGCGGTGAGTTTTTTGGAAATAACTTAGATTTGTTCGGAGAGCGTAGTTATTAACAGCACTTATTAATGTACTTTGGCACGGATGAGAGGGTTGACTCTTAGGAAAACCTAACGAAAACACCAACCACACCAAGCACACCAACCAAGCAAAGTAACTAAGGTTTGAAGAGTGGTTTGGAAGATTCCAAACGCGACAAAGAAAGAAAGCAATTGACAAAAAAAAAACATATAAAATGGCTAACAACATTCGATTAAGAATTAGGAACACTCGGTTAAAGCAAAATCATAGATGACACCAATGTACCTTTGAACAATAATAGAATGGTTGAGACTAAGTTAAAACCAACAAAAACAAAGAAACCAATGAACTTGTGAAGTATCAAAAGATCACAGAGATAACGAAGAATGAAAACAAAGCAGGTAGCAAACGAATGACATAAGCTGATAAAACCAAACAATCGACTGAAACATGATAAATCTGCATTAACACAACCAGAAAGCACGGGGAAACAATGTATCTTAGTTTAGGTGACATACCAAAGCCTTGATTCAGATGCAATAGGTGCGGATCCCTAGATGAAAGGCAGCAAGAAGAGCAGATCACAACGTTGCAATAACACCTTGATCTAAACTACAACAAATCAATGAGATTGAGAGTTAGAATTTGAAGCGCAAACAAATGGATACAGGAAAAGTAACTCAATTTGTGACAGTGCAACGGACTCTAACTGGGACAGTTCAATGGACTTAATGTACGACAAATTCACATTTAACGAAAGAAAAGTTGATTATAATGGGAATGCATCTTCTGTCACCATATTAATTTAAAGGCCTAAAGTAAGGATGAGGTATCGTAATCGGTTTTGAATTAGTACAGGGGTTAGAGCTTGAGAACTTTGGTTTTAGAAGGAATAGGCTAAATTGAGCCAATAATGGTTCACGACCTAGCATCCATAGCACATTACACTTCATGTACAGCCTAAACTAATAGAAAATATCAAAAATTGTCGAAAACAAACACTAATTTTTTAGAGCCTGAACTGATACAAATTAGAAACACCTCAATTCGCTTGCCTTCATTATTCACTTTATATCTTAAGAATAATGACTAAATAGTTTTAAATATTAAACATTCCACAATCAAAAAGATTAAACACTTGAATCAGTACTAATAGTCATTTCACCCAAATTCATGATTGCAAGATCCTTAATATAGTATGTCTTGACAACAGATTCAATGATCATATTATATGCATGGATGTAAAAAAACAGATGCATATATAGTTATATACACATCTATGCATGCATACCTATAGAGGTATGTACATACACACACAGATGCATACATACACATGTATATACACATGTATATATGCATACATATACATATAGCTATGCAGATGCTTATACATATATTTAGAGATATTCTTAGGTATATATTGATAAATATACTATTTTGGCTAAACCGAAGTTGAGCAGACATAATACAAATAAGGAAATTATGGATTTTAGAACAACAAATAAATTTTGGCCAGCATCTGTCCAGAATATATTAAAATACAGAACATGCATGAGGAATTATGTTTTACATTATCTCACTTGATATGATATTCAAAGGAAAAATAATTTTGACAGGAGTGCGAAATATTTGAGAAAAGATAAAAAAAGATTGGATCTTAAATAACATTGATTAGTCTAAATTAATACCTTCCACTATATGAGAAAAATTAGATTGTTTCTCCATTTCTTAAAGACAGAAACCTCACTCTAACATTGTACGAAACAGTGCACTCAACAGCCTAATCTCCCCAACACCCAACTAAACAGCCTATAAACATCCATTAGAATTTTAAAGAAAACAAAGGGTAAATCTCAGAAGGGTTTAACTGACGACCAGTCATTTATGCTTGATAATGTTCTGAATTTTTAAAAACTGTTAACTGATTGAAAAACCACACCATTTAAAGAACCGGTGGAAATCAGAATAAGTATGAAATACTACATAGATAAATGAACAGCCATTAATAAATTTTTTTTTCTCAGCATGGCAGCAACAATCAGAAAAAGAAAAGGAGAAAATCTATGGGATAAATTTAAAGTCTATTTGAAAGGTTCAATATATTTGTTTGTCAAACTCAGTGATCAAACTTCATACTCATGCTTTCCAAAAAGAAAAGAAAACGAAAAACTGAAATCATTGACAAATCCAAGCAATATAGTAGCTACTATTAAGATCCAAAACGAATTGTGGAAAGTATGGGGACCAAACACTATTAGAAGTTGGAAAGATATGATGATGCAGCAGTTTGACAACACAGTTTGGGAAACTTTGGGTAGGAAATATGCTCGCAAGGAAAACCGACAATGAGTGAGTATGACTCTCAAAGCTGGTTATGTCTAAATTACTAAATTACCATGATCGTTGTTGGTTCGTTTTCACCGATGGTCTACTTTGTATTCAAGTTCTTGTAAAGAAAATTGGTCTTTTAACATGCTCTTTTCTAAATTTAAAAAAGATCGTAATTTATTAATAAATTCAATTCCCAAATTGAAATTGCAAAGAAAATAGATCTGTTAGATGCTCATGTCTTTCTTGGTACAGATACTCATATTGTTTTTAATTAGCATCACACATCATGATATTAAAGTTCTAATCATGTTAAACCTATGCCATGTAGCATATGCATTCAACTCAATACCCTAAAATTACAGCCAAAATTAATTGATATTATGAAGAAGTTGAGACTTTACCAAAGCAGCAAGGTAGCAGTTGCAAAATTCAGAGTCAAAAGCTTTCACTTTGTTTCGATCTGCAAAATACCAAAAAGACATTTACGATTGAGGAAAGAAAACACATTTGATTAAAGAATGCACTTCAGCCATTATCAAATTGTCAACCGAGCGTAATGTATAAAACTATACAAATTTACACAACCAAACTTTATACTTTTTATCAGCGAAAAAAACAGCAATTTACCTAACAATAAACATGAAATTACATATTCAAATTGATTCGACAGTTTTTAAAGATTCAAAAACTGAACCAACAGACATTTTTTTTAATATCAAACTCATTGTGTCATCTGAATTCACTTGTATACATAAGCTACCAATGCAATCACTCTGCTACCACATTTGGTAAGCTATTAATAGCAGAGGAAAAAAAAATTTACAGAACAAACTCGCAATCAAAATGAGTTACGATCTGAAATAAGAGCATAGCGATCAAACTATTCGATAAGAAACGATGAATCAAAGCAATTTTCTATCAAACAACTAAGGACCTAACTTGTAACGTCTATAGGGTAACCTACACTTAAAAGAATTAACCATGCCAAAAGCACGGTATAAATGAACTAAATTACGAACTCGAGAAATAAAAAGCGTAAACGTTAAACAATTTAAAAGAAAAGAAAACAGCCTTTACTTCGGCTCTTGTTTCCTTCCCCTTTTCTTTTCCCAGATACTTCCTAGTGGGAAATATAAACCTTTAATTAAGTGAACACGTCAGCCAAAAAATTGACAGGATTAGAGCAAAAGAAAGCAACTAAGAGGTCTAACTTATGTGGTTGAGCACTCTGGGTTACCAAAGATATAATATACATACACATACATATATACGCATATACATGTATATATACGTACGTATATATACATACGTACGTATATATGTATGTATGCATACATACATACGTATATATGTATATATGTATACATACGTATATATGTATATATGCATACATACATACATATATATATTTATGTATATGTACATATATATATATATATATATATGTATATATAAGCATTCGTTAAACTTTAGACGTATGCAAAAGTTTTGATAATGTTAAACCAATGAGACCTTAAATAGATATTCCATACATAGAAAAATTACCATATTTGGTTACAACATTAATATCCATAAGCCAAATTATTCATATGTGAACATAGGCATCTGTAAAGTCTGAAAAACATTGGCTTGTTCATGACTTATAATCAAATACTGCATGAAAGTAATAAGAAATGTAAATCTATATTAACAACATGCCTGAGTCATCTTCTACACGAACCTCAATTAAATGACAGAAGTAATAATTAGCAAATAGTAATTGTATAGCTTCAGTCTTATCAGAATGCAATCATGCTGAACTCTAATTGAAGGTCTAATAGCCATGCATCTTTGCAAATATACAATTATAAACCATCAGAAAAGAACATGACAGATTCAAACCATTATGCAAAAACAGCAAGAGACTTTCACACAATAACAGAATTGCATAGACAAAATTTAAACCAAAAAAAAAGAAAGAACTATCGGACCTATGGAGAAACAGAGGTTACAAAGAACATTTGATAAACAATTAAAAACACTGGGTTAGATAAGAATCACATAGACCCAGAGACTTTCACACAATAACAGAATTGCATAGACAAAATTTAAACGAAAAAAAACGAACTATCGGACCTTTGGAGTATCAGAGGTTACAAAGATAATGAAGAATGAGAAACAAAGCTTAGAACAAACGTATAATATAAGCTGAAATAACCAAACAGTCATGTTAAAAATTATAAAATCGCACTGTCTGAAATGGAAAGCATGGGGAAACAATGTATTGAAGTTCAGGACATACCAAAGGCTTGATTGAAATCTAATGGCTCAGAACCCCTTGATTAAAGGCAACAGCAAGAGCAGATTATGATTCTATGATGTGAGCGCGATCTAAACTACAAAAAGCAGTGAGACTGAGATTAAGAATTTGAAGTGCAAACAAACAGTTACAATAAAAGTAACTTAAATTGTGATCGTATAACGGACTCAATCTGTGAAAGTTCACCAAATAAAGGGCAAGTCTCAGAATATTAAACATAAAAACTGAAACACCCCCATCTCTTTGCAAATCTTACAAACAAAATCCCAAACGTAATCCTTGAAATCCAAACAGACCTAATTCAGAAACCATTTCTCTCGGACACCCCATACCATAGAAAATGCACCCTATACCCCGAACATAATGCTTAGTGGCCAAATAGCAATCTGTGCAGGTTGATCAAGATGTCACTAATTAGTTTTTGTGAACAGATGGTTAACCATTTTGCCAAATTTTTTTTTGCAGAAAGTGGACCATGTTTAACTTTAAAAGACAATCGCTATTTTGCCTAGACAGATTGCATCACCAATGGCTTGTCACATTTTCACAGAAATGAACAATGCCGATTGACAGATGGACAGACCTGAATGGTACCAACTGAAGCACAACAATCCTCCAAAGGAAAACAAACAACGAAATGACTTCAAGAAAAATCTGTATCATTTATTCAATGAAGCACCCTAAGTTGGAAAAGAGTAAAATTTAAATTGAAAAACAACAATCTAATAGAGACAAATTTATAACAGAAAACCATTAGAATCTTTACAGAAACCAACAAAAATGGCTGCAAGTTAAAATTCTTAAAATTTGATATTTGGCTTTAAATTTCCCTAATGTTTATAATAATTAGTGAAAACAAAATTGGACACATCAGTTAAGAATACACCAAAGTTAATACACCGTTGTAACACATTGCAATCATTAGTGCATGTATATAGAGACACATCTGAGATGGGGAAAAGGCCCAAAAAAAAAAAAAAAACAAAAACAAATTTTCAAAATATAGCAAAATTAATATATAAAAGCAAAAGAGTGTTGTTTCACCTATCTGAAATGAAATGAAAGGCTTTACTGAAATGAAGGCCTACCAGGTGCAATAGAAATAAACTATATAGTTGGCCCTTGTACATGGTTAGATCTTTGGTCTCCTGGAATTATATTAAAAGGCAGACTAATCAAATGATTACGCTTAGAACTATAATGTTGTTTGAATTTTTAAAAACTGTTAACTGATTGAAAAACTACACCATTTAAAGAATCAGTGGAGTTCAGAATAAGTATGAAATACTCCATAGGTAAATGAACAACCATTAATATAATTTTTTTTCTCAGCATGACAACAACAAACTCAATGATCAAACTTCATACTCATGCTTTTCAAAAAGAAAAGAAGACAAAAAACTGAAATCATTGACAATTCCAAGCAATATAACAACTATTATTAAGATCCAAAACGAATTGTGGAAAGTATGGGGACCAAACACTATTAGAAGTTGGAAAGATATGCTGATGCAGCAGTTTGACAACACAGTTTGGGAAACTTTGGGTAGGAAATTTGCTCGCAAGGAAAACCAACAATGGGTGAGTATGACTCTCAAAGCTGGTTTATGTTTAAATTACTAAATTACCATAATCGTTGTTGGTTCATTTTCACCGATGGTCTACTTTGTATTCAAGTTCTTGTAAAGAAAATTGGTCTTTTAACATGCTCTTTTCTAAATTTTAAAAAGGATCGTAATTTTGTTAATAAATTCAATTCCCAAATTGAAATTGCAAAGAAAGTAGATCCGTTAGATGCTCATGTCTTTCTTGGTACAGATACTCATATTGTGCTTAATTAGCATCACAAATCATGATATTAAAGTTGTAATCATGTTAAACCTATGCCATGTAGCATATGCATTCAACTCAATACCCTAAAATTACAGCCAAAATTAATTGATATTATCAAAAAGTTGAGACTTTACCAAAGCAGCAAGGTAGCGGTTGCAAAATTCACAATCAAAAGCTTTCACTTTGTTTCGATCTGCAAAATACCAAACAGACATGTTGAGGAAAGAAAACACATTTGATTAAAGAATGCACTTCAGCCATTATCAAATTGTCAACCAAGCGAAATATATAAAACTATACAAATTTACACAACCAAACTCTATACTTTTTATCAACGAAAAAAACAGCAATTTACCTAACAATAAACATGAAATTACATATTCAAATTGATTCGACAGGTTTTAAAGATTCAAAAACTGAACCAACAGACTTTTTTTTTAATATCAAACTCATTGTGTCATCTGAATTCACTTGTATACATAAGCTACCAACGCAATCGCTCTGCTACCACATGTGGTAAGCTATTAATAGCAGAGGAAAAAAAAAATTACAGAACAAACTCGCAACCAAAATGAGTTACGATCTAAAATAAGAGCGTAGTGATCAAACTATCCGATAAAAACAATGAATCAAAGCAATTTTCTATCAAACAACTAAGGACCTAAATTGTAATGTCTATAGGGTAACCTGCACTTAAAAGAATTAAGCATGCCAAAAGCACGGTATAAATGAACTAAATTACGAACTCGACAAATAAAAAGCGTAAACGTTAAACAATTTAAAAGAAAAGAAAGCAGCCTTTACTTTGGCTCTTGTTTCCTTCCCCTTTTCTTTTCCCAGATACTTCCTAGTGGGAAATATAAACCTTTAATTAAGTGAACACGTCAGCAAAAAAATTGACAGGATTAGATCAAAAGAAAGCAACTAAAAGGTCTAACTTATGTGGTTGAGCACTCTGGGTTAACAAATACCCATCTAACCCTAACCACTATGGTTTTTAAATTATTCTATCTAGTTACAGTGATGAGGTTTCACTGGCAGTTGACGAACAGTCATTTATATTTGATGATGTTCTCAACGACCATTCGGATAAAGCAGTTAAAATGTGTTCTGGAATCGCACACCCTGTGAAGGGATCGACACCAGACCACATCCCTAGAAACCGGCCCTAAAAAACCATACTCATACCTCCCTTATGCGTTCCCTTTCTTCCAAGTTAGGTTGCCTTGCTGGATTATGGCCAAGTGACAGATCTACCGGATGAGTTGAGACTTGGTTATGCTAACCTTGTTCTTGCCATTGTTGACGGTGACCCTATTAGAGCATCAGAGAGCCACAGGTAATGACTGCACTGATATTGCCTTAATTCAAACTAAGCTATTAAGGCAAGAGAAACTAAGGTTGAGACATGACCTGCAAACTGTGTGCAAGTGCATGTGAGTGCAAGGCTCACGGAGACAAAATCGCAATAGAGAAAATAGGTGAATTAGATCATCAAACGCTGTATCAATAAGTGAGATTGAATAGAATGGGGTGTCATTGTTGTGCTCAATTTGGATACTGGTATATACATGTTTTGACGGTCGGTACATACATATTTCCAAAGATATAATCAAGTTTATTGGAATATACATACATATATATATATATGGCGGTTACTAAATAAGGAAACAATTCCATCCCTTTTAGATCTTATATGTATATATAAGCATTCGTTAAACTTCAGACATATGCAAAAGTTTTGATAATGTTAAACCAATGAGACCTTAAATAGATATTCCATACATAGAACAATTACCATATGTGCTCACAACATTAATATCCATAAGCCAAATTATTCATATGCGAACATAGGCATCTGTAAAGTCTGAAAAACATTGACTTGTTCATGACTTATAATCAAATATTGCAGGAAAGTAATAAGAAACGTAAATCTATACTAACAACATGCCTGAGTCCTCTTCTACACGAACCTCAATTAAATGACAGAAGTAATAATTAGCAAATAGTAATTGTATAGCTTCGGTCTTATCACAATGCAATCATGCTGATCTCTAATTGAAGGTCTAATAGCCATGCATCTTTGCAAATATACAATTATAAACCATCAGAAAAGAACATGACAGATTCAAACCATTATGCAAAAACAGCAACCAATGCAAACCATTAAGCACAGATTCAAACCTGAGCTTCAAACAAAATTATATAGTGTTAATCTACGTTTGATTAACTTTACAAATTTGTGAGATTTCTACTTGGTAGTTCCATGAAGTCTTTCTGGTTTTAATTTTTTCAAAACTGAAGGGTGACTTGGGTAAGAATTCATCTGACTTGGGTCATAACATAACATAAAATAAACCAAAGTTTCTTGTAACATGACTGTTACAAACTTGAAACATAGTACAGATAGGTAAGGTCTGAAGGCTCATTGGACCTACTTGGGCTTACAAATCTTCTCAAAGTTTCTGCTTCCCTAGAAGTTGGGTGGCTGAACCTAATTTTCAACCACATATGCAATTCAAACAACATGCCTAATATTGAAGAACATGTCCAATCTTTAAGCACATTTACCAAACAGATTTAGAACACTATAAAATCCTCTTAGTAGCAGAATATAAACATAAAAATCCAATAGAAAGCATACCAGAAGCAACCGAGAAATGGGAAAATGGCAATCTTATTCTTACCCATGAAAGTACTCCCACTACTTTTCTTACTTTTCAATTCAGTTTTGTTCACAACTTTAAGTTCATTTGCTACAGTATCCCTACTCCCCTAGTCGTAAAAATAACCTTACAAACAATATTAAGCAGCACTATTTAAGAATCTAAAAACAGGCCAAACTAACTACACAGAGAAGACAGAGACTGAAACATGGAGACATGCAACACAAAACCTAATGGTTGAAATCCAACCAAATCTAATCGTTCAACCTAATGCGTTTAATCCGAAATCTAATGGTTGAAATCCAACCAAACCTAGTCCTTAAACCTATTGAAATTAAAACCATATGCCAATTGGCAAATTGGCAGATCAGAGTTGAGTGGAAAATGGTTGACTTGACTAATAAGTGAGTGATGAGTTTTAAAGCTGTTAAGATGTATTTTGGAATCAGTCCTCTCACAGATCAATTAATTCAAATCGTAGTTAAATACTAATAGTGGCTTTAAAGAATGTAGGCTTGGTTTTAAAATAAAATAAATAAATAAATAAACCCAGAGCTTTCAGTTTAAGCACCACCCTCCAATGCCAACAGAAAACACACACAAACAGGACATGATTAACATGAAAATGAAGCTGAAACGAAAGTAAAGTTGAGCCTAAGTTGAAATGGATTAAAAGGATGATTTTTGCAGCTGAAGAACAACATTGTTACCAAATAATACGAAATGATTCTCTCCAAGTTAGAAAAAGGACACTATATACTGTATCAACAAAAAAATAGAAGGAAAAAGTTTTCATGAATAAGGAGATGATAACGAAAGGTTTAGGATATACCTGCTGCTATGAATTACAGATTCCTGTGGATGAGGCTCTTTGTTTCTCAAAAACTTGCAGGTGGTTGAGCTGCAAGTATACATGACATGGCAAAAAATTAGAGGGAAAAAGAGTTTGTATCCAAACACAGTAAGGAGAATTATATTAGAAATTAGTTTGTATAAAAGTTAACAAAAGTTAACAAAAAATTTTTAAATGGATTGAGAAATACCTCAGTAATGGTCTCTTTGGTGGCTGTTGTGTGAATGAGGGGTTTGATGTGTATGTTTTTGCTGGATCTACATGCATATGAAAAATAAAATTTATAAGTGCATCCCAAAAATACAGAAGCAACCAAGAAATGGAAAAACAACCTAGGAACATAGAGATATTCGAATGATGTGAAGTGGAAAAGGAACCTGAAGGTGATTTGGTGAGAAGCAAATAGTAGGAAAGTATGAAGAAACACACAAATGAGCAGAGTGTAACCCCATTATTTATAAAGACAGAAAGCTAAAAAGCCTAAACTCCCTAATTAAAAAACAATAAAGTTAAAAAGGAGACTGAATTTTGTTTACACATAAGCAAAGGAAAAAAAATTTCTGAAAAACACAAATATCAACATACTGCAGTCCCCTAATTTAGAAAAACAAAGAGTAAACTGTAATAGTTAGCTAAACAATTATAAATATCTATGACCAGCTATCATGAAGGGAAAATTAGCCGTGACAATTTAACAGTGTAGCCCCCTTATTTACAAAGACAAAGAGCAAGCTGTAAACTTAACTAAACAACTTTAAAATATGTATGACAACTTTAATGAAGGAAAAATGAGCTATCACAATTTTAATAAAGGGAATGGCAAATCAAACAGTCAACAGCAAATTGAAAACAATAAACTGTGTAAACTTATATATGTTTTACGAAATTTTTTTTTTATTTGTTAAGCTTTCATGTTGCTGTAAATTTAGGTGTTTTCTCTCTGTTGGTGTATCTGCTTAAACTTGTCACACGTTGGTTAATCTTATGGAATATTGGATATACTTCACAGCTTACTGCGTATGTGCAATGGAGCAGCACAAATTTATCTACATTATGGTTGTCAGCACAATGGATTAGGTTGTAGGAAAAATGTGGACATATAGCTAATCCTAGAGGTGATCTAAACAACCTGCTAAAGACTAAGAGCAAGCCCTAATAGTTAAGTAAACAATATGAAATATCTATGATAGCATTAATGAGAGAAAAAATATCTATGACAATTTTAATAAATGAAATGGCTAATCAAACAGTAAACAACAATTAAAAACAATAAACTGAAAAAAGTTAAATCCTAAGGTGGGCTAAACAATCTATAAAGATCTATGACAATTTTAATGGAGGAACAAAATATCCCTAACAATTCTAAAACAGAAAAAGATCAATCACACAAAAAGTAATCAAGAAAAAAACAAATTAAATCAGTGGAAGATCCTAATTGACAAAAACAGAGACATAATCTAGCACCCAATTGAACAATTTATAGACATCCGTTAGAATTTGAATGAAAGAACAAAATATAAAAGAAAATTTTAACAAATCAAATGGCAATTAGGCACCAAACAATGAAAACAAAAGCAGTGCAATACCTTTTGAATCAAGGGAGAAAAATGAAAACCCAGACGCTGCCATTCGTCCCTGAGGCATGCCCTCCTCACCGACTCTGTGCGTAACCCGTCAACCCTAAAGAATACACACACCCATGCTTTCCGCTGTGTATCTCTCTCCCTGTCCATCTCTCTCTCTAAAATGGGAGAAAATCCCATAGATTCTGGCAGAGGAGCTAGCAAAATCTTTCTCTCACTCAGTCCAAATCCCTAGCTCCCATCCGTCTCCAATCTGTCAGGCCCTATGTCTCCTCTTCTGTAGTCGCTCTGTCCCCTCTCTTCCCTCGCCACGGCGACACCCAGCTGTCTCCGAGTCAAAAATGGGAGCCACTGTCTCTCTCAAATTCGTCAGCCGTGATGTCCCCTTCCCCTCTCTCCCCGAGTCTCTGTCCCCCTTTCTCTCCGCTCGACACAGCGACACCCAGCTGGAGTCATCGTCTCTCTCCAATCTGTCAGCCATGATATCCCCTCCCCTCTCTCCCCGAGTCGAAAGCTGCGAACGGTCGAAAATCAGTTCTTAAGCCTGAGTGGCAATTGTGTAAATAAAACGAAAGTGTGTTAAAAGCAACCGAGTGGCAATCCTGTAAATAAACTGAAATGTGGTGCAAAACACTGTTCATTTCTACAGTGCAATTTTGCCAGCTTCTTTAGACTAAAGTAATTATATACTTATCAAGAAAGACTTGCCTGAACTTGGAAAAGGATGTGATCGATCCTGGGGGGATATGTTTAAACCAGTCTCATGTTGCCACTCTTAAGGTGTTGGGGACTAGACAACACTTGGTGCCGTCGTTATTCTCATGACCCTCCATTGCATAGATGAAGGCAACTAGGTGGTCGTACAGGTCGATGAGCCTTTGTAGCTTGCATCGTGAAAGACATGGCATCACCATTCTTCGACTCATTAAGCAAGGCCTTGAAAAATGGAAGGGCAATTATTCCTCAGAGTAATATGGGTTCTTGGGTCTAGAGGCCTTCTCAATTTCCCCCAACCAATCTCATACACTCTTTATCTTTTCACCCATTACTTATTTCAAAGTGGACTGTAGATTGGGGCCGCTCTGGGTTTCTCGTTTGAGTTATGGACTACCAACTCGACGACTTATGCTTCATTCTCCTTGGCGTCTTCCTCTACTTAGGCTTTTCCTCGATTGATGACCTCACAAAGGTCCTCACCCCACTTTCCACATTTCATGGAAAAATGGTCGACATGCGTTTGGCCACTGAGGTGATCTACACCTTGTCGAGAAATGCTTTTTATTCTCTTGGAAAAGAGTGTTCTAAGCATGAAGGTTTCCTACCTTGTTCATTTCTCCCATATCGGCTAGGATGATCTCTATTTTTTCCTCCAAATTGGATAGTTTGGCCTTCTCAGCTATCATTCTCCTCTAAGGGGTCATTGGCTAGGGATTTCTTTCTTTCTTCTACTTGTCATGCTCGTCAGATAGTGTGTACAACGCTCTGCCACAGAGTGTTCTTAGATTTGTTTAGTAGTAACACGCAACCAAGTTGAATGCGTATCCCCACAAACAGTGCCAAACTATTAACGCTCAAAACTAATTAAGCTAACAAAGGTTGAATGAGTTGAATGTTTGTCCTTGATGGTCTTGGGCTTTGTAAACAAATGATAATAGACACATGACTTATGTGGTTCACCCCTCAAACTGGGTTACGTCCATTGCGTTTCTTGGTCCTTGTTCCCTTGTCTGGCCACCACATGCTTTGATATTGACATCTGACTAAGTTTGCCCCTTCTGTTCTTAGGATATCGTGCCTTAAAGTTGTCAGTCGCCAACTTGACCTTTGGTGCTCGAAAAGCACTTTATGAGGAAGTGCTCGACTTGATTGTTGACAGGACTCTTTGAGGCCATAGGCTTCTTGAAGTGGTCGACTTTACTTTTCCATGCTCATTGGACATTGACTTTCCTTTTGACATGTGTTCCTCTGGACCAATGTTCCTATAGGCTGTGTACTTATGGGGCTATCGGGGTCGAAAAGACCCTCCATTAACACTACTAATAAAGTTGAGACAATGATACACAATGTGTTACAATAATATTGATCTCCCTATGTTTATCCGACTCCTATAATACTACAGTTTCAAGCTCTCAATTTGAATAATCAATGAGTTCAGTACCAAAATTTTCATAAGTAAAGCAACAAAATGTATAGACAAAAGATAGAAGGGAATACGTATAACAAAGGAAGGGAAAATGCAAGCATATCATGCCAAGCGAAGGAACCAAAAAATCTCAACATATATTATCACACAAGAAATCAAGTTTTTCACCCACATCATTTACAAAAGAAACTCAATCCAGAACTCATGTCATTGTATCTACAATATGTAAAACTTAGATGATATAGTAATTGGCATAAATTTCAAGAAAACTAGTCACCCATGATCCCATCTCCCCCTCTCACCCTATCTTCATTGCCTCTTCCATATTCACTCCCGTCTTTACCAAAATTGTTCTAATTTTCCCCGCAAAGACACAAGTACCCGGCCAACATATACATACAGCATAGCAAGCAACCAAGGACACGTACTTAAAGCTTAGGACCTGCCAAACTAGAACCTTTGACATCCACTTCAGAGAAAAGAGGAGCAGTAAAATCATATAGAAGACCCCAAAGTTGATTGAGTTAACTTCAATCATATCTCTGCCTCCACAACCTAAGAATCGGCCCTCAGCTCACTTCTCCGACCAACTCCATACCCAAGATTCAGTGATTCATTCTGCAAATTTAATATTCAACAACTTTAGCACCAGCTCTATCAGACACAAAAAATTTAATTGAAAGTGGCAAGGAAACATCAAGCGGCGGCGTGATAATTAGTGAAATTTCATAATCCATAAAAACAAGAATCACATCATAAACTTACACACATCCACTCAGAATTTTACATGCCTCTATATATTAAATCTCGTCTACCAACAGTTGACAAAGTGAAGAATAGATATTTCTTAAACCACCCAAAATATCGGCATAAAGAAGTTAAATGAGAGGAGAAAGAGAAAATAATAGGTAAATACTAATCCAAACAAAGATCAAAGTGCCTCAACCGATTGATACTGCTTGGGTTCGCTATAACGAATCCTTGCAATTGCAGACTATTTGAAAATCTCAAAATGAAACCAAGACAAACATCACCAGCCAGAAAACAAACTAACTTGATATTTTAAAAGAAGAGTATATTCATGTAACATATCGGGTCCCAAGAATTTTTTTTGTCTTCATGAAAATTCCTGTAATGTTAGTTGTCTATCGCACAAGATGAATATACATTTGAAAATAGTTTCAACCTCAAAGATTGTTCTATACTCAATGAATATTGAATAATACAAACCCTCGGGACAGACAGACAACAATTACAGCAACAACAATGCTGTTCAAACCTTTAGAAGCTACTGAAAATGTATTAATGCTTTCACAAGAATGAAATCTTGCGCATGGATTCTAGGTTTAACTCAACTGGACATAAGACACAGAAAAAGGAGGCGGAACAAAACCCAAAAAATTAATAGGGAAGAATGTGCTACATATTTACACACATGAATCAAGCGTGTCCCAAAAGGTCCAGTTATTGGAAGAGTCGACTCAAAATTTATGCAGAGTTTGTGAGTTACGTGAAATTCTACAATCCACCCCATGTTCCTCTAAATTAAATCCCTGCATACTAGTGTACACTTTATTAGTCCACCACCACCACCACCTATACTACTACCACCAACACCACACATGATGGCCCACCACCATTCCGGATATTGGAAATTTGAAACTAATGGAAACGCCCATAAATCAGATCATTAAGGCCTAGTTTGGTATGTTGAAAAAAGAAATGAAAAAATTGTGACTAACTTAGAGGTAGGAAAAGGATTGCTCAAGAACAAACATTATCCATTCCAATCCTCTCCATGGTGCGAGGATTAGATGGGAGAAGTTTTCTTCATGTCTAATCCTCTTCAAATCCCCTCACAATGAAAAATCATTCTCATCTACTTTCAATATGCCTTGAATTTAGAGGTTTATCCCCCTCAATCTAATCCTTTCTACCAAATGAGCCCTAAATAGCTCATGTCTATTAGAATCCGCTAAAATCTACAACAAATTTCGGACAATAAAATCCATGTATAATTCACTCAAAGTCCATGTGGAGTCTATGGAAGTCAATCCAAACCCCCTCAAATCCATGGACTTATACCTCCGTCAAAATCCCTTAAAATCTCAATTGAACACACACACCCAAACCCTAACGGTTGGTTCGGGCCTAGTTGTCCACTCCTTACAAATTGTTTCAACCAGCGAATTATGTGTGTTCTTTCTTTAACTAATGAATTAGCTGAGAAAGCATAACATTGTTCCTAAATAAAAACATGAGACCATAGTAAATCCTAAAATTGGAAACCTTAATCAGATCAACAAAACCCCAGGACACAAAACGAAGTAGATTATAAGAAATTAACCACAAACGACGACGACCCAGATGGGGAAGAGGAATAGTGGTTGGTGTCCTGGACGGCAGGATTGAAGTTGGGATCAGAAGGGTCAACGGCGGTGCAATCAGGTGGCGATTCGAAGAGGGACAAAGAGAACTGCTTGTCGACGACGCCGACGTCGAAATAAATGAGGCCGGAGCTTGGTACATCGACTCTGATCCCCTTCACAGGAAACCAGAGGAAGAGCTCCTGAGCCGACACGCCCGATAAGTTGGCGATTCGTCCGAAAGACAGAAAGCCGGAAACGTTAAAATCGTAGAGCACCTGGTTCTCGAACTTGGCGTGGCAGGGCTGCTCTAGCAACACTCGGAATTCGCCGGTGGTGCCGTTGAGAGAATAGTCGGTTATGCCCTTGGGGAGAAGGCCAATCGGCAAGCCTTGCTTCCGCAGGTGGTCGTAGATGCTCGACGACGGAGATCGGCTGGCAGGGAGGGGGAGGAGGAGCGCCACGACCACGACGCAGAGGATCAAAACCCATGTTTCAGAAATTAGGGATTTGGGGAAAGAACCCATCTTTCCTTCTTACCCTCGTGCTGTGATCCCGGGTGAGACCGTGAGAGACAGAGAAGAGAGCGAGTTCCTGTTGTGTTTGTTGGGTGGTTCTGATTGTTTAAGGTTTTGAGGAAAGAGATATTTTTTACTTATGTTTTGGTTGATTTGTTTGTTTGGGAGGGGACACAAAGACAGTGTGTCATTGGGGTGTTTTTAAATAGTGTTAATATGTGCTGTGTTGGAAGTGGGAAGTTATAGAATGCAGGCTGGATTGCTAGCTAATTTGGGTTTGTGTTTCCATATGTAACCAATTCGGTTCCTTTTTCATGTCTTGACAATTGAGACATCTAAAGTGGGTACGTGTGGCACTGAAATACTGCAACGTGGTATAACCAATTCCCATGGTATATTGATGACATGCACCATGCTGCCATAAATACAACAAAATGGCAGCCTCCAAATAATTCTGATGAGTGGCAACAAACAAAGAAAAAAAGCGCGGATATCACTTGTCAACACAGAAAAGAAGAAACATTCAATTTGATTGTAATAGAACACATGAACAAGATTATACATAAGAAACATTTGGCAGATCGTCCACATTGATAAATAGTTGTATTCAAGAACAGGAAAAACACAATGATTTTAGTTTATTTAGATTTCTAAACCCTAAGTTTACATAAAATGCAAAAACAAAAAATGACAATCTCAATCGACAAGTCTTCCTTTCAACTTGTTCTCAACTGGTTAGTCTCTGCTATGCTATCAACTCAACAAAACCCTCAATATACTTTGCCTTTGCAAAATTGTAGTCCGTCTTCATGTTATAAATACCAAACAACCATCACCTATGGACATAAGAACCAAATGAGCTAACGTGTATGATTTCAACTAAAATCCAAAAAGAGCATCAGTCTACATAATCCATAACATTGAAGGAGATCACACCGATGCTATGAAATATTTACCACCCACAGACATATGTAAACAAAATTAAAGAATAAGGCATTGTTTTCGCTTAATCTAAAGTGTATGAGACTAAGGCTAAGAAATAACCTAGCTAACAAACAGGAAATCGCAGAAAATGACTAAAAGACCGGTATGGTTTCAATGAACATCACTTGTGCAAAGAGAAATTTATGCATCAGAAATGGATGGGCTTCTATACACAACTTTATAAATGACTATGGTTCGCATTAGTACAACTCAATCATGGTGTTCTTCCTGTCTTGCTTTTCCTTTCCTCAAGCATAATAGTACAGATATAAATCTAAGGTGCAACAGTGACAACATTCACCAGAGTTCAGCATGCCATTGCACAATTTCTCCTTTCCACTGCCCTAACCCATTCAATGTTCTCCCTTCCAATGACTAAACCATACAATAGTACATGCCCCCCATTATAGTATCAGCTTGTATATCTACAACCAATTTTTCCCGAAAAAGACTGACTTTGACCGACAAAGAGCTTCCACACACTAGGTATAGTTTTAAATTCTAACCTACACTACAAGGCAATAACAATTTATTTCCAGCAACCACATCAGAGCATTAAACTACAGAAACATACAATGCAAAAAAGGGAGAGGGGCAAGACAATAACAAAAAGCAAAGAAACAAACACTGTATGATATAAGCTTAAGGTTATAAGTTTGTGCAAGAATTACCTGTCCACTGCTCTGATTTAACTAGTGGTTCAGATCAGTGCTTCCCTTTTTTCTTAGATTTTACAGGTACCACCCCATATGCCATGAGCCTAGAAGCTGGTAATTTTCGTGCAGCTTGGAGACGCCTCCTTCTAGCACTCCTGGATTCTTTTTTATCACCATTTGAGTCCCCTACTTGTTCTTTCCCATGTTCCGGGGCAGCCATTGATGATTGCCCTGCGGCACCCTTTGATAAGCTTGAACCCTTAGCTGCTTCACTTATTCTCAGCTTCTTGTGATTCTTTTTATTACCCACATTTCCTTGTCTGAAAATCTCTTTAGCTTTCTGCTTTATCTCCATTCTCTTGTTGTTTGGTACCTTCCACTCTTTCTCTGTATAAGGGGCAAGCTTCTTTAAAGACACATATTGATTCAACTCCTTTTCATCCATCGCTAATATCTCAGCAGTAGTCAAGCCATATCTATTAGGTTTTATTTTAGCATATTTGAATCTGGTCTTCAATTCTCCAATTGTATCCTCATAATCCAACTTATAGTATTCATCCATCATCTCCTTCTTAGCTCTCTCCAATAAACCTAATTTACGCTTTTTCTCTTGTTTATCTTCCTCACTCATTTTTCCTTCCTCTTCATCTTCACCTTCCTCCTCCTCTTCCTCTTCCTCTTCCTCTTCCACTTCCACTTCCTCTTCCTCTTCCTCATGGTCACCAACATTTTCCTTTTTCTGCTTCAAAGCCTTCTCCCTTGCAGCTAAGAACCCATCACCAGACCCAACAGTATCCCAACCTTTAGGAAGCCCAAGCAACTCATCCTCCTTATCAAAGTCCGGTTTCTCAGTCTCATCATCATACTCGTCCATATCACTATAATGCCCTAAGTCAGCATCCTCCGCCTGATAATACTCCTCACCAAAAGCCTTCTTCATCATCCTATCATACTCTTGTGGATCAAATTCCTTCTCCAACTCCTTTGGATTAAATGTAGACACCTCCCCCTCCTTAAGTCCCGCAATCTCCATTATCTTCTTAACCTTCTCATCATTCTCCTTCTTCTTCAAATTCTTCAAATGCCTCAACTCCTCCTCCCTCTCCAACCTTGCAATCTCCATCCTCTCCTCCTTGCTCTTCCTCTGCTCCTTCCTCACCTTGACCTTCTTCCTTACCGACCCCTCAACTTGCCTGGAATGCCCCATAATCCAATCACCTGCATTCTCCTGGAACCTGTGCTCATACTCCTCCTGCCTTTCGATCTCCATCTCATCCTCAGACACCATCTCCAAATCCTCCTCCTTTAGCTCGGGATCCTTATCCTCCTTCCACAGCTGATCTTTAAAGAACTTCTTGAGAAACACAGCATTTTCATCAGATTCGGGGAAACACTCATCTAATGCCTTCTCATACTGATCATTATCAACACTATCACCATCATCATCCCCCGCAGCATTCTTGTTCTTCTCTATCAAAAACTCACCACCATCATCCTCCTCGGCTGCGGCGGCCTGTAAGAATTCTCTCCTTATCCGCTCTTGTTCTTCGTTGTAGACCTTACTGTTTTTACCAATGTTCTTGTCATCCTCCTCCGCCAGTTCCGGGCCGTCCTCGATCAAATGCTTAGCGTTAACATCTTTCAAGTACATCTTCCTCTTATTCTTCGCCTTTCCCTCTCCCTCTCCCTCTCCCTCTCCTCCATTGTTTCCGATAATTTCGGTTCCATCAGAATTAAACAAAACAACATCTTTGTTTTTCAAGATAGGGTCTTGCTTTTTTACCTTGAGCAGACCATCCAAAAACTCTAATTCTCTCTTCTTGGAATTGGTGACATGGACGTAGTCGTCGTCCGATTCAAAATCCGGTTCAGAGTCTGAATCATCGGAGGGGTCAGCTACGAGGCCTCGCTTCTTCAGTTCCTCATAGCGCTGGAGCTCCTCCCGCTTCTTGTTGTGTTCGTACCTGCGAGCGAAATCTTCATTGATTTTGAGCTGCGGTACATCGTCGTTCTCGGAGTCGCTGCCGCCGTCAAATAGTTGAAGAACGCCCATATTGCTTCCGCCGAGTAGTATTCAGGGTTTCAAGGCGTTCGACCTGACTAGCTTTGCTCCTGCCTGAACGGACTCCCTTTTTATATTTGTTTAATTTAGGACCGGAAATTAAAAATTCCACCCGCGTCTCTGATTTTTAAAACTTTTGCTACAGATGGAGGTAAAATGAAAATCACTTTTGTTTCTTTTTATACAAGGCATCTAATTCGAAATTCAAGTAGGGGCAGGGTGGTTAGCATTGTTCATAGCACCAAAAGATTTACAAAGCCGAAGATGTACAAGCTCAGCAGAGCATCATGCATTACCAACAACATACATATTACAACCTCAGCAAAATAATCTCTCTTAACAAAAGGTCCTAATATTGTTCTCAGCGTAATTTAAAACACACACACACAAGTATATTCAGGTATGTCCATCCATTCAACTTCTTTACTGCGTAGTCACGCTCTTTGCAAGATTCCGAGGCTGATCCACATTGAAACCTCTTAGAACGGTGAGATGGTATGCCAGCAGCTGCACCAGGGAAAGAAAACAAAGATATCACATTTTTGTGGGAGATCCGGACAAGTTCGAATGAAGAACTATCCATCCATCTATCATCTATACAGAGTCACACTAATAATAATAATAATAATAATAAATAAATAAAGTAAATACGGCTTAAGCATTAAAGTCTGGCATGAGAAGCTCCAACCTAAATACTGATGTCATATGCAATATAAAGCCAGGAGGAAAATAGATAAATACCTGCAATGGAACAATGTTAACTACGGGTTGAAGACAATCCTCAAGCTGAGGAACTTCAATCACTCGACAAGTCCCCCCAGGGCACACTGATGCAGCATCTCCTTTTGAACACATTACTATGAGTCGACCTTTGCGGGCATGAAGCTGCTGAATAACTGACTGCTGCTTACTGTAAAGTACCACAGGTCATTAATAAGAAAATCAGGTACGTTTGCAAAAGCATGCACGTGTTCCCAACTGTGAGTCTGTGACAGGACAAACCTGAAGCAAGCATCACGGGTGGCAATCACAAGTGTAGGGAGAGTTTCATCAACTAAAGCCAAAGGGCCATGTTTCATTTCACCGGCTAGTATTCCTTCACTGTGCATAAGGGCCACTTCCTTTACCTTTAAAGCACCCTCTAGAGATGTTGCGTAGTTGTATCCTCTCCCAAACACAAGAAGTGACTGCTCAGCTATCAGTTCCTGTGCAAGATCCTTCATCATCCCGTCAAGCTTCAGGACCTCTCTGACTTTGTCTGCACAGAACGTAAAGAACAAACCGACAAAGTCATTTTATAATGACTTCTTACAAGTTCTTGGAAAACAATAAAGAAATGCACTGCAGTTGACATGGTAAGAAGAGAAAAGCTGGAACTTACTTGGTAACTCAAATACACCGTCAATTATAGCCTCTCTTCGTGCTTGATTAGAAATTGTGTCACCTCCTATAGCTAGTGCTAGCATAGCCATCACCACTATTTGACTCGTGTATGCCTATTCAAGATGATGAGAAGACAGTCAAATTAAAACACAAAATCACAAAAGCAAGAATAGAATAAAGTAACAAAGTTACCTTGGTGCTTGCCACACCAATCTCAGCGCCAGCATTTATATGAACACCGCAGTGTGTATTCCTGGCTATAGCGCTATCAACAGTATTTGTTATGCCAACGCATAATGCACCATTTTCCAACGCATATTCCAAGGCACTCAGAGTATCTGCTGTTTCACCAGATTGACTGACAAAGACAGCTGTATCTTCTCTGTATATAGGTCCTTGCCGATCCAACAAATCACTAGCAATTTCCATTGTGACAGGAATACCTATAAACCAGAAAAGAATCAGAACTATTGAAAACAATCGGGAAAGGATTTCTGACAGACAAAAAACACTGACCAGAAAGTTCTTCCAAGATAGGTCTTGCAGCTAAAGCAGCATTGTAGCTTGTACCACAACCAATGAAAACAATTCGCCTGCTTTGCCTAATTGTTTTAAGGTGATCCTTCAGTCCACCAAGGAGAACAGTCTTGGCTTTGCAGGAACCTCCACGTAAAAGCCTCCCCCTCATTGTGGTAGTTAAAGATTCAGGCTGTTCATGAATTTCTTTCTGCATATAATGTTTGTAACTCCCTTTGTTTATTTGTTCAACCTCCATCTCAAGAATGGACAAAGCTCGTTGTACTGATGCAACCCTTGAAAGGCCACCATGCTGTCCTTTATCGAACTTCATGATGGAAACACCTCCATCCTGAAACAATCACCACAATGGAGAAAAAAAAAACGAAACTTCTATGAGCACATAGCTCAAGTTTCCAAAGCAATTAAGCACAACTAGCAAAGAAACCAGAATCAATAACATCTTGGCCCAGCATGATGTTAGAGTAAGAAAACTAGCTCAAATTTCCCCAAGCATCATGCCAAAATGGATGTGTCCTATTAAAAAATAATAAAAGACAATACTCAAGTACCTTCAGATGTACCACTTCACCATCCTCAATCACCAAAACCTTTTTAGTGTGTTCAACTACAGCATTGGCATCACTGGATAAAAAGAGTTCTTTAGGATGTCCACTTTTTGAAAGGAAATTATCATCGTGAAATGCAGATCCACCGCTAGCATTTTCGTTAAATTCCTAACAGAGATCAAGCCAAAAGTGTCAATGAGAAACTGTGGTGGGCACTTGTAATTAGAAGCTTCAAATTAGCTAAAATTGTTAAGCATTTATTCCAAATAAAGCATACTCTGACACCAAGGAGCAATGGACTGCCACGCTTGCAAGCAATCAACTCATTCGGATAATGCCGGCTTTTAAAAATCAGGGCATATGCACCTTCAAGATGCCTCATAACCTCAAGCACAACTTGACTAAATGTGATAGTCTGGTCACCTGAAACATAAACATCACACTCTAATATCGGCCTAGACTGTGCTTCAAAGATTTATGTGAAACAGTAAAAAGTATTCCGAGAAACAATACAACCAAAGGAAATGCAGTTTATCAGTATTGGCATAACACAATGATTGGCTTTATATACTACCCCCAACAACAGTAAAATGCACTCATCCTAAAATGCACTCATATCCAATGAAGGCACTTTTCCTGCCTTGGCTACCATGTTTTTTGGGCAAATATGATAGGAAGATGTGAGCTACAGGGTGACAAAATGCTTCTTGCCTCTAAGAACAATTCATAGGGAAAACCTCTTTAGTATATCAGTTAATAAGTTCTTTTCTAATTTACAAGCACATAAGACTGTCAAAATATCAGTTCACGAGTTCTGAATCGATAACTAAAAGTAATAATCATATGTACTATAAATAAATTTCAATTCAACATTTGCAAATATAAAATTTGAACTCCAAATTGTAGGTTATACATATGAAGCAAATGTTTAGCTACTTCTAATCGTATATAAAGTTACCTTCTCCTTCCTTAGCTTTATCATAAACATATTTAGCAAGCTTTGGAATTACTTCTGTGTCTGTTTCAGATTCAAAGGTGAATCCGTGCCGAACTAGTGATTGCTTTAAGGCCTGAAAAAGTGAACAAGAAGGTAAATCAGCATAAGCCATTGATGACAGAGGCTGTTTAATCTAGAAGCCAAAACAACAATCAAGAGACACGTAACAAGTTTCACTGCAGAAATCTTAAACAAACCTCATAATTAGTGATGACTCCATTGTGAACAACCAAAAATTCATTTCCAGAACCAGAGCTCTGTGGATGGCTGTTCCTTGGAGCTGGCTCTCCATGAGTGGCCCACCGGGTGTGCGCTATTCCAGCATGGTGAGAGAAAGAATCTTCCAAATTTAAATCTGTTTCAGCAACCTCTGGATTTACAAAACCAACGTTAACTTTTGATTAGTTTCTTAGTAGTGAGAACTTTGCAAAACCCCAAAACTTGAATTCAAACTCCTATTACCCATATTTATTTATGGTTTCTAGGGCAATATAATTCGTAGTCCCCATAAGGTTTGTCCGAGGACGAAGTGAGGTTGCATAATGTAATAAATGCATAAGAAGGAAAATGTCAAAGAGACCGATGTTAAAGAAACTACTGCTTGCATTATCATTCTGTAGGTAAGCTTGAGCTGCCATTGTCTGCTCTATAAACCCCACCCACTAACAACTTAACCAATCAAAACTTCATCGAACAATGATCACTATTACTGGGTTAACCCGCCAAATTAAACCTGACCACTTTAACTGGGTCAATTTTTGTTCAAAAAGAGTTTACCGCTAATTTTCTACACCATTTTCTCGGCAACCAAACAGAATGTACAAAAATATTATCCCGATTAACAACTTAACAATCAAAACGTCATCGGAAAGCAATGAAGCAAAGAAATTCAACCTACGATCATTCTCACTGGTTGACCCGCCAAATTAACCCGGACCACTTTTCTGGGTCAATTTTCGTTCCGAACAAAGTTTCCAGTTAATTTTCTCCGCCAATTTCCCGGCAACCAAACAGAAAGTAGAAAGAAACAAATAAGGAACAAGAATAGAAAGATTGAGAATGAAAGGAGTTACCTTGGTATACGGATTTGACGAGGGTCTCGATGTTTCCCTCCTGACGGAAAACGAGCGGGTGAGGCGGGGAAGATTGGGGGGTGTTTGGATCGAAGGAATAAGAATTATCGATGGAAATCCCGGCGGAATCGTATCCCCGGTATTCCAAACGCCTCAGGCCATTGAAAAGCACCTGAAGAATGTAGCGCCTCTCCCTGTTAACGTTGTAATTCAGATACGCAAATATTCCACACATTTCTGATTTCTCTCTCTTCCTCTTCCCCTTCTTCTCCTTCTTCTGCGACTTGTTCTGGGTTTTAGGGAGAGAAAGAGAAGAGGATGGATTAAGAAAAGTTTACCTGTCAAATTTGACCCTTGACTTTCTTTTGGGATTTGAATTTTCAACTTTATTGTGTTTGTGTGTTTGGGATCTGTAAAATGGACTGACAAATCTTCTCTTTTTGACAAATCTTCTCTTTTTAATTTATTTATGGTAAGTTAGCGAGAAATAAGAAGCTTCCACAAATTTTACTATCTTTTAAATGAAAGTTGGAGACTTCCATGATAAGGATTTTCTTGGGTAGATTGTAATAAGGATTTTAAGTAAACGATTGATAGATTTTTTTAGTGTATCAGGAACACGGTTTGGCAAACAAATGGAAGCTTCAAAAAAATTATCATTCTCCCCATTAACACTTGGCGTACCAAATCATATTCCCGGTACACAAAAATCTCTCCACCTTTTACCTAAAATCCTTATTATAATGCAGTTTCTTCATTCAAATTTCCACTGCAATTTCAAAGAAAATCCTTATAATATAAACACCGTATGCTATTTCTAAGAAGGCACATTATGGACCTGCTTACATTTCTTCATTCAAATTTCCACTGCAATTTCAAAGAAAACGTCACATGGATACATACAAGTAGAATAATCAGCCCGGCGGATGTTTTTCTTTACGTTATAAACAGCTCATGGAGAAAATCTAAAGGGTTTTAGCTCGATCTAACAGCGTCTATAGCAACAACTAAATCATCAAATTTGGCCCCCGTCACTTCTTTTACAACCTTGTTGTCCTTCAAGATCTTGAAAGTTGGCACCACCCTTATCCCAAGCTCCTTCGCCAATGGCTGCTAACAAGAAAGAATCACCATTTTAAACGTAAGACATAGCACAGCGACGCAGTTGAGGAAAACAAATTCAACCATGACAGATAGAACCAACCTTATTTTCTTGGCTACAGTCAAGCTTTAAAAATACGACATCGAGGTACTCCTTGGACAATTCTTGAAATTTTGGAGCAATCACTTTGCAAGGACCGCACCTGCACAGAACAATGGAGTAAGTAATCTTAAATGCGTATTTAGGTGCACGCTGTACTCTTGGTTCTCTTCGCGTGAAAGGCTTGTGCTTGTAGCCTTGCACTGTATTAGATGCAGATAACGTCGCCGTGAACTGATATCATGCATAAAGTTGACAGGGGAAGGATCAGTGCTCTTTTAAGTCATCTAATTCGAATAGTCATAATGACGGGACTGGCGGCAAATAAGAAAAAAATCAACAAACAGGTAGCCCAATTAACCAAGAAGATGGCCGGGATCGGTACAAGAATCGTCACTGGTTACAATAGTTCATTTCCAAGGGCTTCTCTAATCCAAACAACCTACCTGACCTAGCAAAATAGGATTATATTCAAATCACGCGTACATGGGAATGATATCTTACATAAGCAACTTAGAGCAGCACCATACGATTCCAGTTTCCACACAAAAACTTGTCGCGATTAAAGTCCGCAAACTCAAACAACATTTTTGCTTTTACGTGACATTTTTTGCACAAAAATAACTTTCTGAAACCAAACCTTGAACTGAAATCAACATTCTGAAATTCCGCTAAAGAAAAATCCTAAACTTTCAAATTCCACTTCCAATTGGTTTGTACTGATAAATTCGCCAAATTTGTCTGAACTTAGCCTAAACATACTTAAATATTCTTGCTTTCTTACTTTTCGTTTCCTTTCTTTTGAATTTATGCTTGGATTTTCTCGGAGACCAATCACAAAGTTGAAGTATAAGCATAAAAAGACATACCATTGGGTATACATATCAAGGACGACGGTCTTGTCGCCGGCTGCCTTGACGATGGGCCAGAAGGTGTCCTTGTCGACCTCCGTGACTTGGCCCACATTCACAGTGGGACCCACAGTGTCCAAGTTCGACCTCACCGTACACTTCCAGGAACCCCTCTTCTTCTTACTCAATCCAATTCCCACCGCCGCACTCTTCCTCTGCGAAAGGAAGCAGCTTCTGCTGGAGCTCGGACTGGGAGCAGAAGAGGAGGAGCAAATGATCGGGTACTTGGCGGCGCATGGTAGAGATGTGGATGCGCCGGCGGAGCGAGGAGAGAGTGCGGCTGACTGCAGAGCCATTTTCTGTGATGGAGAAGAGAGGAGAGCCCAGTGAATCAGTTGCAGCCAGATACTAACAAACGACTATATTACAGAGGAGAGCGATGAATTTGGAATGACTGATTTGCCCTCCGTGTTCGTGGGATCTTATGAGATATCCGCTTTCATTTTCGTCACTTCACCCAACTTTTTGTGTGGATGAAGGCATGGCGATCGTGAGACTGGAATGACCGCATTGCCCTCTGACGTTTTGGACTGTTTGTGGGAAGTTGGGGGTATTTTCGTCGCTTAGAATAGTTTGTTCAAGCAAAATGACTGAATGCCACCTTTGGCTTCCGGTTTGATGTGGGAAATCTCAGGGTATTTCGGTCAATGTAAGAGTTCAAATTTTGTGGGTTGTTTTAGCGGACTGTAGCGATAGAATGAGTGGTGTGGAGGGAGAGATTTTTTAATGTGATCGTTGCAAGAGATGGTACATCATGTGTTACTACACGAATGATGGGATATGTATGCTAAAAGGTTAATAACTTAAAAAATAAAATTTTTCACCACTTCTATTAAAACATGTGATATACCACTTGTATTCCTGTCATAGTGAAAAAGTTCTAAGAAGACGGTGGGGGAGGTTGAAGTGATGGGGATGAAATGATGGTGTCATATATATGGGATATTTATTTTGTAAGGAGAAACTTAGTGGTGTCAAAGTCATTTGGTTGATCATTTTTCAAGTTGTATGCTTTGCCTTGTCGACATAAATGGAAAAGAAAATAGTTTCCGGCACAACTTAATTTTACTTTATGTTATATCTCTTGATTCTTTTTATATTTATTTAGCCTAAAAATCAAAAAATAAACACGGATGTGCATGAGAAAAAAATTGTATGTAAAAATGACTTCCCATAAGAATAAAAATAAAACTAGTTCTCAAATTCGAATTTACTTTGTAAAACTTTAAACACTAATTGGTTTAAGAAATGAGAAATTTGACGGCTTTCAAGCAACTACAGATCGTTGTCATTTAGCACATTTGGCGGGTAATAGTAAGAATATACGAGCTAGGCATGTGCGTGAATCATCCAAGCATGGCATAAGCTGATAAGCAGAGTGGTCGGGATCATGGGTTGCGTCGTGCGGTTGACTATCTTCATTACTCATAAGAATGAATTTTTAGGTTACAATTTAGAGAGAGAGAGAGAGAGAGAGAGAGAGAGAGAGAGAGAGAGAGAGGAGGAGGGCCTGAAGCCAATGATTTAGGGTTTCCCTCCAAATTGCAAAACCAAAACCGAAGAAAATCCAGAATAAACAGGAAACAGAAATCCCCGTAATTAAAGATAAACTAAAAGAAAAACATTAAACACAAAACAAACAACATACCAGAAAATCGACAACGAAACCAAAATACCAAATGTGAAAAGACGTCAAAAAAAGTAAGACACCGACAAAGGTCGACGTTGTTTACTATTTTGGAAAGACGTGTCCTTCGCCGTTGAAACCCCCAACAATCTCGTTGCTCCTCTCTCTCTCTCTCTCTCTCTCTCTGTTTTTCTTTGCTGTATAATCCCGCTGTTTATACAGCATATGCTTTTTCTCCCTCTCGCTCTCCCCACAGGGCCACCAACCTTGTTGCCTGCTCGTTTTCTCCACCCAACTCGGCCATGATTTTCCCACAAAACCCACATTTCTAATCCAAGTTATTAGCAATTATTCCAAAAACTCGGGTTTTGTCTGGACAAGGGTGGCTGTTGTCTGTCGGGTCCGATCCAAACAATTTTTTTTTATTTCAAAGATTGAATTTTCGAGTTGTTTTCAATCTGGGTTTGGTTAAGTGACCTTAAAATTTTCGAAATGGCGGCAACAGCAAGGACAAGGATGGCCGTGTTGGTTGGTTTTGTGGTTTTGTTCGCATTGGCATTAAATGTGTCGGGTAACATGGTGTTTCCGGTGAGCCATAAGTTCAAGGGTGCTGGGAAGCAAGTGTCTTTGAGTGCATGGAAAGAGCATGATGCTCGCCGCCACCGGAGGCTTCTCGCCGGCTCAGACTCCGCTATCGATTTGCAATTAGGTGGCAATGGCCATCCTTCTGAAGCCGGGTGCGTAATTGCTTTCCTCCAACCACAATTGATTCTGTATCTTCTGAAAACAAAACAAAAATATTTTCGATTTCAAATTTCATTAGTTAGTAATGCTAAATTGCTAAGGAAAATGTTGACAAATTAAGGCAATCTCTCTACTTTTGATGTTATATAATCTACTTGCTTAACTTAATATGTAATTATATCCTCCACTATTACTACAGTTCGATACCTAATTATTATTGTTGTGACTTAACCTAAATCTTCTATTACAGTATTAGAATATCTTTGTATTAAAAGTTTAATATTTATTTTGTCCAAAAAAAGTTTAATATTTATAATCAACTCCCCTTTCCATGTAATGGGAGTTGGGAGCTTTGGTAAATTAAGGTTTGAACTTACAACCTGTTTGTCTCAATTAAAGATTTCTCGTCTCTTTTTTCTCCTTTTGAAAAAAAAAAAAAAAAAAAATCTGTTCTTGCAGTTTGTTAATCTGTTTTTAGGTTTAAGGTTAAATTTTGGATTGAATTTCACCTGTTATATTGAAGTGAGAATGTTTTTGAATTGGGTTTTATTAGTTTGTTTTGTAGGTTGCATCACGTGTACTTACGTAGTCATAGTTTTCAGTTGGGTGCAAATTTAAGTTTTGTGATACTTACAGATTGCATTTACAATTTTGCGTTGCATGTTGGATGCTTATAATATTGGTTTACATGTTATGTTTGGCCGGATTTAGGCTCTACATTGCGAAAATCGGACTTGGCTCCCCTTCAAAGGACTTTCATGTGCAAGTTGATACCGGAAGTGACGTTTTATGGGTGAATTGTGCAGAGTGCAGCGATTGTCCTACTAAAAGTAATCTTGGTGTACGTTTGCCTCTTCCGTTGCATTCTCTTTTCGCCCTAGCTGCTTGATGATCGCCACAGCACTTATCGTTATAGTTATTGTGATACAGTTTAAGCTCACAATGTACGATCCGAAGAGCTCTTCAACTTCAAGCAAGGTTACGTGTGATCAAGAGTTCTGCACTTCCTCATTCAAAGGTAAACTTCCTGATTGCAAGGCAGATATGCTTTGCAATTATAGTATCTCATACGGAGATGGAAGCACAACTGCTGGTTACTATGTCAAGGACAATATCCAACTTGATAAAGTCACTGGAAACCATCAAACAACCTCAACAAATGGAACCATAGTATTCGGGTGAGTTTTGAGCAATGATCATACTAATACTAGCATAATATGGGATCAAAACTAGATTTCTTTCAGTGTCTTTTTTGTTGCTTCCCGTTGTCTGTTTGAGTTGGCTTACTTGGAGTTTGTATAATTCATTGTTGATATGCTCTTGCTGTGTTATTAAGCTGAATCTCTTGTGGAATAGGTGTGGAGCTAAACAATCTGGGAATCTTGGTAAATCTCCCGGAGCAGTTGATGGGATACTTGGTTTTGGACAGGCAAATGCATCCGTGATCTCGCAGCTATCTTCTTCTGGAATGGTGAAAAAAGAATTCGCACACTGCTTGGATAACGTGAAAGGTGGTGGAATCTGGGCACTTGGGGAAGTGGTGGAACCAAAAGTGAAAAACACAACTCCGCTGATACCAAATCTGTATGTCACACGATCACAGAATCCTTCGGAATACTTCATTGCAAAATATGCTGTAATTGGCTTATGAAATTTGTGATTATTTACTTTTATTGGATATGATCTCAGGCCACATTACACTGTTACGGTGAAGTCCATTGAGGTGGGTGGCGATGTTGTAGATCTTCCAACAGATTTATTTGGCCTTTTTGAAGACAGGAACGGGGCAGTAATTGACAGTGGAACAACCTTGGCTTATCTTGCGCCGGAGGTTTATGAACCTTTTATGAAAAAGGTGGTCACAGAAGCTCTTTAACTCCCTTCATTTGGATTTTGTTGTCTAAATGACTACATTGCTTTCTTTTTTGGTTGAAAAACCTCACATTGTTATTTTGTTGGTAAATCAGATATATGCTCGACAGTCTGGATTGAAAAAACATATTGTTGACAAGCAGTTTACATGTTTTGAGTATTCCGGAAAGTAAGCAGTTTCATCTTAGCTATTGAATTTGTTGCTTAATTTGAGCAAATCATATGACTATACGTAGAGGAGCGACGCTTGTTGAAACCTAACTTTACTTTTCCTTGTGCGTTTTTCTTGCAGTGTAGACAATGGGTTTCCCGTTGTGAAGTTTAATTTTAAGAATTCTGTGGTGTTGACTGCATATCCTCATGAGTATCTGTTCCGGTTAAAGGCAAGTGTTTTAGATTCTCGAACAAAAGTATGTTACCTTGACCTTGTTCCATGAGTTGTTGACTAATTTAGATTTTACATTTATCATGACATTGTGCACAGGATGATGTCTGGTGTTCTGGTTGGCAACCCAACTCCATGAAATCTAAAGGCGGAAAGTCCATGACTATTCTGGGAGGTAGGGTTTGAATCACAAGTCAAGAAAACAAATATTTATTAGTTGGTTTATTCACGCGAATTGAATCCTACGTCAAATATTGTAATTGTTCCGACTTTGCAGATTTGGTACTTTCGAATAAGCTAGTCTTGTATGATATCGAAAACCAGGCCATTGGGTGGACTGACTACAACTGTGAGTAGCGTTCCATTCAGTGTTTGATTTGTTACAGTGTTTCGTTTTATGTTGCATTTTATTCTTATGTTTTTTTCGGTTTGTCGTGATTTAGGCACTTCAAGTATCAAACTGAAAGATGAGAAGTCAGGGCAGGCGTACTCGGTCGGTGCCCACAATCTTTCTTCAGCTTCGGGTCCGATAATCGGAAGGTTATTGGCATTCTTCTTGTTAGTGATTTCCATGCTGCAAATATTGGCTTAATTCAACAACTAGTGTCACAGCAGCCCTTTCATTCCTTGCCCTTGATCTGTCTTTCCAGGTGGTGATGGTTTCTTTATTTTTATCTATTTTTCTCGGATGAGCTTGTATGCGATCTGCAATTAATTGAACCTCATTGTCCTCGGAAATTCATTAACAACTCTTGGTGTTGGGCTGATATCTCTGAAGGAGTCAGTGCATGGGCTTTGATTAGAGCATGAGAGTGGGATGAGCAGCAAGCTGACGTAGCACGAAGTTAACAAAAATTACAAGCGTAAATCTTTGAAGAATGATAATCTGGAATCCACCAGTTTTGGAGAGTAATCCCAAAGAATGATTGATTAATTGATAATTGAATGAAAAGATGAGTACAGTGGGTAACAAACATAGCTTAAACAAACCATTTATTCCCTTTGGACAATTCAAAAGCCTTGGAAAATTAAAACAAAAATAAATGACATTAATCAGACGGAAACCAAAACGTCTAATTTTTATTATAGAAATTAAAACGCAATTTTAAAAGCCAAAACGATTGTTTCTAGCCTTAAGCTTGATGGTCTCATGGTATACCTGTGAGTCTTGTTTGGCTCACAATTTTCTTCAAAATCGACATATTATACGCCCAGTTCTGACATAAGAATATTTCTACCACGTCAGAAAAATATGGACCCCACACTTACCACATCAACCTTTAACAGAAAAGTTAACGAAGGGTTGACATTGCAACGAATTCGTAAGTTGAGGTATGACATTGCAATGTTTAAAAGATGGGATATGAGATTGTGCAACCCACTGTTGAGTAGTCTTATGTAATTTACCCTTTTGGGTTTTTGTATATATTAAATTTGAAAACCTATCTTCAAAATTCATACAAGTCCATCCAAAAACATAAGAAGAGGTTCAACAATAACATTCGTACAAGTCAATCCAATATTATTTTGTCTCAATTAGATAAGCTATTTCAAATGTTCCATTAACCAAGAAGAATCACCGAAAATTAAAACATGGAAGAAGTCATATCTTGTGTTCAATTCTCCATTTTATAATATCGTCCTCTATCTATTCCATGACTTTAATGCTACATTTTTAGGATGAAAGCGAGTTTAACTACTAGTAAGTTTCAGGCTCTTGTTTGTGAGAATTCAACAAATCTTGAAGAAACTTAGATGAGAAATGCAAAAATTCGGAAAGAGAGAGCTCGAGAGTTTTGATTGAGGTGTACTTTTCTTGATTGTCAAGTAATGTTTACAATGCTAGTTTATATTACTTTCTTACAAAGCTTGTAATGAAAGCTAAGCTATTGGATTATATTCTCCTTTATCTCAACTAACTGCACTCTTTAACAACTCTTAACGAGCTTGATATAAATACCTATCTCATCAATTCACAAGTGGCACTAGCTTGACCTTTGATTTCTTTTTCACTTGGATCATCGACTTTGTCTTCATTATTCTTTCATTGTTGGAGTTCGTTTACTTTTCAAGAATGGTGTGAAAAGCTATCCATTGCAAGGAGAGGACGGCTATAACAAGTACATAAAAATATTGCCCTACCGAAACAGAATAGGATAATATTTTTGGTAGTCAATGGCTGCTGGCTAAACCAAAGGGAATGGTGCCTACAACTCGTACAACAGCATAATCGATCCCAAGCCACACACAAACAGTCTCTCTACGTTTGATGTTATATAATCTACTTGCTTAACTTGATATGCACTTATATCCGCCGCTAGCATTACAATTCGACACCTAATGTTTGTAACCAACTCCCCATTCAATGTATTGGAGTTGGGAGCTTTGGCACTTACAACCTATTTGTCTCAATAGAAGATTTCTTGTCCCTTTTTTCTCCTTTTGAGAAAATAGAAAATAAAATATGTTATTGCGGTTTGTAGTCTTGTTTTTTTTAGGTTTAAGGTTACTTTTTGGATAGAGTTTCACCTGTTGTGCTGAATTGATAATGTTTTTAATTAGGGGTTTTATTTCGTAGGTTGCATTGTGTGTGCTTAGGTAGTCATAGTTTTCAGTTGGCTGCAAATTTAAGTTTTGTGATACTTACAGATTGCAAGGCCGATAAGCTTTGCAATTATGGTATCTTGTACGGAGATGGAAGCACAACTGCTGGTTACTATGTCAAGGACAATATCCAACTTGATAAAGTCACTGGAAACCATCAAACAACCTCAATAAATGGAAACATAGTACTCAGGTGAGTTTTGCGCAGTTGTCATACTAAAACTAGCATAACATGAGATTCGAAACTAGGTGTGGAGCTAGACAATCTGGGTTGGTTTACTTCGAGTTGGCTTACTTTGAGTTTGCATAATCATTGTTCTATGCTGTTGATGTGTGTATTAAGCTGCATCTCATGTGGAATAGGTGTGGAGCTAAACAATCTGGGAATCTTGGTAAATCCTGCAGAGGTTGATGGGATACTTGGTTTTGGACAAACAAATGCATTCGTGATCTTGTAGCTATCGTCTTCTGGAAAGGTGAAAAAAGAATTCGCGCACTGCTTGGATGACGTGAAAGGTGGTGGGAGCGGGGTCACTGGGGAAGTGGAGGAACCAAAAGTGAAAAACACCACTGCGCTGATACCAAATCAGTATGTCACACATTCTCGGAATCCTTTGGGGTACTTAACTTCATTGAAAAATATGCTGTAATTGGCTTATGAAATTTGAAAACATTTAATTTTATTGAATAAGATATCAGGCCACATTACACTGTTATATGAAGTCCATTGAGGTGGGTGGCGATGTTTTAGATCTTCCCACAGATTTATTTGGCCTTTTCAAAGACTGGAACAGAGCAGTAATTGACAGTGGAACAACCTGGGCTTATCTTGCGGCAGAGGTTTAAAAAGGTGGTCACTGAAGTCTTTAACTCTCTTCATTTGGATTTTGTTGTCTGAATAACTACATTGCTTCCTGCTTTGGTTGAAAAACCTGACATTGTTATTTTGTTGGTAAATCAGATATATGCTCGACAGTGTGGATGGAAAAAACCTACTGTTGACGAGCAGTTTACATGCTTTGAGTATTCCGGAAAGTAACCACAATCATCTTAGCTATTACATTTGCTGATTAACTTGATGGAAGCATGTGAATATACGAAGAGCAGTGATGCTTGTTGAAACCTTACTTTTCCTTGTGCAAGTGTTGATGGTGGAATTCTGGTTGTGAAGTTTAATTCTAAGAATTTTGCGGTGTTGACTGCATATCCTCTTGAGTGTCTGTTCGGGAAAAAAGGCAAGTGTTTTAGATTCTCGAACAAAAGTAAATTACCTTGACCTTGTTCCATGAGTTGTTGACTAATATACATTTTTGTCATGACATTATACACAGGATGGGTGTGTCTGGTGTTCTGGTTGGCAACCCAAGTCCATGAAATCTAAAGACTGGAAAATCCATGACTATCCTGGGAGGTAGGGTCTTGAATGGCAAGTTTTATTAGTTGGTTTCTTCACATGAATTGAATGCTATGTATCAAATTAATACTGTAATTGTTCCAAGTTACAGATTTGGTACTTTCAAATAAGATAGTCTTGTATGATATCAAAAACACCAGGCCATCGGGTGGACTGACTACGCCTGTGAGTAGCGTTCCATTCAGTGGGTGGGATGAGCTTGTTTGCGATCTGCTATTAATATTTGAGCCTCATTGTCGTCGGAAACTCATTGACGAGTCAATAGTGTTGGGTTGGTTGATATCTCTGAAGGATTCAGTGCATGCCGCTTTGATTAGAGTATGGGATTGAAATTGGGATGAGCCGCAATCGGCATACTATCCGGGAATAGGATTGTATAGCATACATATAGTGTTGATTCTAACAGATGAGGAAAGGGAATGAAATCCACACCCCTTTTGCAGAATGGGAGAGTTATTTGTCATATGATTTACGTTTACTATTTCTACATTCTAATCTTGAACAAGAAAAGAAAAACGAAGCAACAAGAATAATTACTCCTTCACTTTAGATTCATTCGCTTCTTTCGCTTCATTCGTTCATTCATTCCAGAGCGCAGCAACAAGAACAATTATTGGCTCAAAAGCTTCTCACAACCTAGCTAAGAACACTGCTTAAGGATGGCAGGCCTAGTTTGTAGTATTTTTCCACCCAAGCCAAGCCGCCCCGCCATGCTGCAATGCAATGCAATCTTTGATGTATAATTGATTAAGATGACTTTTCATGATGCTTCATCTTGCCTAATCTTTTTCTTCTGTGTTCACAGTGCTTCTTTGTTAGAATTCCTCTATCCCACATTGGCTAAAAGGCTTGAGAACAAGCCCTTTAAATAGAATTACCCCACTCTAACTATCACCGATGCCTTTTGTATTAAAACCCTACACCTGACGGATTGAGAAGATGGCTAAGTGGGCACAGTATCAGTGTTGTTAGAGTGGGCCCATGACCTATCTACCTAAAATTTAACATGGTATCAGAGTCAGGGACGAGCCCGTACATCCACGTGAACGGGTGGGTCCCCTTTGACTCCACGCGAACAGGTGAGCCCCGACTTGGAGCAACTCCAAGTCGGCCAAGAGATGCCACGTGAATGCATGGGTCCCCATTGGTAGCCCCGGCTTGGCTCCACGTGGTCTGTCCCATATTCACGTGTGACCCATAAAATGGGGTCTCACGTGCGGAGGAGTGTTAGAATTCGTCTATCCCACATCGGCCAAAAAGCTTGAGAACAAGCCCTTTAAATAGAATTACCCCACTCTAACTATCACCGATGCCTTTTGTATTAAAACCCCACACCTGACAGATTGAGCAGGTGGCCAAGTGGGAACAGTATCAATGTTGTTGGAGTGGATCCACGACCCGTCTATCTAAAATTTAACATTCTTTATTTCTTGAATGTCAAACTTTATACGGCAAAAGATGGTTTCTTATCAAGGAACA
This sequence comes from Pyrus x bretschneideri, assembly GCF_019419815.1. Classification (NCBI taxonomy): domain Eukaryota; kingdom Viridiplantae; phylum Streptophyta; class Magnoliopsida; order Rosales; family Rosaceae; genus Pyrus; species Pyrus x bretschneideri. Next base: position 148,245 of record NW_025999785.1, read on the forward strand.
CTGGGACAGTTTTTAACTCTATCCCGACTCTTAGGTAGGGCAATGTGATGCAACTTTTATGCACGCTTCTGTACCTCCTACTCCTCCTGCTCCTGCTCCTGTTAGAGTTAACCATTTATTCCACAAGGGCGGGGAATATGTATATACTCAACACGTTAGATGCAGTGCATGGGGAACAAATATATTTAAGACTGCCAACGGCCACGGTTCCTTCCTGCAAAAGCGTCTGAAAGTGGCCCAACGGCCACGGTTCCTTCCTACAAAAATCAGGGGATATTCTCCCGAGGTATTTTTTTTCTACATCAACTCTACCAAATCACATTTTGAAGGTTAAATACAATATCAGGAGTTCAAAAATAATATGATTTGAGGTTGAGGGGTCCCGAGGCTCACCCTTGGTCGGAAAACCGAGAACTCGCCGGAGTTAGAGTGGACCGATAGTGAACAGTGTCGGTGGTCACAATTCAGTGCCAGGCCCTGGTTCAATGTTGTTGTTTCTGGGTTAGTGATCGTGACTGATCTGAGTTGTCTTGATGGTGCGGTTTTTTCTGCACTTGCAGAGAGAGAGGGATGAGAAAAAGAAAACTGAGAGAGAGAGAGTATAAAGGGTAAAGAGAGAAGGAGAGAATCTGTGAGCGATGAGAGATGGGAGAGAGAGAGAGTGAAGATGAGAGAGATTTTTCAACGTGATCGGTACGGTATCTCATGTGTTATTATACAAATTGTAGGATATGTGTACTAAAAAGTTAATAACTTAAAAAAAAAAAAATTTTCATCATTTCTATTTACCACTTGTGTATCTGTCGTAATTAAAAATTTCTCCAATACGAGAGAGAGAAGACAAGAAAAAAAATTAAAAATAAAAGAGAGACCCGAGAGATTTGGAAGGCACGGGAGAGTGGGATGTGGGCCCCTCTGGCTCACACTCTAATTCCATAAAAGACAAAAACAGAAAAATATCCTGCCACACACAATTATCAAAATGCCTTTTATATTCGTAGTTTTGTAAAATTTTAGCCGTAATCGAATTTGATTCTGCTTGTGCCTATTATTCATATCATCGAGTACTACAAGGATACGCTAAAAGAATGTTTTGTATGTCTCTCTAAATGATGGTTAACGAAAGTCAACAATCTCGACTCTAGGGGCATTTTTGTCAATTCACTCTTTTAAAATTAATAAAATCGTAAAATTATTGACGGGTTGTTACAGGTGGGCTCCACAAATTTATTGCCCAGCCCTCCTTTAGAGATGAATTTTTGAACAATTCTGGTCATTTTTTTGCTTTTAGACATTTAGCCCTCTCTATTGAAGATGACATAGTGTCCTCATTTTAAGAACATATGAGATCCAAATGCATGTGGCTAACATGCATTTAGACCTCACAGATCCTCAAATTGAGGACTGATTTTATATGTATAGAAGCGGATCGATGAAATCGTACTTTTTACATGACTTTAACACAAGTTTTAAACCATTAGATTTCAATAAAAAAAAAATATCATTCCATCAAATACACTTTAGTGATTGGGATATAGCTTAACATGAAAATTAATTAATTTTTTTCCTTTCTAAATACTAGCAAAGAGCACACACTTTGTGTGTGTGTGAGTGAACAATTTCTCTTAATAAGTGCATTTTTTTTAATATTACATAATTACTGTTTTGTTCTTCTTATGTAAATATTGTGTATCAAAAGTGAGGGTAAAATTAGAAAAATATGATTGTCATTATCTCATAAAAAAAAAGAGGGTAAAATAGGAAAAATAGGAATATGATTGTCATTTTGTCAAAAACTACAAAATTACTATTTTTCCCTCTTTTTTGTCAATAGTGTGTATCAAAAGTGAGAGTAAAATAGGAAGAAAAAAAAAGGAAAAAAAAATTGACAATAAGGATTTTCTTAATAATAGTATAGATATACACATAGAAATATAAAATAAAATAAACCCTTTTATTGTAGAATTTTCTCTCTCCTTTATCATTAGTGTTTTAATTCACATTTTTTCTTGCAGTCGTGCTTCTTTCCCGTCACCCTTTCTTTTTTTTCTTTTTTCTTTTTTCTCAAACCTTTCCACTCTCCATCTGGTCTATTTTCTTGTTGAATTTCTTTAATATCTCGTCACTTATCTAATAAACCATCCTGGGGTTTTATTTTTCTCCAATCAATTATCAACAAAATAACAAAAAAAATTATGTTCTACTCATGGCCGGCACTAAGATTCCAAGGTCCCAAGGCAAGCAACTAAAAAAGCCCTTGAGTTCTTAAAGCATCTTCATTGCCGTAAGCAAATGTTATAGATAAAATTGTACTATAATAGCTAACGTAACAAATTGCATACTCAATTGCCTTATGAAAAAAAATGTCACGCTCCAATGCACTAGTTAAACTTTTATTTTATTATTGTCCTTCACCTTTGATATTTTTTTTTTTATATTTTTTCTTTTTCTCTTCTTTCCCTCATATGAAATATTTTATTATCAGTCTCTTAAAAAAACGAAAACTTTATTAGAGGAGTAGGCAAAGTTTACCTTATTCAAATATATTACATATGTTATGCCTATATCACTTTACAAGGTTGTCTTCAAAAGCTGTACAACAAAATAAACTAGTGCCAGAAATAGTCCAATTTGGTATACATCTCTCTGGAAACCATCATCCCTTTGAAAGAACTGAATCAAATTAGCATGCAAACAATACGTCAATCGATTGAAATAAAATAAAATAAAATAAAAGGGGAAGGATCATTACCGTAAGAATGAATAAAATATTTGTGTTTCGTTTGTTTAATTACTAACCTTTGTTGGATCACCGGAAGGGTCTGGATAAATTTCCATGTTCTGTTTTACTCTAGGGAACTTGCTGGAAATGGTTTTAGCAAGATCAACCAAGTCTTTTCCACCCTCGATTGTAGCATAAAGACGGCGTGATGTCCAGAAATATGCTTTCGCAATGGCTGATGAAGCTGATAAATCCCAAAACTCTTCATGTTCAATGACTTGGCCACTTATCTGGTTTAAAGTGAACTGGGAATTTATTCTTATGATCAAATCTCCTCCTATAATGTTCTTCGCCTTCCCTTTGATTGTCCACTTGATACTCAGGACACTCGTCGATAACATGCTCATTTCTTGCACACTCTGTTCATATGAAACAATAACAACCAAGGATGTTTTTATCTTGCATTTATGTGGATTGTTATACAAGAAATTTCAAAAGGAATAAGATGAACTCAGAAGACTCACCACAGAGGGATTTTCTAGTGCACTGGTTATCCATAGCGGTCTCTTGTACTTGTCACGTCCGCTAAAACTTCTAACTGGGTCCTAGAATAACAAATCTTTAACTGGTCAGCGCTTGAGCGCATATAAAAGCACTAGAACTTCTAACCGAGTATATATAAGCACATATGCCACACTACATTACATGTTAAGTATTAATTATATACCTTGTATTTAACAGAAACAGCAAAGGTTCCAAGGGCACGATTGCCTTCTCGTAGCTCAAGGATATCGCGTACAAGTTGTCGAGCTGTAGACTCCACCAAGGGGCTACTAATGCACTCAAACTCATTGCATAGCTCCCCAAAGTTCAATCCATCAACAATCCTATCAGCCTCTGTTCTTTTATCCGTCGTCGACAATTCTGATTCACTAGTGCTCCTACTACTAGTCGGATCATTTGTTACTGCATGCACCCCGCCACATGATCAGTTACAAGCGAAGCAATTGATTTACTCAAACTTTTATTACGGTAGTTAAATTATGTTTCACAGGATAAGTTACTAAGGAAAAAGTATATTCTGTTGAATCAGTTGTTGAATATTTTTTTTTTATTTATCAAACGATAGATTTTGTTAGATTAGCCGTCGAACGGGGTTTGAACCCATGCCATCATACAAGGGCTCAACTCCTTTCCGTTACTGTGGTAAAAGGCCACTTGCAATCAGTTGATGAATTCAATCAAATGGATTTTACATTTGATGTGAATTGAGATAGTACTCTACCTCTACCTCTAATCAGAAATTTGGAGTACCAGTTAAGAGTTCCCATTCCTGCTGATTAATTAGATGTCAAAGTTGTTTCTAGCTGTTCTTTTTATTTATTGTATTTCTAGAATCCAAATGAACTAAGTGGTGGCATATATAGAGAAGAACATGAGATGTAATTAGAATAGAGAGATCATTGCAGATGAAAGGGTAATTAAGTAGGTACCTCGCAGTATGAAAGGGTGGTGGTAGTGGGAGGAGGAGGAAGAGGAGGCAGTAAAATTAGGCTTGGAATTGGAGGTGGAGGTGAAAATTGTTCGTTTAGCTGCAGTACTAGTAGTGGTGGTGATAGTGGAGGAACTAGTAGTTTTGCAGTGGAGGGTGCTGGTGGCGGCAGCAGCAGCGGAGTTAGAGGCAACGAGGGCAGTGATGGAAACGGAGGCACTCATCTCTGGGTTCTCTGCTCCCTGCCAGTACTAGGACTAGTCCTGCCCATCATATCCATATTGGTTGCTGCTGCTAGAGAGGGGAGAGAGTGTAAGCACATGCATGCATAGAGAGATAGAGGATAGAATTAGAGCCTCTCTTTTTAATTATTTTGGATAAGGTTTTTGGGGTCTTCTTCTGCTGTCTTTGGAGTTGCAATGCAAAGTCACTCAGATCTTGCCATGTCAGCTAGCTTTGACTCAATTATTGACTTGTAGGGGGAATTGGGTCCTCTCCGAGATAAACTCTCATGATCCTCTTAACCCACTAACACGGGCTGCAGCTACAATTATATTAACTTTAGAGAAGTTCTCCTATTTGTAGGTGTTAGTGGGTCAAGAGGATCTCGAGGGTTTGCTGCCTCGGAGAGGATCCAATTCCCTTGTAGGGCACCAAGTGCCAAGGTGTAATCCAACAGGATTCTATCTGGATTCTTTTGGTGTGGATCCTGAAAATCTGTGAATCATATACGTTCATCGTACATCCTGCGGTTAGTTTTTATCAAGTAATGTTTGTGTTTAATTTTAAGGAATTAACTTGGCTGCTGAATTTTAAATAAAAATATTTAAAATGATTTATGACCGCACAATGTACGATGAACGGACACGATTCACGAATTCCCGAAATCCTTACAAAGAGGATCCAGATTCAGGTGTATACACATGTATATGTATTTATGCATTTTCAGATAAGTACACGTATAGATAAAAGCCATGGCCGTTCATCAGCAAAGGCGGAAAGGTCGACCGCTCCACATATACGAAGGAATGTGTATTTATTTTATATTAGCGTTATATGAAAATATAATGGGAATTGTTATTGACACTTCAAAATTCTTATTCTACACTCTAAGTTTTCTATATTTAGAAAGAAAAATATATTTGTAAGGAGTGTAGAATGAAATTTTTAGAGTGCCAATAACACTTCCCAATATAATATCCTAAAGTTTAATACTGTTTTCTTCCAAGAATACAACTCTAGTATAATATAGGAGCTCAAAGGAACTATATATTGATAAAAGGAATGCAAACAACATTCTCCCTAATTTTTTTCCCTTTTCATTCTCACCTTCTCAATCTCCCTTCAAATATCTATTTAGTTCCTAACCTAGAAAAAGTGGCGCGGAGAGGGCTCGATTTTAATTTCATCCTAGACCACCATTAACTCAGGAATATATATCATATATGTGCGCGCGCGCATAGACTAAAAGGCTCGATCATCCTTCTAATAATATATTAGTTTCGAAAATGAAAAAGCTGTTAATATCATCACCTAAGAATGTAATCTTTTTTTTTTTTTTTAAAGAGAAAAGTGACTGGTGGCGAAGCCACAACAATCCATCTTAATTAGGGCCGGGAAAACTCACAAAGACATTTTAACCTCCTTATGATCACAATTGTGTAATTTACTAGCGTTAAGAATCGAACTTAGGACGAGCCATATCAAATACGGGCCTGGAATTCCACTAACCACTAGCCACCCCGTGGTGGTTAGAGTCTCTATTAGAGAGTGGTGGTGGTGATAGTAACTTGAAACCTACCGATCTCTCTCACATTCATATTACAGAATTGGAAAGAGCAATATATCTATGTTTCTCACTCTTGCTATTCTCTACCATTAGAAAAGTTTGAGACTGCACGTTTTGTTTCCCAATCGATCTCTAGTCCAAGATGCATCATTTCCACCACTACCTAGTACCTACTACTTAATTATTTATCACTCAGTGATGAAATTAAATAAAATTATCACCTTCCTCATCAACATCGTCATCATATTATACCTTGCTTGGTTTTTAGCCTCCACTCCACTCCCACTACCCTAATTTCATAAAATTCCACAAAAACAAAAATTCCCCCACCTTCCAATTTCTATTTTAGTTTATTAATTCCTTAATTAGGTTTGACGACGAGATATCCTACTGCAGTAATATAATATATATCCTAATCCTAGTAGTAAGTAATACCTTAAGTACCTGCAGTGCAGTGCAGGCACTAGAATTTGGGCAATATTGCAGTAATAGAATATGTATCCTAATCCTAGTAGTAAGTAATACCTTAAGTGACACCCCAACCAAAATCAAGGCGTGCTGGCCGTCACGCCTTGATTTTGGTCGGGATGTGTCAGTTTGGTATCAGAGCATAGGATACCAAATTGTCGAGCCTGAGATGTGGTGGGGATCCAGACCGGAATGTGACATTAAGTAACTGCAGTGCAGTGCAGGCACTAGAATTTGGGCAATATTCCTTCCTTCTTTCATTGGATTTCACGCGGCGATCTTCATCTACTACTCATCATTTTCCCTTCCCTTCTAATTTACAAATCTAATATCGCAGCATCCGCACAGCAGGTGTGTGTATAATATATGTTGTATCCATCGCCACTAAATCAATTATCATATATTAGTATTAATCACTCCCTCGTAAAGCATAGCTTGCTTCAATCCTCTCTCTCTCTGCCAGTTAATTAGTTTCTCTCTTTGACTCTTGTTTACAACGAACGATTTCATCCAAACACAAACGTTTTTTCATTAACAATAATATAATATACATTCGTATATAATCAATTAAATAGCTCAATTTTTTACCTCTTTTGCTGTATATAGTATTATGAAAATTTATTCTTTATTTTGGTCAAAGCTCAACTTAATCATATATTAGACGAAAGTATTAGTCAATTTAACATACATACTGCATAGATATTTCTCCGACCTTCGCAAAGCGAGAGTCTTGTGGTTTGGGGGGTCGCCCTTTTAACATATATATTGCATGGTCCTCCTTCCTCTTCTTTTGTCTTTGATTTTGGTGAAAGTTGTTTTTGACTTTACTTCTATACCAAAAAAATTTCCTTGTAATTTGACCAAAAATTGATATTTTGGCCTTGTTCTTCTTCCACCCTCCATATATCGAATTTCTTGTCTATAAATAATTATATTGTATATACAGAGTACTCTTCTCATTGATTTTATCACCTCTCCATCTTCTTTGTATATATCAACACAGCAACAAGTTTATTACTAAGAAACTGCAGGTCCTTGTGAAATTCTTGACTAATACAAGGAAGGAGGCATGGCGGCCATGGCCAAATTCTCAGTACTCTCACTCTTCTGCATGCTTTTTGTGAGTTTGGTCGTCATCATTGAGGCTGCCCCTCAAAGCTCTCTTGTCACTCATCTTCCTGGTTTTAATGCTAACTTTCCATCCAAGCACTACTCTGGGTAATTCAGTTATATAATTACACACATATACATATTATGCTTATATATCTCTATATGTTAGAACTACTGCTTTTAATTTGATGGGAATTTGTTGAATATTGTGTAGATATATTAGCATAGATGGAAAGAATCTTTTCTATTACTTCGTAGTTTCAGAAAGGAACCCAGCAAGTGATCCGGTTGTTCTGTGGCTCAATGGTGGACCCGGCTGCTCTAGCTTCGACGGATTTGTCTATGAACATGGTAACTAATCCTTACCGTACATGTTCAGTCTTCCACTTGATCTCTTTCTTTCTTTTTTGTTTTCGTCTACGTACACACCACTACTACTACTTGAATCATTTAGTTTCTTTCTCTCTATATCTTTTTCAATAATATATATGTATTCTTAGGTGCTTTCTGTTCAACCACAAGTTTGTTTTTCTTTCCCATTTTATCTTATATATAATAATATAATAGCTGGACGACTAGTAGTGTCTGTATTATATATGCTTTTGCATGAGATGCTTCTGCTGCTACACGTTTTTAGAAACGTTTGGTGGATGTGTTTCACTGTATATGCCCTTCTTCTCGTTTGGGGCCCGTTATTATCAGTTAGCTTGCTCACGGGTGTGAAGATTGGATAAAAAGACACTTTTGTTTCACAAATTATAATAATTTCTTCCTTCCCTTCGTCACACGGGTCAAGATTCATGTTTAAGATTAAGACATTAAAACCATTAGATTTGATATAAAAAATTGAGATTAAAATATTAAAACCAGATCTATTTATTCTCCGCTCTTACACTAAATTCAAAGATATATGAGCATTTATTTGTCATCAATTACTTGGTGTGCATCGGGGGAACTGTAAATGATAGATAATATGTGCCTTGAAAACACAATTCATAGACCAACACTAACAAGTGCAAGTGTGTTGTCCATTTCAGCTGTATGCAGATTGGCACCACACAATTGAATTGTTGTCTTTTCTTGTTGTCTTCTAATTTATTTTGAATATAACTAAAAAAATAAAAAGCCACTACTACATGCTGATCATATGAAACTCCTCGACACCATCATCTAGAATATGCAACATGTGACAAACTCTTATTCTTCCTTGGCCAAAAATTGATGTGACATCATTAACTTTGAAAATGAGATCATATTTTTAGGTTAATTTACTTGATTAATTATGTATATATGTAGGACCATTCAATTTTGCAGAAGGAAAATCTAAAGGAGCATTGCCTGTTTTGCATCTTAATCCTTATAGCTGGTCCAAGGTAGGTCTAATTAAACATTATTTAGATGGAAAGACTCATGTTTTCCCTTTACTAATTTTTATCATCGTTATCTTTTTTATTGGGCATAATTTAATAACCAATTAATTAATTATCAGGTTTCCAACATAATTTATTTGGATTCTCCTGCTGGTGTTGGATTTTCTTACTCTCAAAACCAAACCAAATATATCACTGGGGATATCCAGACTGCTCTTGATACCTATGCCTTTCTCCTCCAAGTAATTAATCAGTTTTTCTAATTAATTAATTAATCTACTCCTCAATATCATATTATATATCATCATATGCTTATTGATTATAAAGGGGATTAAAAATGTTCTCATGTGATGCTATATATCTTCTTTTTAGAAAACTTCGTTTTAATCCTTAAAAAATATGAGTTTTAGACTATAATCTTGTGTAAGATTAAAATCTAATTTGAGTCCCTAGTACATTTAATCATCTCATTTATTAGTTATATTTTGATGTTTTATTTATCTTTTTATTCCTATTTTAATGTATTAATTACATTTAAATTTAATTTTCATTTCATTTATCATAATATATTTTAATGTCTACATTTAGGAAACTAATTTTTTTATAATATGTAGTCCAATAACAATTTTGTATGTTCTTCATTTATGTACGTTAATGCATTGGAATATTTCAGTATATTAATTAATACAAACATATAGTTTCATTAATTCATCAATACAAACATATACATGCATTTTGGTACACACATTTGAGGTTTTTATTTTTTATTTTTTTAGTACAACGATATATTTTACTCTAAGACGAGGAAGAGTTTGGCTAAGCCACACAATGTACAATTTAATTTGATATCAAATTCGTCATCCACAAGATTCAAACCAAGTACCTCTCATTTGAGTATTGACTTTTAGGTACATTAATTCAATATACTATATTTCGGTACGTACATTTTGGTACATACATTTCGGTATTGATATTTAGGTACATTAATTCAATATAATACATTTCAGTACACACATTTAGGTTCATTATAATATATTTCGGTACAATCATGTAGGTACAAATATTTTGGTACAAAAAAGTCAATTTTATATATTTTGACACAATTATTTTTGTACACTTGTGTATTTATATATTTTTGTATCACAAATTTCTTTTAATATTTTCTCATTTATATTCATTTTTAATTAAAGAACTAAATATGTGCATATTAATAAAATTAAAATTTAATGTGAAGAAATTAAATAAAAATACACATTACATAACAAAAGCTGAATATAAATTTTGATAAAAGTACACCTTAAGGGATTAAATTGAATATGTAATCTAGCACCAGATTTTTTTTAAAAAAAAATTAATCTTTTGCAATGACTAACGTTCAAAAACCTCTTTTATTTTTCGTTTGTTTCTTCCATTTTGTTGCTAAGAATTATGTAATGTTTATGCAATCACAGTGGTTTCAGCAATTCCCAGAGTTTCAACCAAATCCGTTGTATATTTCGGGAGAGTCTTATGCTGGAGTCTACGTGCCAACTCTTGCTTCTCAAATTGCAAAAGGTATCTAATTAATTTATTTGTATTTACATAAATACAACATTACACGAATTGCGCGCATATGTATATAATGTATTTGTTGGATTTAATTTCTGGTGTGTAACTATGTACTGTATTTTATCCATATATGTACGTATAGGTATAAACAAAGGAACAAAACCAACTCTAAATCTCAAGGTGCGTATTCTATCAAGTCAACTTGAGAAAATTAAGCTTTATAAACTGATTCGTTTCATCGCGTTAATCGTAGTTAAACTTGTAATGTGTGTAATCAGGGTTACCTGGTGGGGAATGGAGTCACAGACCGAAGATTCGATAGAAATGCTTTAGTTCCATTTGCTCATGGGATGGCTCTCATTTCAGATAAAATCTTTCAGGTAGCTAGCTGGCTAGAGTACTGATCAATTAGTTAACTCACACACATTATGTCTTCGTTTTCGGTTTTCCTTGCTGAATTTCCACTGTCAGAAGTTTGTGTGAGGCAAATATCTGAGATGCCTCTGTGTTGCAGGAAGTTGTTGCCACATGCGGTACTGACCTCCTTAATGTTCCTCCTTCCAATCGTAGTCTATGCCATGAAAAATTTCAACCACTTGACAGGGTGCAATTCTAGCTCTTTTATTCAATTTAATTAGATTCAAACTTGTCACATTGTTAATTGTAATCTAGACACAACTATTTGATTAATTAGGCTCTTGACGAACTAAACGTCTACGACATCCTTGAACCTTGTTACCATGGCCCCGGAGCTGATAATAACAAAAATTCCAAAGAAAATAAAACAAGCAGCTTACCGTTGAGCTTTCAGCAATTGGGGAAGACGACAGAGAAGCCTCTGGGAGTGAGGAAAAGGATGTTTGGCCGAGCTTGGCCTTTTCGAGCAAACATAGAAGATGGCATTGTCCCATCATGGCCTCAGCTCGCAAAGACACTGGATTCCAGTGTTCCTTGTATCGTAAGTTACTCTTAAAACTCAATTTTAATTAGATTAGATTAATTTTTTAGTAATTAATTTGGATATTAAATAATTTCTCTGCAGAATGATGAAGTTGCAACGCTATGGCTGAACACCCCAGAAGTTAGGGAAGCAATTCAAGCACAACCAGTAAGCTTGCTTGATTTTTCTTTTTCTGCAGAAGTTAATGATCTAATTAAAAGAAAGTAAGAAGGAAGGAAGGAATGAATGAATGAGTGAATGACGTATGGCAGGAAAATGTGACTGGTCCATGGGAGTTATGCACAGATAGAATAAGGTATTCACACGATGCTGGAAGCATGATCCCTTACCACCAAAATCTCACAACCCAAGGTTACAGAGCACTTATTTACAGGTATTTAATAATATATTAACAGACGGATCAAGTCCTAATTAATTAAGTTGAAGTGAAATGGATATGGATTAAGCTAATTGATAAAAACAACTAATGTTGCAGTGGAGACCATGATATGTGTGTTCCGTACACTGGGAGCGAGGCATGGACTGCATCACTTGGATATAAGATTGTAGATGAATGGAGACCTTGGTTCTCCTCTGACAACCAAGTTGCCGGCTACTTACAAGGATATGCCAACAGCCTCACCTTTCTCACCATCAAGGTCTCTAGTCCCTCCACTGTATACGTTAATACTGCTATATATACATGTTTCTTTCCTCCAAAATTAAAGATAAATCTGGAAGCATATGCAGGGAGCTGGACACACTGTCGCAGAGTACAAGCCGCGGGAGGCACTCGACTTCTTCCAACGCTTTTTGGGCGGAAAACGCATTTGACCGACAATAATACGACGACATTGACCAAGCTCAAGCAGCTGCCGTTTCACTTTTCACTTTTCATCACATTTTCCTTTCGTTCTCCATATTTCCATTTGTTGAAAGAGTACTACATTGAGTTTCAACTTTTTATCTTCATTGAGTTTCAACCAAGAATTTCACACTCTCTCTTCTTTTTTGGATCAACGTAGGAAAACGAAAAGGAAACAGAAACAAAAAAGAGGTCCCATAACAACTGGAAAACACACTAGTCTTGCCCTCCCTCCCCTTTAACCTCAAGCCAATTGACTCACGTATGATGTTTTCCACAATAAAATCTAGGAAATATCTTCTTGTTATTAGTTTCATTATTTGTGGGTGAGAAGGACATTAATTAAACCATTGAAAACAACCCTCCATCATAATATCTCTCTCAACTCAAGTACCGACGTTGTCGTTGTATGAACAGATTCCAATCAATCCTCACCATAATATATATATATATATATATTTATATGTAGTATCTTTCTGGAAAATTCAATTTGTGTGGTGCTTAATTTGGTAGCTTAAGGTCAGTTCAGTGATGGTCCTGATGAATGAATGCTACCATTCAGGGTTTAGATTATGACAAAGATATTCTGAAAATACAAAAGCTTTGCCGTTGCCCGCTATAGTCAAAAGGAATCAATGAATAACATCAACAGCCCACCAACTTACCTTTAGGGCAACTTGGATGATGCCAAGTTGCCAACTAGTGAACTACCACAAGGGAGGGAGTATATGAACAAAATTCTACTTTGATCCGGAATCTCTTATACACTAGGATTTTTTACCGTTAGATATTTGATCATTGAATCTTTGACTAAGACTCTAACGGCTTAAAACCTCAACGCATGGGATACTCCAGAGCATACTAGAAAAATCTCGGGAGTATATATGCACACTACATTTATCTCCACCAATCAATTACCAAATTAAATGCAAATTCAAAACTCAAAACTAACCGACAACACACAACTTTATAATAACAAGAAAAGCTAATCAAGTAGCTTATAAATATCTTGTTTGCAAGTTGCAACAGGGGCAACATTACAATTGCAAATATGTACATATTTCTCACATCTGAACATGACAGGCACTTCTTCAAATACAAAAACAAGACAATTCAAGCTGAAAACTAAGACGAAACTTCATTCGTTCATTCTCACAAAATTATTATCCACACATCGAAATGCATGAATTTCTTCAAAACAAAGAAAGAAAAAAGAGTCGGAGAGTTGGATTTTTACACAAAAAAATATTCCAATCTCCCCAGACATTGCTAATATAGTCGGGAGGATCCCTCACACCACCTCTCCGGTCAAAATTTTAACCTTCATTTCACCCTACAAATCACTTTTGTGTTGTAGAATAACGTAGGCAAAGCAAAAGAATAAATAATACAAAACAATTATGATATCAATATATAATATGAGAAACAAACAGGGGAATTCAAACCTTCTTCCACATCTTCTCGTCTTCTTTTGTGGGCGTAAATCTGGGCAGATTCAATAATGTGTTCACCCGAGAAACTCCTTCCAGAGCTGACCACTCTACACCTGGTTCCGAATTCATTTCCTCTGCAGCATTCTCCTTTCTTCCTCCTCCTTCTTCGTCTTCTTCATCTTCTTCTTCGTCCTCTTCGTCTTCTTCCTCATCTGCAAGGATCTCTTCAGCAGTTCGGACAGTCCCCGCGCGGACCAAAGAAGCTGTCTCCGAGAGATCTTCTTCAGCATTTACCTCATCTGCTGTAGTAGGCTGCTCCTTCTCATTTGACCCGTTATTAGCAGCAGTTGATTCTATGTTTGAGTCTAAGTCAAGGAAGAGACAAACTACAGCACAGTCATCTACTTTGGAAGTTGGGTATTTCTGTCTCCACACTCTAACTGCTGTCTCTACCAGTGCTTGAGCTGCAGAAGGACGTGCAGGGGCTGTTGCTATAACGTCTACCACTTCTTTGTTAGAGAGAACATCCCAAATCTGGCAAAAAAGTTTTAATCTTAGATTCGAAGAGCACAAGGAGGAATAGGAAGGGGAAGGGAAAGGAAATGTTATATATCTCTTTAGAAAATAGCTTAAAATTAGCTGGCTACGTACCCCATCTGTCGCCAGGACTATAAATTCATCCTTCTCTGTGAGACGCCGATAGGATACATCTGGCACAGAGATGAGGCCAAAATCCTTGAGGCAGAAATCTCCAAAAGCACGTGCCATGGCAAGACCAGGAGAGTCATTGTTTGGCAGCCAGACTCGAGCAACCTCAGGTTCATCCTGAAGAGCAAAAACGCGCCCTCTACACTTCCGTATTCTCTCTGCTTCCGCTGTTAGTGAGGAAGAATTAGGGAAAAAACAGGTAAGAACTAAGAAACAACTTAATCACAAGAAGCTAGCAAGCAGACCACAGTTGACCACAGAGCATTCCCTGTTTACTATTGCAGGTAGATGAAAGCCATTATCCAATGTACCAGGAAAATTCACTTTCTATCATTTATGAGAAATTATTTCTTTATTTCTGGTCCCAAGTTTCATATATAGATCCAGAAACTAACGAAGCATGACCAAAAAAACAAAAAAAAAGAATATAGTCATAATTCTAATATAAATCCTACGCCAAAATAAAGAGTGTTTATTTTGGCGTAGAATTATAGTTAAAAAAATATTCATGTCGGGGTGTGATTGAAGTTCCCAAAACACTTTGTTGTGTTGTTAAGAAGATGTTCAGATATGAAATATATTTTTTTCATGTATCGAGCATCATTAGAAATTTGACCAGATCAGGTCCTGCCAAAATCATAAACCAAATTTGAAAACTAGCAAACTGAAAACTATTACGAGAAAGGAGAAGGCAAGAAGAGAGAGAGAGTGATACCTGGAAGACTTGGTTTGAGATCCACGGTCAACTGAATTGCACTTAGAGTGTCATCTCTATCTCTTGTGCACAGAACGGCTCTGGAGTCCCCAACATTTCCAATGAATAAATCCCGACCCTAAGAAACACGCCAATACATGCATGATCAAGATGAGCACATCACCCAAAAAAATAAAAATAAATTAGAACAAGTTTGCAAGGGATATGAAAGCACCTGTTTAATCAAAGTTACTGCTGTTGTCCCACTGCAAAAGCAATCGATACTTGGTGTTGTTCGCAGCTCCCTGTCCATAACTTTAAAAGCCTTCAGAAATGACTCTCTCAGTGTCTGAAGGATCTCAGGGTTTTTTTCTGTTTCGTCAACATCCACGGAGGGCCTGAGATCTTCATCAACAGATACAAAAGCAGTATCATCTGAATTCAAGCTTCCTGCAGTGTTGAGGCTGATCTCTTTGAGAACTTCCCAGTTTGCACTCAATTTCAGAGGAAGAGAGTCCCTCACTCTTTTAGCAACCATATGACCAAATGGACCATGCCCATCGAAAACACCACAGAAAACTGTGTCTGTTCTCGAACAGAAATTCTGAAATTGATATTTAAAAGATTTAGACAATAATTACATTGTTCACCCCTGGATATGTTTCCTCTTAAGATACATATATCACAGCAAAATCTCAAAACGTAACATTCAGAGAACAAGGATCAAACACGGATACAAAATATAACAGCTTAAAAACACGGATACAAGAAAACAAGGATCAAACTATCTGAAGTGAAGGTTAATATATGCCAAAATCCGTCCATGTAAAGTAATGAACACATTGACAATGAAGGTGAGCCAATTTGCTCTGCAAACGACTTGTAATAGCTGAGGAGAACGATGAAACAAAGAATTCAACTGCTACCACAGAAGTAAGTTTTGCTAGTCTGGATAATTTCCCTGGGCAAAAAGGGTGGAAAAACTGTAGCCAACTAAAAGAAAATGGTTTTTCCTTTCTTGAAGTAGAACTACAGGAAGTACAATTTCTTTCAGCTGAATTGATCATAATACAAAAAAATAAAAATTTGCACACGTAGATTTTTCATGCGGATTTAAAATTGATGAAACCGTAAATATATCAATTAGGCTGCAGGAAAAGAAAAAAGAAAACATTTTACCTCCCAAACAATCATGGCATCCTGATTGGTTCCTTTCTTGCCCTGCTGCGTAAACAAAGATGCAGCTTCACTGGACCCATTGAGGAACATTCTCCCGGGAATTCTGTGCAGCTGTTCTTCCCGGCGGTAATCGAAGGACGAATTTCTCGACCCCATTCTCTTCTTAGAGCTCTTCCGCCGCCGGACTTCATAGGGGGGAGACGACGGCGTATCGGGCAGAGGGCTCCTGCTTTCTACAGACAAGCAGGAACCCATTCTCAGGGCCCTGATAATGTTTAGTAGGCACTCCAGACCAGCTGATGAGCAATACAACCCCGCACTCTTTTTTATCGACGGATCCGTCGTCGCAAACTGTCGCAAATAACCCCCAACGCCCTTCAATTTCACGGCCTTTGATTAACCATCCAAATCAATCCACTAAATTCACTCACTTTTGATCAGATTAATCCACCTTAATTACAATCTGCGACCAAATTGCTACAGAATTCCCCAGCAAGCACTTGAATTTTTCACTTTTCCAGGAAAGGAAAACACTTTGCTCTTTCAATAACCCCCTCTCTATCTCTATTTCTCTCTTCCCTTTTCAGATCAGGAAAGCAGATCTATGTAAGAAGATCCAATTCAGAATACCAACTTTTTCACCACGAATCATTGTCCCCGAATCCGGCTAGAAAGCTCCCCAATTGCACGACCCCAATGGGTTGTCCTTCCCATCCCAGATCAAGCTCGAATCCTACGAATCCAAAATTACAGCAAAGCTGCAGAGAGAGAGAGTGGGCAGAGCAGGCAGGTCAAGTCACGGCTCTGCATAAAGCAAGCATCTTCGTGAATGTTATCAGAAGGGAGGAAGTGGATACGGAGCCAATTTTAGAGAGAGAAAAACATCAAGGAGAGATAGAAGGAGGAAGGAAGAGAGAGAGGCTTTCAAAGTGAGAAATAATCGCAACCACCAACAGCAACTGAATTATAAAAGATTGCAAAAATACCCGCTCTTACAATACGACCTGACTTCTAGAGAGAGCAACCGAAAAACAGAACGAATGCAACAAACAACTACTAAATTTGAGGAGCCAGAAATTAAAGAATAAAAATAAAAATATGTAGAAAGTGAACGATTAGATTTAGCCATCAATAAAATTTACTGTCACAGTCGTACCGTCACATAATTAATTTATTGCATAATACTTAGCCGCTTTTCTTTGAATTTACAATTCTTATTTTACTCATTTTCATTCATGATATTTATTTTGCTTAAAATTAAATGTAAGACAGGATAAAGACGAAAAAATTTAACAATTTGATAAAAAGAAAAGGGTTTATTGTATAAAATAAACATATGGATATTAGGTTCCACCGATGCGGCTAATAAAGTAATTAATTAACAGAAATCATAGAATTGTAATTTTTGAGATGATTTGTATGGTAAAATTGTTATTGGTAGAAAATGGCCTAAAACATTGTATTTCGACACACATTACATAGTTAGTTTATTGCAGATTTTTAGATGTCTTGTCTGGTATATAGAATTAATATACAGACATGAGACATACGTCTATCATCAGGATTCAGACATATTGTTTGAATAAGAAAACCGGATTTATGCAGTTGATTGACCCAACTCAACTCAACTTACTGGAATGAGTTTTTGGGCGTAATATTCCACAAGTTTTTAGTTTAATACCTCGTTTAATGCATGTGGTTTATTACATTTTAGCTACAATCTCGGCAGCTTTGTGTACAGATCATACATAATAAGGATCAAGAAACCCTGATTTCTAGGACAATTATGTGGTTTGCCCTCCCACGTTACACACTCATTTTATATAAATAAATATATATATATATATATATATTCATGCAAGTTAAGTGATGTCCAAATCATTATATATACGTAGATGCTTTTGAGTGATGTCCAATCCAAAATTGGCTCTAAAATTGGCTATATATAGAAACAGACTAATATATATATATATATATATATATATATATATATATATATCAAGGAGAGCCAGTATTTATACCAAATATATATATAGACACAGACTAATATTAAGTAGATACAAAAGGATTTTGAGAGGATTAAAAATGGATTGGATTTGAGGGTTTCCGTGTGTGTGTGGAGGCAGATGTTTATATAAATACATGTATTTCAGACAGAAAACAAATAATACGAAGAGCATGCAGTGCATGCATGTTAGGAATCATATATGTATAAGAAGAACAGCTGTGAAACCACCATTCTGTCCCTCAGAAATGTGAACATCCTCGTCATTTCTACGTGGGCCACTCTGACTCTCACTTCTCTCCCAGCAAGCAGCTCAGCTTACCTCCTAATAATTCCCTTTTTTGTACAGATATGGAATGCAATATGCATGGCACAGTACCATGTGTCATTCTACTTGTCAAATACATATAAATACACACATGCATGCATACAAACTTTTACAACGCTCGACCAATTCGTATATTCTGTCGATCGTTCCGTCTCTTTGCTTTCAAATTAAATTCTTAAATTTCTTTTCTAGAACTAACATATGATAGAGTTGATATATGTCTAGGATCACAACGAATGTCATTAGATCAATGATTTTGTATTAAGGTAGTCAGTTGAGGTTGTAAGGTATAAACACAATGATTGCTGTTGTAATTAATATATTGAATGAAATTCAGTTGAAACAAATATTTCCCCTCGATCTTTCTAGCTTTCTTTCTCTTGAATTTCGTTGTTTAGCTTTCTCTGTAAGAATTACATACAAATTATCAACATATACATGCATACATGCATACATACATACATACATACATATATATATATATATATATGCATTCCTTCCAAGTTTCCAACATGAACATGGAGATTATGGGATCGATCTACGTACGCATACAATATATGCTTCTCGATCCCTCGCTCCCTCCCCTCATAGAAATCGAATATTGTTATGTTATAGAAATATTAAATGCTAGGCTTGCTAGCTGCCACCTCCAGAATTTGTAGCTAGGTTTACTTTTTAAAATTGTTTATACATGATAATCCCGTTAATTGCAATGATTTCTTCAACTGACAGCAATTGACTCAAAGTTTAGCTAGCTTAATTAGAGCATCTTTAAAGGAGATGTCACAATGACCACATTAGTAATAACAGTAATAAAAAACAATGCAAATGTTTTCCAACCGATGTGCCAATTTCTATATGGCACATGGAATGGCAGCAAGAAAAGATACTGTCAGTCAAATTTGACAGTACCTTCAAATCTATTTTTAATTATTTAAATCAGGATTTGTTCTGTAGAAAGCCATGAGTCTTGACAATTTCTCCATCACCACTGCATATCAGCCAAAAAAGAAAACTAATCTTAAAGTACTAAAAACCATCAAACTGAAGATTGGATTACATCTTGCTGGAATGAGCTCCTAATCAAACAAGTTGAATCCCATATCATCATCACTCTCTTCCTTGGGTTCTTCCTTCTTCTATTATGCTGCAAGAGCAGCGGCAGCTGGGGCAGCCCCACCGACACTTGGAGCAACAACGGCAACAGCAGCACTGCGGCTGCAAAACCTCAACACTTTATCATTTTTATTATGGGTGGTAGAGAGGTGAGGGAGACGAGATCTGAGAATGATGGGTGGTAGAGAGATGCGCGGCTGCAAAACCTCAACACTATCGTCTAGGGTTTTAATCTATTTCTAGTTATGAATAAATACTTTTCTCCATTATTAATTATTTTTTTGTTTTAAAAATAATTATAAAAAATAAATAATAGTTTAAATTTGACATATCGGGTGGAGAACAAAATTTATAAAAATATTAGAATGCCACATCAGCCTTCAAATTTAAATTTTATGTTTAAAATTTGACATTTCCTTTAAAGATGGTCTTAGTTTCATATTTGAACTATTACTGAGTTTTTTTTTATCTTTTTTTTTTTTTTTTAAAAAGACATTTTATTAAAACAACTAATTATGAAGTATAAAGCATATTTGAGCTATTGCCGAGTTTAAAATTTGTATTTACATGAACTTTTATATGACAATCGAGATGGTAACTGTATTAAATAAATATAAATATTATAGCCAAATTGTATTTAAAGAGAGTGGCTACAATTCACATGAAAGATAATAATTGTATTAAAATACATTAAGTATTGTAATTAAATTTTTATTTAGAACCTTCTTACTCAATAGATGTAAATACAAAACATTATATTCCAAGCGGAATGTATAAGCTCAAAACAAATATTTCAACGAAACCAGTTAGCATTAATTTTTTATGGCTTAATTGTGCATTGCCAGGCATTTAAAAGTCATCAATGAAATATATAGTTTTTTGATATTTAAAAATTTAAAAACGTTACAACAAATTCATATATCTATGTGTGTGCGTGTGTGTATTAAACTTCGAGTATTTTATTAGACACTGTATAGATCAATCAAATCAGTTTGACGATAAAAAGTCATAATATATATGATTGTGGAAATGGTCCCAGAGTTCACATCAACTTTTATTTGTTTGGTATTTTAAGACTTTGACGTTCATTAACACGTGCATCATAACATGAATAAAATGGAAAATACGACTAGTGACTAACAACGAAATAAAAATACAGAAATGACGAATACACATTTTTTAAGCAATTTATACTCTTCTATTTAATTATCATTGTTGATTATTTTAACTTATCTAATTTACTGGCTAAAAAAAAGGTGTGAAAAATTAAGAAATGTGTTTAAAAATCACTTTCTTAGAATTAAATTTCACTTGGCATAGAAAGAGTCGTGAAAGACATAAAGATCTTTCGTATCAAGTCATATCATCATTTGTTCATCCGATGATTTAATTTAATAAAGACAACATAATGTGTATCAAAATATTCATTTATCAACATTTTTAGTCTTTTACACACTTATGTCTAATCCTGATCATTGAATTTGTTTGACTTGTTCAATTCAATAACTAGAATGAAAAATTTGGTATGTGAGGAACTAATAAATGTGTGTCAAAATCACTTCCTTAAATTAAAATTTCAACAGGGATGTGTGTGAGGAACTAATAAATGTGTGTTAAAATCACTTCCTTAAAATTAAATTTCAACAGGGAGGGAATATATTAGTGTATCTCCATCATCTATGAACTATGATCCATCTACATCCTCTATACATCCGATAATTTAATTTGATAAAAACAACACAAAGTATATCAAAATATCCAATTTATCAACTTTTTTAGTCTTTTACACACTCATGTTTAATCATGACCGTTAGTCCGTTACATTTGTTTAACTTATTCAATTCAATGGTTAGAAAGAAAGAAAGAAAAAAGTGTGGAAACTAATAAATGTGTGTGTAAATCACTTCTTTAAAAATAATTTCAACTTTTTTTTTTGTGGGGGGGGGGAAGAATAAGAGGGTTTCCCATCATCTATGAACTATGGTCTTATTCAATTCAATGGTTAGAAAGAAAGAAAAAAAAAAGTGTGGAAACTAATAAATGTGTGTGTGTAAATCACTTCTTTAAAAATAATTTCAACTTTTTTTTTTCTTTTTTTTTTTGGTTGTTTTGGGGGGGGGGGGGGAATAAGAGGGTTTCCCATCATCTATGAACTATGGTCCATCTTCGTTCTCTGTCCATCCAAAAATTTAATTTGATAAAGATAGCACAAAGTGTATCAAAATATTCAATTTATCAACATTTTTAGTTTTTTACACTTATGTTTAATCCTGACCGTTGAATTTGTTTAACTTATTCAATTCAATGACTAGAAAGAAAAAAAAGGGTGAGAGAAAAACTAATAAATATTTGTGAAAATAAATTCCAATGGGGAGGGAATATATTAGTGTATCCCCATCATCTATGAACTATGATTCATCTATGCCCTGTATCCATCCGATAATTTAATTTGATAAAGACAACACAAAGTATATCAAAATATCCAATTTATCAACTTTTTAGTCTTTTACACACTTGTGACAGCCCGTCCCGAATCATTTGTACCGTAGGTGTGAAGGGACAATTTTGCCCCTGGACGTTAATTAGCGTTGTGGGGTGTTTGGTTTGTTTTGTTTTTTGGTTGGGGGGCTGCCATTTAGACCACACACCCACACACATACACTCATGGACCTTTCTCTCTCCCTTCTCTTTCAGACTTTCTTCCATTTTCTTCCTCATCGTACGAATAACTTCCATTCAACCATTTCTGGCACGGATCGTGGTTATTGTTGGTGTTTTTGGATTCCTTGCAAGCCCAGGAACTCATCCATACCATTTTTAGGACGTGAGACCTTCAAAAAACCGAAAACCATGGAACCCTGATTTGGTGCACTGTTCATGGACACGTGATCGTGAGGTTTTTAGAAGTTTTTAAGGTTCTAGGAAGCTTTAGGACGTCTTCACGAAGCTTGGGGAGTAATTTTGAAGTGTTTTGGACATCAGAAAGCTCGAGTTCGTTTTAGTTGCAGGGTTGGTCGGATTATCGAGGTTTCACCGGCGAGATTCCGTTGGTTTTAGGTCCCCCAAAGTGGTAAGGTTTTGTTCTACTTGTTGTAAGCTTCATTTTGGTATAAATTTCATGGAATTTGGTTGAGAAATGAAAAAGATATTAAGGTTTGAAGTTTTTCCAGAAACCGGCGAAATTCGAGTTGCAGACGACGGTGCTGACGGAGGTGGACGACGACGACCGACGAGGCTCACCGAATAAGGAGGAGAATATTCCGTCAGCATTAACGGAATATTCTAACGGTATCAGGTAACAGTCGTTAACATCTGTTAGGGTTTTAACGAAATATTCCCTAACGCCGTTAGGGTTCCACACGTGTGCCAAGCACGTGCCCGTGCATGGCCGACATGTCTGGCCGTGCCTTGGCCGACACGTGGGAGGTCAGAAAATTATTTTAAAAATATGGGGATGTTCGTGAGGTTAAGTAGAGCTTGTTGGTATATTTAAACACCCCATTTGAGCAATGTGTGAGAAGTTATGATCTAAGGTTGGTTATGTGAGTTAAATTGACGGTTTTATAGTTGTTTCGCATATAGGTGAGGACTATCTGAAGGAGAGCGCAGCCACGCGAGGCTCGGGGCTTACGATCCTTCTACGTATCAGTGAGTGGGCTTTTGTTTTCAATATATATATATATATTGGTATCTTTCCAGAAATTACGTTTTAATGGTTTTATAATTGAAATGCTATGTTGAATATCATCGATTTTATAATTGTGATTGTGTTGATTATGCTTTGGTGCCGCGGACGCTCAGGTAAGTCAGGTGAGTGTGTTTTTAGTGATAGATATGGTGTTGATAAGATTGAGTTATAGCTTATATTCATGCACCTTGGTGATTGTGCTCTGCCAGAGTAGGGCCTAGCCTTCACGTGATCGTTCACCTCCCACACCGTACGCACACCTTGGATCCAAGGCAGGTGCCAGCCTGTCGTACAGACCACTATAAGTGGTTCCAACTCATAGGTGACCCGCGATACATCGCATAGCCTTCACGTGATCGTAGCACTAAGCGTATTTATATACACCAGTCTGTTGTACATACCACTTTAGGAGGTTCCGACTCGTGTGCAGGATAGTGGTTGAGGAGCTATAGTTTCAATCGTACAGGTCACTTTAGGTGACTACGGCTGACGTACTAATATTACTGGCATATTATGATTTGTTTTATCTCACCTGCTTGATGCTTATACTATTTGTTTGGATATTCTGACGCGGCATATTCTGGCATGGCATATCTGAGCTTTATCGTTTTTAGCATGATTTGATATAC
This sequence comes from Pyrus x bretschneideri, assembly GCF_019419815.1. Classification (NCBI taxonomy): domain Eukaryota; kingdom Viridiplantae; phylum Streptophyta; class Magnoliopsida; order Rosales; family Rosaceae; genus Pyrus; species Pyrus x bretschneideri. The sequence continues at coordinate 172,329 of NW_025999785.1, forward strand.
GAGTACGTATGGTATTTTCTCGAAAGTATACATGTATTACAAAGAGAGGTTATAACTTTTGAGAATGAAATGATTTTGAAAAGCTTTGTTTTTGCCCACTCACGTTTTCTATTTTGCGCCCCTCCAGGTTTTAGGTAGTGAGGACGTGGGCGACGAAAAAGGCATCGAGGTATTTCTGACAGAGCACCCTCCATGTAGGATTTTCTAGTTATCACTTGTGTAGTGTTTGTTTTTCTGGACTGCACCTAGGATACTTGAACTTCTGCTTTGCCTTTTTCCTTCCGTGTTTGTCACTAGCACTCACTGATTTTTTATTGTAAATTATTTTGTTGACTTTATTTTTCTCGTATTTTCACCATTTTACTTCCACATTGCGCACTTGGCTACGTCACCCTCACGTGACGGCTAGCACGCCCCGAATTTTGGATCGGGGTATGTCAACACTCATGTTTAATCATGACCGTTGCATTTGTTTAACTTATTCAATTCAATGGCTAGAAAGAAAAAAAAATATGATATTAGTGTATCCGATCATCTATGAACTATGATCCATCTACGTCCTATGTGCATCGATAAATTAATTTGATAAAGACAACACAAAGTATATCAAAATATCTAATCTATGAAATCCCACATCGACCAATGGAGAGGGGGTAATGTGCCTTATATATACATGCCCACCTCCCTATAGCACGAGGCCTTTTGGGAACTCATTGGCTTCGGATTTCATCGGAACTTTGAAGTTAAGCGAGTTTGGGCAAGAGCAATCCTAGGATGGATGACCCACTGGGAAGTTTTCGTCTGAGTTCTCAGAAACAAATCCATGAGGGAATGGTAAGCCTAAAGCGGACAATATCGTGCTACGACGGAGCCGGTCTAGGATGTGACATAATCCATCAAATTTTTTTAACCTTTTACACACTCATATTTAATCATGACCCTGGGGAGGGGGAATATATTATTGTATCCCATCATCTATGAACTATGGTCCATCTTCGTCCTATGTCCATCTGATAATTTAATTTGATAAAGATAGCACAAAGTGTATCAAAATATTCAATTTATCAACTTTTTTAGTCTTTTACACACTCATGTTTAATCCTAAGCGTTGAATTTGTTTAACTTATTCAATTAACTAACTATAAAGGAAAAAACGATGTGTGAGAAACTAATAAATGTGTGTGAAATCACTTCCTTATAAATAAATTTCAACGGGGAGGGAATATATTAGTGTATCCCCATCATCTATGAACTATGATCCATATACGTCCTCTATCCATCCGATAATTTAATTTAATAAACACAACATAAAGTATATCAAAATATCCAATTTATCAACTTTATTAGTCTTTTGCACACTCATGTTTAATCATGACCGTGTCATTTGTTTTACTTATTCAATTCAATGGCTAGAAAGAAAAAGAAAAAGTGTGAAAAAGTAATACATGTGTGTGTAAATCACTTTAAAAATAATTTCAACGTTTTTCGGGGAGGGGAGAATATTAGTGTATCCAATCATCTATGAAACTATGACCAATCTGTGTCTTCTGTGTATCCGATAATTTAATTTGATAAAAACTTCACAAAATATATCAAAATATCTAATCTATCAAAAAATTTTAGCCTTTTACACACTCATATTTAATCATAACCTTTCATTTTGTTTAACTTATCCAATTCAATGGCAGAAAGAAAAAAAAAAGGGTGTGAAAAACTAACAAATATGTGCGAAGATCACTTCCTTAAAAATAAATTTCAATTGGGGGGTTCCATCAATCTATGAACTATGATCCATTTACATTATCTATCTATCTGATAATTTAATTTGATAAAGACAACACAAAGTATATGATCTTAATTATGTTTAACTTATTCAATTCAATGGCTAAATAGAAAAAAAGTTGTGTGATCTATGAACTATATAATTCATCTACGTCCTCCATCCATCTGCTAATTTAATTTAATAAAGACAACCACAAAATATTTCAAAATATCTAATATATCAACTAGCTTTATGTGAAGGAGGGAGGAGGAGGAGGAGGAGGAGGAGGAGGAGGAGGGGGGGGGGTGGGGTGGAGGGGGTGGTGGGGGACGGGGTGGTATCCCTGTTGGCTGTATAATATACCCATCATTAATGAATGGTTGGGGGGGGTGGAAGATACCTTGAGCCTATCCCTGTTGGCTGTATAATATACCCATGATAGCTGTATGAATTTACGAGTACCTCATCCTCCCTTCATTTTATTATATATATTATTTTGAGTACAACGATATATTTTACATTGAGAGGAGGATCAGTCAAGTTACACAATGAGCAATCTAATTTGGTATTGAATTCAACATTCACGAGATTCAAATTTAAGACATTTCACTTACAAGTGAAAAGGAATAACATCATACCGTAATATTAATTGACTATAATATATATATATATATATATCGTGCATCCACTTCTAATATCATTGAAGTCTTTTTGTATAAAACTCAACACCTAAATGTATATGATTAACTTATGTGATTAAGCCAAGACAACATCGTTGGTTTTGGATATTACATCTGTCCTATAAAATTTATTATCAATATCCAAGTACAGATCCAGAAAGAAAATAGTCTTATTCCACAAAGATTTTGGCCATAAATATCGGAAAGGTTAAGGACTTACCTACACTTTTTGGGATGTCACTGTACTTGGGCTAATTGCAGATGCCATGTACGGAGCACCCAGCACTGTAACGTGCGCTTCTAACGAAACCGCCATTACACTAAACTAATTGGTTTCATAATTGAGGACAAATAAGGGACGGAAGATATCCTTCATTTGCTGAGGTTCAATTAAGGCCTTTTTTTAATCAGACGATAAAATTTTATTACATCAAAGACGAATAAATATGTTTACAATCTCAAAAAGAATATCAAATAAAAATTCAAGAAAAAGTAAACTCCATCCCGGCGCGCGAACAAACCCACTGAATAAGCCTCTCTGTTTCAACATCGAGGCACTTAGGAGAACTCGAGGGGCTCCATTTATATTGCATATATAATACTCCCAATCGTAATATCTGGCTCCTTCTCGTTCTTGAGCATCTGCATCAAACCACATGAGTCGATTGCATTATCACCTTCCTTACCCTACTCCAGTAAGTTGAACAGTGTTGAGTGAATGAAGTAGTAGTGACATCATTCTGTGATAATTGATTAATTAATAATCACAGTTTCCTTGGATGAATATACTAATTGATTCCAGAACCATGTCTTTTTCATTTGACATTGGAATTCATTAGGTAGCTCCTAGCTGCCTACCCATGTGATTGTAATAATTCATATGTTACTTGCGTTACAAGAGATAATTAAGCAGTCTTATATGATTGCGTATACCAATAATGTATACCATTTGTTAATCATATATAACTAAATAGACTAAGGAACGGTTCTGAAATTTCAGGAGCTTATGCGACAATTAAAGTGGGACCCTCTCACTACAAGACTCTTCTTTTGGTATGTAAATTTTTTCTTCTTCTTCTTCTGTATAGTACATTTATGAGTATAAAACTTAGTATGAAAGTCAGTTTTGTAACATATAATCGTCTACTGAACAATAGATACAGAAGAATTTAAAGGAAGGTATATGTTAAAAAAATGAAGGTTGAACCAAGAAAAAAGAAAGTGCATAAAAAGATAAGTATTCTTCAAAACAGAAATAATGATGTTAAACCCACCCACAAATCTTATTTCTCCACCCACTCTTTGATGAAAATTTTAGTGACAAATTTTCCCTGCATTAAAATGACATCTAAATCCTAAACAAAAATAATAAATAAAATAAAAACAAATCCGTCTTTATCAATCCATGTCTCTGCAAATATCTTCGCCTCTCTTTATTTTCTGTTCATTTAATTCTTCTAGTTTATTCATATATATTATCATTTATAACTTTAAATGGTGAAATTACATTTTGAGACATTGAAAAACCAAATGGAGAAGGAATTAGGAAGGGTGATGATGATAGAACCTTCATCAACTAGAGAGAATCAGTACACGCACACACAATATCTATATCATCTGTTAATTGCAACCTTACTGCAAAAGGAACAATAATGTTACAGGTGAGAATCAAATCAATACAAATATATCATTTGTTACAAATTATATTACTACGCATTACGTGCTCTAACTGGACGTAGGAGACTCACCAAGAAACTCTGATCTCAACCGCATTAAAAGCCTGCCCAGATAATTTAGCCCTTCTCCATCCCGACCTCCTCCCCAGAACAGATCATGCGGTGATGCTTCAACAAGAACACATCCAGCACTCGACAGCAACATTGCATTCAAATGTGGGTATATCGAGAACTTGCATTTTAGTGCCCTATACATCACTTCAATCTTTACACTTTCCCACTCACATCTTACCTGCATAGCACACAAGAAAAGTTTGAACCAACTTCAACATAAACCAAAAGCAATTGTCAACATGCCGAAATGTTAGATAATCCTGGTTTAACAAGCATTCATTCTCTTCAAGAAACTTAAGTCTCTACAAAGGATCCTCCTGTTCTAGACACAGAAATTTGCCGTGTCTTCTTTCAAAGTGTTAATATGATGACATGATGTCACTTATTACGATTGGGGCACAATATCATTTCAACATCTTCAGCAACACTGCACGCAGAAATCTTAGCTTCATGTAAAAGCTGTTAGTAACTTAAGATTTTTTATTTTATTTTATTGAGAAATTCTAAGAACCATAAAGGACCACAGCATGGCATGTCATGACTAGCATCACGTGTTAACACAATTGACCGACTGAAAATCCAATCAAATGCACAATGCACTATACCAAATCAGGACGCTTCCTCTGCATTGACCTTCCTATCCGTGCTGCCTCTTCCGGACTTCTGGCAGACTTGATATTTTCAACACAATCTTGTGCCACAGGATCATCCACCCCAACAAACTTTTGAGCCTACGCGTTAGTATTGTTCTGTGAGAATGACTACGTTTTGTAAGATTGAAACCAGATTCATACACAAAAGGAAATACCTGATAGTAATGCTCGACACTCAACCAAGTTGCATAATCACCACTGTCATTGGGCATCTTAATTTGGTGAGGCGAAAAATTTGAGAAAGCGCCGTAAGGGTCCCATGTTTTGTAAAAGAGTATAATCCTTGATTCATATGGAGTCACAGTTGGATCAATTTCAAATGTTTCATCAACTGATGGAATAACAGGGGTCACATCTGGTATGGGTTGAAGAAATCCACTAATAAGCATATCAGGTCCAATCTGTTGGTTCAAGTTCAGAAGTGAAAAATAAAAAGTCCAATCAAACGGTAGAACATAGATACAAGAACAAGAGAATACAGAGTCAGGATATGAGTAGAAAGAATTTATCTCTAGAAGAAGTATCAAAAATCCACACCAACCTGCTCATAGCAGACATCAACTAGGTCAAAGGCTTGTGTCATTTCAACCATCCCGAGTTCACCCACAGGGGACGGCGCATTCTTTCCACCAATAATTTTAGGAGCAACAAATGCGAACACCTGCAATGCATTGAATGTGGCAGAAGCAAAATCCCTGTTAACAAATCCAGTTTCAACAAAGGAAAAATCTGGGATCTCCAACATAAGCGGCGGTTAAGCTTATGTACCCCTCCAGCCTACAAGAAACTACAACTATGACAACATCCCTAACTCATCAGTTTTAAGCAGACGAGGAGAACATTGACAAGAGTTCATAGAAAGAAATACAAGCTGGAGAAAACATACCTTATGTATTACTCCGGATGAAATAGCAGCTGCAGCTAATGTCCCCCCACACTCCCACAAAAGTGAAAGATATCCACGATCATGGAAGTATTCCATTACTTCTTTGGGGTTTAGGATGTCAAACTCCACCACTTCAATTCCTTTTGATGCAAGATGTTTCTGGAAATGCCTTCTTGCACCCCTTTGTGTTGCAACTATAGTAGATACATCAGAGGTATCCCAAAGGTGTGCTTCCTCTGGGAGATCAAGAGTCTGTGACATTACAATCCGCATAGGCATATGTCCACCACCATGTCTTGCAGTTAGTCTTGGATCTGGTCCAAAAATAACATAGAACATAAGAAGTCAGAACTTCCTCCTATTAACACGAATAATCACAAAGTTGAGAAAATTATACTTACTGTCCTTGCGCACTGTATTTCCTCCTACAATGACTGCATCACTTCTACCCCGCAGTTCAAACACTCGATTTCTAGACGTTTTGCTGCTGATCCATGCTGCATGTCCGCTGCTAGCAGTAATTTTTCCTGTTAGCACCAAACAAATACTAATGACTAATCTATCCGAAGACTTGTTTAAATTCAAATTTTTAGGCCTCTTTACAGAATTGCATATTGTAATAAGTTACACTACTCCTAAAAGAAAGCTTACCATCAAGGGTCATGGCATACTTGAGAACGGAGAAGGGGACTCGAGAAGCAGCTCTACAAATTAACGGAGCATTGACAAGGAGGCATGATTTTCGTGCTTCCTGTTGGTGTTGGATCAATTATATGACATGTTAAACTCAAATGCTACGCATTTCACACAAAAGTTTTCGTCTTGCTTTGGTAAACCACACAGTAGTTATTTCAACTGGGGGCAGAAGATCCCTGCCTAATGCCTATACTACTCACCAAGGAATCGAAAAGAAGCATTTCGCTAAGATATGAAATGAGCATATTGAATTGATCAAATACCTCAATGAGTTTACTGTTGAGGTCCTCACCAAGAACATCAACTTGCAAGCCTTGACTTCTCAAAGCCCGAATGGCATTCCCTCTCAAATGCTGCAATGGATGCCTCAGCCCAATCACCACCCTTTCAATCCCTGCCTAATCCAAACAAATCAATATTCAATCATTGTTTTCTTTTCCCTTAGAAGACGACTCAAGAGGGAGTTGGAAATTGAAGGGAAGAGAAAAAGGCAAAACCTGAACGAGGGCGGAGACGGCAGAGTGGTCACCGTGGCAATCACCGGGCTCCATATTGAGATAAGCAGTGGCGCGGCGTGAGAAGTCGCCAGCTGCGTCGACGGCAAGGACCTCGGCGGGCTTGGTGCCCTGGGCGTAGAGGAATCCCTCGCCGGCGACTTTCCCGGATTTGGAGGCAATGACGCACCCAAAGTTTGGGTGGGGAGAGGTGAATCCGGCGGATCCGTCGGCCAGCTCGGCGGCGCGCTGGATGTGGGCGGCATCGAGCGCGTGGTTGCCGAGTAAATTGTTGTTACTAATACTGCTGTTGGGTGTGGCGCCGCCGCCGCTGCAGTAGACTCCTACTGGTGGCAAAGATAACGCCGCCATTGGAAGCATAGATAGATCATAGACGATACTCACCGTTCATTCTTCCACCGTCATGCTGTACGCAGCCGTAAGTAATAACGAACGAAATGAAGCTTAATTTTACCGCGATAAAAGAGAAATGTTATTGCTACTTAAAAAAAAAAAAAAAAAGAAATTTTAAATATAAAAAATTTAAACTCTAATAATAATTTTCTGATAAAATATAAAATAATTAAATTGGACCTGTTTATATTTATTTTCCTTTTTAAGAAAAATAATTGGGCCTATGATGGATATGTTTATAGGAAATTAGATTTGGCTCATTTAGAAATATCATAACAATGGAATAAACGGTCTCATAATAAGCTAGTAATAACGTGAATCAAATTCGCTATCAGCAAAAATCGAATTTAAGACCTCTCACTTACAAATGAAAATAAATCCTATTAAACCATAGTACTAATTGACACTAAGTTTTTGTCTTTTAACTCGCAATTTGCTGCAGGTACATAAATATACATCCTTCACGTGATCACATCGGTTTTTCGTTCTCTGATCTCCACACTTCTCTCCCGGATACATCAAGACAAGAAAAAAGTAAATATGCAGTCGAAAAAAAATAAATGTGGGAAAATCATCTTTCCTGACATTTAATTGTCAAACAGCATTAATCCATAGAATCAGTGAGCGAGCGAGCAATAAAACCAAAAGCATCAAACCACATATAATTATCAAAATGTGATGAACAAAATCGAATCAAATCTATTATGGCATCGTGTAACGAAATAAAAGCAAAAGCATTAAATTATTTATAATGTAGCATCCTCACGACATCGTCATCATCAACATTCAACAGGCACACCAAAGGGGCTTAAGCTTAATTAGGTTTTATAGAATATTTATGAGTTTGATTCTCTCGGAGAACAGATAGATTTGATAGGATAATAGAGGCAGGCAGTACAGGTCCGTCAGTTGAACAGAAGCAACAGCTTCAGCTGCATCTATTCCTCCTCTTCTGCCTCCTCCAGCCACTTCACGAATGGCTCCAGGGCCTTCACAAAAGTTTGCCTGCAAACATTCGTTTTCGTTATTTCAGTTACAAATAACACAAGAAACCCAATGTAAACAACAAACAAACGCATTGATTATCGAACTCTGATATTTTGAAGTTGAAACAAAAAGCATACCTGCCCTTGGGGTTTGTTCCTTTGCGGAACCAATGGACAATGGTGTCTTCTGCAAGCACATCCTGGTCATAGAGGGACCTCACAATATCAGGGAAAAGCTTCATCAGCTTAGCATCTTCATAGCACTGCATCTGAACCTTGTACATCAGTTCCAGCTCAAGCTTCCCATTCGTGCAAAAGGTATTCAACAGTTCCGCCCATGTTTTCACCTGCATATGTATTGTATATAAGTTAAACCATAGCCATTGATTTATGTGCACCAAGTACTATGGACTATGGTGTTTGCAACTAAATAACCGATTTCTGAAAACTACAGTGACCTAATATCTCACAGTAATCAATTTGGAGGATGGTGCGTAAAACTAGCACAGCCTTAGATCTACAAAGAACAAGCTTGGGAATATGAAAGAAACGAAACCAATAAGTTGAAATCTTAAACACAACAGATTGGAATGCTATATCTATACTACTCTAGGTAGAACAAAGTCATTCACTATCCTACATGAACATAAGAACCATTTCTTTCTTTGAACTACACGAACAAAAGATCTAAAAAATCTTAGTTCTGTTTTTATTTGTTTTAAAGTTTTACCAACTTAACTCGTCATGGTTAACTACTTAAACTCCTACATTGCTCCCTTTATGAGTGTGCCAAACCTGAACTTTAAAGCTAAAGGATGAACTCCAAAGTTTCCTATTAGATAAGCTAGAGTGTAGTTTTCCACTCTATCTTCAACTCTATATATATAACAAGGAGTGGAGCTGGAGAATCTCCCTCTCCTGCTAGGCTAACTACGGTTTCTTGTTTGAAATTCCAGGTCACAGAACACAGAAATTATCTAGGTATCATGCGATTATAAGACTAACGTATACCTGGCGAAGAGCTGCATTAGCATTCTGCTGCTGGTTCTTACCAGACCACTGCACAGCGTCCATAATGACATCCCACAGAATCCGCACAACTTCAACATCGGGCAATTTGGCATCTTTAACACGCTGCTTCACAGTCTCAATGACTTCAGACATATCGGTTTCCTCTGTTATCTGGGTTGTTAAAGCAGATTTCATTTCCTTGAGCTTCACTTCGAAAATTTTCTTCTCGTTGTACTCAACTAAGGCAACTAGCCCCTCCTTCCTGAAAATTGGTACAAATAAGCACCAAATTATGTGTCAGTTAACCAACTTTTTCATTTGGTTACAAGGTGTGAATATCACAAAATGAATGTTCAAGTTAACACAGAAAGATGAATCAACTGTAAAACAAAATCTGGCAACTAAAAAAATTGCAGTTGGCTAAACAAATCAGGGATTGCAGCTACTTCAGAATCTCAGTCATCCAAATTGTCTAAAGAAACTACAGGACATCAAAGCATCGACTATATCTTAAAAAACAAAAATGAGTCTTATCTCACAAGATGGTCCATAATAAAATTCTGTAACAGATCAAACTTACGTGAAATGCTCAGAGAAATTCTCTTCAGTTCTCTTTGCGGATGGGAAGAATTCCAAAAGATTGTCCTCCACTTTACCCCGCTTCAGAATGGAAATCAAATCATCAAGACTATTATCAATCAAATACTCCTTGAAAAACTCAGTAATGAACGATAGAACTAGCCCTTTGCCAACAAGATTATCCTTGAGCATTGGCTGGAACACCGTTTCCGGTGGAAGTCCTGACAGCTTCTGAGAGAATGCAAGTGCTGTGAAAATAGCCAGCTTCTTCCTTTCATTTTCCTCAAAAAGCTCCAACGATTGAAGGAATCGTCGCATAACATTTTCGAGATTCTTAATCAGAAATGGCCTCCGCCTCAAAATTTTTTGAAGGTATATAACCGATGGCAAGATGAGTTCACGCGTAGGCTCAGACTCTAATACAGAGTAAGGGTGGCGCTCCCCCTCATCAGGTTTTGTTGTTCCAGGTTGTGTACGGCCTCCAGTGAAAACAACCTACAGTAAATCCTCCAGTCAATTTTATACCACATCACAAACAACACATTATCTAAGGTAGCATCCAAAAGAAAAAATAAAGAGACAAAAAGTGTCTACAGTATTACGAAGCTTGCCTCAAAAAAGGTGTCACCGTATCTTGAGAAGTTAAGGTCTGAAGATTCAATGCTCTTGGCAATAAGTTCCTGCACAGAGCAGATTACTTGTTAGTTTTAACAGATAATTAAGTTATAAGTACGCACATGCATACAGATACAAATGATAAGATCATTTATGCATAGCTAAATGTTACCAGATCACCAGCATTATCCAGATAAATCTGGACCACTGCATCCGCAAAAGCTGCAGGGTCCAGCGGCGCTGCAATATTCCGTTTGCGGGTCTTAATCCGCGTGCCACTGTAATTACATTGCCAGCATAATCAATTTCATTTAATTGAGTAGAGGCTGATGCAACAACTCATTTTACCATCTTTACAAAAGGTCATAGGTTATAACTAATTAAAATTGATAAAAGTTCCCTTCTTTAACAAACCATATAGTTATCAGTTAGATAAACCTTGATTCTGAAACGTAAGAATAACATGAAAGCATATACGAAGAACACAGAGGGTAAATCTGATGAGACAAAATATGACGAAGACTTACCCGAGAGTGGGTCTCTCCTTCGAGCTGCAGGTACAAAAAGACAGAAAATTTCAATTAGTATACATTTAACGATTATTTAGCTATAAATTTCTAACCTTCACAACCCAGATAAATTTATTAAGAAGACCAATTGTGAAGACCTTTCAAAAACCCAACACGAAAAGTTTCAGTTTTCCCTGACCCCTACCCAAGCAAAAGGAAAAGATTTACAATTTCACTACAATTCACATCCTAATTCAAATTCACACCACAAGAAACTGGATCAAAACGAAAAAGAAACAGAAATACAAGAAATACATCTCTAATTTGGATTAATTCCAGAAAGACCCACATAATAATAAAGTAAATGTAACAAAGAAAGAGCAACAAAAAAGATTGAGCAAAACCCTCCAAGAAATTCCTACCTAAACAAAGAATCCAATCAAAGAAACAAACACGAAAAATCCGATTTTTAGGTAAATAACCAGATCTGTGACCTAAAACATACAAACTTTTCAATAAGATTTTAACCTAAAACGCAGAGATCAAACAGTAGAAATAGAACGGAAAGATCGATAGAGAGAGATGAAGAGAGAGAAGGTACCTCATAAACCAAGACGAAGATGGATCGGAGGGCAGTGAGGTCTCTGAGCGTCGAGAGCTTTTTTCGAAGAGAGAGGCGAGAGGGAGGGGGAAAGAGGTATGGGAAGAGGGGTGATGCGGGTTTGGTCCTTGGACACTAATATTTAAAGGGATAGAGATGAACAAAAAACAAAAACCAAAAACAAAAACCAAAAACAAAAACCAAAGTAGTTTCAACTACAAGGCGACTTGAGGTTAACAACTTACAAGGTACAAACTAATTTATCAGCCATTTTAGTGGTGTTCTTTTTTACTTAAAAATGAGAAGTTTTAAATTTGAATCTTAGTGGTGAATTTAATATCAAATTAAGCTGCCTATTGTGTTGCTTAACCAAACTTTTCTTCCCTTTAGTGTAAAAATATCGAAATACTAAAAAAAACCAATTTATCTAGAGAAGTTAATCTAGATATACTCTTTTAAGTCGATATTTTTTATGGGCTAATTTAACATAATTTTTGTGCTTATATTATAAAGTATTGTGCAAAAGTATAAAGTGATAGGAATTCATAAAGGAATTTCATTTTTTAGAGTCTCTTTAACATGGAATATTCCGTGATCATGACCGTTCATCATACATCGTGCGGTTAGAAATCATTTTAAAATTTAAAATTAAATATAAATAATACCTAACGAAAACTGATTGCACTATATACGATGAACGATCACGATCACAGAATCTGGCAAGAATCTTTTTCCCCTTAACATTTCTCATTTCTCAATTAACTGTGTTCTTTTAAAACTATTTTTCTCGTTACATGTTCTATTCACATACAAATTAAAATGGTATTATTTGTAAAGAGTTCAACATTATACTATGACTATTGTAGCTTTGTGTAACGAGTATTTCATAATTATTACAATTCATCGAGGGAAGTGAATTTTCACATCTTTAGTTTAACATCTCGCACTTTTTTATGATTATTGGATTAAATGAGTTAAACGAAATCAACGATCATGATTAAATATAACTGTGTAAAAAGTTAACAAGGATGTTCATTGACATGTAAGTTATTAATTACTGAGTAGGTCAAATGGCAATTTTGTTTTGTTTTATTTTGTTTTTTCATCGACCCTATGCTACTAGTTGTGTGGTTTAACCTTCCAAGTTAAAAAGACGTCCTTTCGATCACATTACAAGTAAATAATATTGTAAATCTAGTCTGTTTTCAAGTATAGTGATGTTTTGGAAGAGAGAATTAAAGCAATACTCTTGTTCGAGTAGTTTAACTCTTAGTTTTATCTTCATTTTGATGAAAATTTTACAACAAATCAACGTATATAATATACTTTTAGATCAGCTGGTTGGATTAGTGTGATGAGACTTTAATTCCATTCAAATAACAGTGCATCTCATACACGAGTATACTGTGGAATAACCCCATTTGTAATAAAGAAAATAATAGAATTGATCAAAATTTTGGTTGAGAAAATCATTGGCTTGTAGTTGTAGGTTAGCTTCTTTGTGCAAACAAAGCATTTGTGGTATGAAATCTGACATCAGATTCTGCCTTACAAATGAAACACGGCAGTGCAGTACAGTTGAGCACAGCAAAAGGCCAAAAGGCCCTTTGAATTTTGACCACCGCCCCTATCTTTTTCTATCCTTTTTCTCATCCTTTTAACCCTGCCACAATTCGACATCATCAATGATTCAACCTTTTCTTTCAAGGTTGGTAAAATCATCATGCTTACAAATGTTCTGCTGTGCTCCGGAATATCTTACATCTTAAACTTTTAACCGATAGATATTTGATTATTGTAGTTTTAACTAAGGATTTGAAAGTTTAAAATTTTTCATTTTTAATGATGTTCCTTTTCACTTACAAGAGAGAGGTCTTAGGTTCGATTCTCGTAAAAAAAAATTCGAACCACATTTACACATTGTGAGAGTTAACTCATTTCCCTACCCCTTAGTGCATATTATATGGTTTGTTAAAAAAAAAAAATTAAAAACTTAAAATATACTAGAAAAAATCCGTCATGTGAAACATGACATGGAAGAATGGGACGGCAAGGGGGAAAACAAAAGCCCTTAATCCGGGGCGATATGAAGGGTAATGCATTTATAAAGGAATGAGGTTACCGAGCTATGCGATCGGATCACCTGCGGCTATCAGTCTGTTGCTTCCTCCTAAAATCACGACAGGGTTAAGCTTAAACACCCACTTAATTAGTCATTAATCTATCCTATTAGGGTAAGGCTAATCCCATCCTTGTTTTCTGGAAGGTAGAAGCAGTCCGGTTGGTTCCATATGCAACATATAACTTTCCTAATCCTAAGAAAGCGATAGCAAAATGAGCACATACCCAAAACCGTTTGAGTTTTGCCTCGCGACGTTTGCATAATGACCAGAATTTCCAAAGTGACAAATGAAATATAAATCTACTACTATCATGCATTACCATTCTATATTACCATGCCATGAGGAGAAGGGCAGGGAACAATGTGAGGTAATGAATCAAAACTACAGTGTATGAAACCGCATTATGATACTCGATGTTAATTTCTAATTGACACAAACCAATCAAGAATTATGCTGGAATCTACCCAACAGTTTGGTTGAGTTGTACAATTCGATTTCCGAAAGTTAACAACCAATTTGACAGAAAACTTTGGTCCCGGGGAGAAGACAACCTTTTTCTTCTACATGATCATGTTGTAGTACCCTGACTTCATTTTAGAGCACAAGTAAAGGAGAAGTGAAGAATATACACAAGTATCTATATGTGAGCAGCAGTCAACTCACAGTTCAATTAAGAGCCACAATTAACCATGAGATGGTACAGCAAAATGGAAACTCCGAGCACCAAACATTCGACTGCTACACTAAACATTTCCTTTTTACTCATTGACTTAGTACTGGTTTGGTACTGAGTACTGAGGTGCTTTTATAAAAAGTGGGTCAAAAAAAGCTGAGCTCAAAAAGGTGTTTGGTAAACAATGAAAAACAGCTTATTTTCACAGTTTTTGGTAAAAAAAAGCTCAAAACGTGATGCAGCAGAAATGAGCTTATTCTCACAGCGCAGCAAAAGCAGTTTTTATTTCAAAGCACAGCAATACCAACCAGCACTGAGACATATAATCGACAAGAAATTCACACAGAAACAAACAATGATAGGTTTTCTCAAATTTCCAAGGTGGGATTCTTATTTTCTTCAACGTTAGGACCTTAAAACACCGCGAATTCTTCTAATTCTAGTACGAGCTCAAACTTTAGCCTTAACATTTCACCTTATCGTAAGTTCTTATTAGCAACAATAATCTAAATTTCTTGTTAAAGCATCCCAGAACAACAGTGAAATCAACCCCCACTTCTTGTATATCAGTAAATTCAAATTATTCGTACTAGTAGTAATTTACTACTGCAGTCAAATCTTCAAAAATTGGGTCAAAAAGTTACCAGTGAGGACATTCATCAAACACATTGCGTACCGATTTCTCCAAACACAAAACATGAACATCCAATCCAAGCCGAGGAAATTAACAAAAACAATACATACAAAACTGGGGTACTTGTATTGGTGTCGAGCAAACCTACGGTTTCTCTTCTCGAATCAGTTCACTGGACAGAGTCGAACTGTCCGCCATCATTGTCTCCGTGTCGTGTTGCTGCGGCTGCGGCTGATGCTCGGTGTTGGTAAGAGTTTCCAAGTCCCTCATCCTTGTCCTCACCACACTGGTAACAAGTACTGCAACAACAACAAAAACACACCCAATTATGTAAAAATGTGAGATTGTAGAGAGAGAGAGAGAGAGAGAGAGTACCGGCGGCGGTTCCAAGCGTCCAGACCCAGAGGATCTTCAAGCCGGGACTCAACTCTCTTCGCATATTACTCTATTTCTGCTTTGTTTCCTGCATTTGGTGAGTGTGTGTTGTGATCTCTCGGAATCTCTTCGAGTGATGAACTTTGCCGAATGCTCGACCCGTGAGGTTTGGTCTGCAGGGTCGGGTTTTATATTTGAGTCGGGGTTTTTGTGGAGACAAATTGCAGGGCCCAACTCTCGTGTTTTGGGTTAGGGAAAGCCTAAGGACCCTTAAACTGGGAGCCAATAGGCCCTCTTCGCGTCCTCATGGATCTGTTACACATTTTGACCCGTAAATTATTAACCGACAATAACACGAAGGGAATTGTTATTAACATTTTAAAATTTTCATTCTGTAATCTAAATTTTGAATAAATAATACATTTGTGAGAAGTTTATAATAAAAATTTTGCAGTACCAATATAATTCCCTTATAGAAATTAAAATTATTAATTTAATGATATTTTTTGGTCATTGTACCTAACAGATACAAAACAAGATTCATCCTGGGTCTTTATGTCTAGAGCTCGTAGATCGAGAGATCCGGATCATTTAAGAAAAAAAAAAAGATGTTCGTGTCATTCAAGTTTTTGAGTTTTGTAAAGTGATCCAATGGGATGAGCTAAAAAGGGACATTTAATTGAAATTAAATGGTCCAAATCTCTCGATCAATGGGCTCCAAATATAAAAATCCAAAGTGAATCTCAATCCAAATACTATTGAGTCTTGCTTACATTTAGGTTCATAAATATGATGTGACACCTATAAAAAGAAGCTAAAGTTCGTTGTTTTGGGGAGATTTTCTCCTTGCAAATGACTATGAAACCAACATATACAATTTATATTTTCTTAGGAGTTTTGACATCGTACCACTCAATGACAACTTGATTTTTTTCGTAAAGAAAAATATTGAGATTTATTGTATTTTAATGTTGTTTTTTTATATTTGAAATAAAAAGAAAACAAGTTGAAGAATCACATCTGTTAGACTAACTTTATATATTCTTGATTTTGTTGGTTCTCAACATTTCCCCCCACAAAACAGCGTTGTAATTTGTAATGTCCAAATGAAAATGCAAACAAATTTGGTGCATTTGACATAGGCCGGGATGACAAAGTTGACTAAGCCACAGCAGGTTGGCTCATTTGACTTCTTGCATTACACCATACTTAGGTCATCTCCAACCATCCTGTCCAAAGGATCATAGGGCTTAAAATAGCTTGGAATGACACGAAAATCGTCTCTAACCGAGGGCTAGGCCAAAGGGTTTATGGGCCCCACCGGGTCCAAACCCCCAAATCAGGCTAGCAAGTTAACCATTTCTAGCCCTCCAACGCCAGAATGTCAAGCTTAATATTTTGTCAGCCCTCCAGCTTACCCCCATTTGAATGCCAACAGCCTAGTGTCATGCTGTCGTCAGGTTACCGTTGAAATTTCAGTTTTTTTTTTGTTGGACGTATTTTATTTTTTTAAAAATTCTAACTTTTTTTTTTCCTATAAATACCTACAACATTGAAAGCTGAAGATAAAAAATACCACATAGATAAGAATTCTATATAAAATTTGCACAACCAATTACATCTTGACACATGACACTCGAAATCCTATCCGAAAAATTATTAAGATTACATAAAGACAAGAAATCTGGAGAGTTACTTACTTTAGCGACACGTGTTACTCGAAATCATATCCGAAAAATTTATTGAAATTACATAAAGATAAGAAATCTGGAGAAATACTCACGTTAGCGACACGTGTCATTCGAAATCCTATCCAAAAAATTATTGAGATTATATAAAAATAAGAAAGATGGAGGCTTATTCATTTGGCAACACGTGACACTCAAAATATGTCCGAAAACCTTATTTTAATATGATAGTTTAATTTAATTAATCATATTAATTTAATTCAAATAATAAATTATGTTTGGTCTATGATCCTTTGGCCCCGTCGGTTGGAGATGTTTTTTGTCAAATGGCTATGTTTGGCCTCCTCGGTTGGAGATTGTATAAAATATGGTCTAGCACTGTTCATTAAAATATAATTTCTTGTATAGCTAATAAGGCTAAAGGGAGCCCTTTGGGCCTCATTCGATTGGAGATGGCCTTAGGGCCCTTCAACAAACTAAAATCCAACCCCTAATTTTTGTATGTATATAGCACGCCCATATGCTGCATATATGCAAAATATAAGAAACAATATATGTGATGTTTTAAACATATGGGCGTGCTAGGCGGCGCCTAGGTGGGTGAGGCGGCCCTAAGCAGGCTAGGCGCTAGGCGGGCAAGGCGGCCCTAGGCAGCTAGGAGGCTAGGAGGTTTTTTTTTTTTTTTTTTTTTTTTTTTTTTTTTTAAATAATCCTATCTACATTACTATATTTCCTTATTTTCCTCCTATTTTGAATTGTGTGTGGTTTAAAATTGAGCACTTGTTGTACATGTGTCATCCTACAATACTCCTCACTATGGTTCTATGACATATATGCTTAATGTGTTTTTAAATTTTGGACTTGTTGGATACTCTTTTTGCATTTTATTATTTTTGATTATCTTATCCATGAATTTCATACAAGTTTAATTTTTTGTAAGTGTCAATATGCACTTATTTACAAGATATACAAGAAATTTACCTAAATCTGCCTAGACCCCACCTAGCCGCCTAGGCGCTAGGCGCCAGCCCGTCGTCTGACTAGCGCGTAGCGTTTTTTAGAACCTTGGTTTTAAGAAACACTGAAATTTCATCGTGACAATTAAATAGGCAAATGATTTCGGATTGAATTTAATTTTGCATAGATGATCTATAAATCAAAACTTACAAAATAAACAGTTTGGTTCGTTCAAATTCGATGTTAAATAAGTCATTCCTTAAAATGGCCTAATATATAATAAACTTACGGGAATGCACCAAAATATAAGAAACTAAATCAATCGAAGAATCTCTAGAAAAAAAATTGTGTGTTGGTGTTGGGATCGTGGTATTTGTGTGATAGATTTACGAAAATATAGATTCTTGTCTATTTTAGTGTTTGAATGTACATACCCTTTCTTAGTTTGAGAGTTATACTATAAAACACATTAAACTTGACATAAGAAGCACTATCCTATGGATCAATCCTTCAAGATTCTCCATTTTGTGTGAAACGAAATGTGAACAACACGATGAGCCCACATAACCATGCCCTCGTCAGTCTCACCCACCACCTTATTTTATTTGTTAATTTTTTATTTTTTGAACAAATAATATTATGAAGAGGGTAAGCCAAGCTTCACAATGAGCTATCAATAATATAGTTCAAATTCGTTATTTGTAATTAATTTATGTTTCTTTTGTTTGCTATTAATTTGGCTTTGGTAACTTATTATATTATATATATATATATATAGGCTTTTTATATTAGCACCCCACAAAATGTTAATGCACCACATATTAAAATTTAATATTAAATGACTGATTTACCCTACTATGCAATAACAATTTTGACCTTATTAGGTTAAAAAAAATAAAAATTCTATATACACCCCAAATCACTTTTAACGTATTAGTTATCAACTATCAAAATCTCTCCGACCCTCCATTGTTGAATAAAACCCTAACCAATGAAACTACAAACATGTTGATTGAGAAAATTTATTTTTGACGAATGAAACATGAAATCAATGTTTTGGAAGCTTCACATGAGGTAAGGCTTCATATTTTTTATTGTTTTAGTGGTTTTGACGACATCGATAATTATTTAATCTTACTTTTGATGTGTTATTCAAGCTTTTATGTTTGTATTCATCTTTTATGGATCATAGGGATTACATGAAGAATTAAACACTAAAATTACCACCAAACATTAAAAACAAACGACATGAGTTTTAATGGTGGAATTGAAAACAACCCACATATGCTTTAAATCCCAGGCGACACCTTGTCAAAATTCCAGTCGACATTTTTTGTCCAAATTAAAAGCTTTATAAGATTTGAGCAATGTGGGGTGTATAGAAAATACAAGGTGCATGTAGAAAATGTAAGATGTATATTAAGAATGTGAGGGTGTGAGGGTATTATGGAGAAGTATATGGGGTGTATTAAGATAATTTTTAATTGAAAAAGCAAATGTAAGGTGTATTAAATATATGAGATTTATCCAACAATTTGTAAGATGATAATATAATAAGCCATATATATATATATTGTTTTAAGTTAAGTAGTATGGTACAGACGAATATAGGAGAGCTAAACAAGAAATAATAGTTTGATGATGAAGAAGTGCATCTGTCAATGACTGGTTGGCTGCCTTAATTGGCTGGTCAATCTTGGCCAACTCCATCATATCACATAAACCAACAACTTACACGGCAAATTAGCAATAGCATACTTTTGACTTTATTAGTTTAGCACGTTTTTCATATTAATCAAAATTTCCATATCTTTTTGGCGTTGTAAGTGTATATCATGTTTGTTTCCTGCTCAAAATTGTTGGACTATTACAATTGTTACTTCGGTAGATATTTCAAATTTACAACAAAAAGACTCACACTAATCGCTTTTAAATCTCATATTCTATAACAAAAATGCACAAAGTGATAACAAGAACCAAATATTTATTGGAGTCATGAATCTTATTAATTTTAATTGAGAATCTAGCATAAGGATTTATTTGTTGTTGATAAAATAAAAGTTTAATTAGAAATTTTTATTACCAAATCTCTTCCTACCATGTGTGGATCGAATAATAATGGTCGGTAAAGGGCAATGATTTGCACAATTAAATTTGATATAAAACGTGTACCAAAATTAGATTACAGCGGAGACTGACTTGGTTCTATATATTCACTGCTCCATTCCAATGAGCCTCTCCACTACTCGCCTTCCCCAAACTCTCTCCTTCCTTCCCAAATCTCATCCTCCTCTCTTCTCATCCCCTGCCACTCCAACCTATCTCTTCTCCAAGCCCTCCGCCTTCCCCTCTCTCTCCGCCCGGCTATCTCTGTCTTTTCACAGTTCCACCATGGGCGACGCTCCTGACGCTGGCATGGACGCCGTCCAGCGCCGCCTCATGTTCGAAGACGAGTAAGTCCCTTCCCCCCACTTTGCCCCTGACTTATGCTCCTATTCGCGCTTTTACCGTTTTCTTTCTTTTGTTTGGTTGTCTTGGTTGATCTGTTTGTAATTTGCTCTGTTTTTTCTGCTCAGGAAATACCGGAACAGTAAATAAAATGAAAGTCATGGGCTTTTTCTATTTTGTTTCCTAAATTGCAGCTCTTTTTATTCAAATTTATATTCTGTTGATTGTTCTGTTGTGGTCTGTTTGGTTGCTCAGAAAATGGAAACAGATGAATGAACGAATAATTTGTCCAAAGTAACCGTTAACTTTCTTTACAATTACTCCAGTTTCTGATTAACCAAACAGAGGATAACATAGTCAAGAGGAAATTATAAGTGGATGGACAAAGATGTATATATAAGCCGAGCTATGATACTTGAGCTCGACTCGAGCTTGTGTTCAATTTAAATGAGGCTACATACATCTGATACGAAATCCCGAATTGGTTAAGAAACAATTGAACCGGGACTGAGATCGATTTTTAAAAGCTTTCCCCTTTAGTGTCTTCCCCTTGCTAAAAACATTTTGATATGAGAATACCAATTACCTGTGATTTCAATTCATTTCGCGTCGGAACGGAGATAGGGAGGTTGAGATTTGATTGGAATATTATTAGCTAAACATGCTAAGTTAGCATTCCAACATTCCATTCTAGATTGGCTTTAATTCTACTAGTCATAACTATCCGCCATGTATTTTCGTATTTTGGAAACGTTGTTCATGGCGAAATGTAATGTGCATAACAGGTCTTTATCAAATTTGTGCTTACTTAAATTGCAGCGTCAATACTTTTAATGTAGAAAGGTAATATCTTTTTTCAAATGTATTTTCTTAGTCTGACTGACATGAATTTTGGGTGTTAGTCATTTACCCGTGAAATGGTGGATGATAAATGTTCCCGTTTTATTATACGAAAATTGTTACCAGAGTAAGAAGGCAACTCCCCCGGCTGAGCATGAGGTGGCAATGCCATCCGTTCAATTAGTGCTGCCCCTTCCCTTTTCCGATTTTAACCTTTGGTATTCAGTCCAATGTATATTCAGGCGTTAGTCATTCCCTGGAGCTGACTATCTGTTTTATTAAAATTTCTGCAGATGTATTCTGGTGGATGAGAATGATCGTGTTGTTGGTCACGACACCAAGTACAATTGTAAGTACTTTTGCTTGCATTAACCTTCCCATTGCGAGATTTCAGTGTGATAATTTTTTTTTATATTTAGAAATTAATATTCTGTTTTGGTAGTTTAGGACTTGAAGTTTTATGACTTCATGCCATGGCCTATGATGTAATACTTGATAAACCGCTCTAGAACATCTAGTAATTTTGGATATTTGAGTAGGATAGGAATTCTGAGGGAAGAATTTTTGTCTCCTATCTTACTTCATTGCAAAGAAAATCCATAGTAAAGGATTATATTTCTTGGAGCTTGAATGTACTTGGTAATAATGTGCGATCATGCGTGTCGATACAACTCTTGTGTTCTTTCTTGTACAACTGTTAGTTTCTGAAGTTTTAGTGCATTCTGTGAACTGCAGGTCACTTGATGGAAAAGATCGAATCTGAAAATTTGCTTCACAGAGCTTTCAGTGTCTTTTTGTTTAACTCAAAGCATGAGTTGCTTCTTCAGGTATCTTTCTTGGATCACGCTAATTGAAATTTACAGTGCTGGCAGCGTTCAGTTGAGAGTGGTCATTCATAAGATGTTCCATAGTAGCAGGGTGCATCCTGAGAATCTCGAGTAATAATAAAAGAATATCAAGAGGGAATGATTGTCTTTGCAATTGGCGGCAATGATCATTCATTTGATCTTTCTGGACAGTTTTTCTTTAGAAGCGTTGTTAAATAATAGTGTTTTTCATACTCATTTATGTCTGTCTTTCTGTCCAGCAACGTTCTGCAACCAAGGTAACATTCCCACTTGTGTGGACAAACACCTGTTGCAGTCATCCACTATACCGTGAATCTGAGCTTATCGATGATAACTCTCTCGGTATATTTTTCTATTTATCATGCCTCTTGAGAGTCAATTTTACTTGACCTACTGTGACTTGCTCTAATTTTTTTTTTTTTTTGCCTCCATTTTGTTTCCAGGGGTAAGAAATGCTGCTCAAAGGAAGCTGTTGGATGAACTCGGTATTCCTGCTGAAGATGTGCCAGTTGATCAGTTTATCCCGTTGGGTCGCATGCTGTACAAGGCACCTTCTGATGGCAAGTGGGGAGAACATGAACGTAATATTCCAACTTGGGTTACTCTACATTTTTTACGATTAACGTTCTTTGCAGTTGATTACCTTCTCTTCACTGTCCGAGATGCATTTGTCAGACTGGTCATGATGGTCGAACAAATTGTCTTGTTCGAGAATTTTTTGTTCACCCTGTGTGTGTTTTGTTGTATTTGCAGTTGATTACCTTCTCTTCACTGTCCGAGATGTTAATGTGCATCCGAACCCTGATGAGGTAGCTGATATCAAGTACGTAAACCAGGAGCAGCTGAAGGAGCTGTTGAGAAAGGCAGATGCCGGGGAGGAGGGTCTGAAGCTGTCGCCTTGGTTCAGACTCGTCGTGGACAACTTCTTGTTCAAGTGGTGGGACCATGTTGAGAAAAACACCATCAAGGAAGCTGCTGACATGAAAACCATCCACAGGTTGACTTAAACCGAGTCTTCTGGGAAACTTTGATTGTGGTTTTATTATAATTAGTGTTTTCTTTTCCCTGTTCCAATTTGGACTCATAAGGCGTTCCCATAAGCAGACTTTTTCTTCTTGTTACTTTCAGTTGTTTGTTGATCGAAACAAGTTTGTTAAATGCCGTACTTTTGTAATGTAGAACTGATGAATCAATAAGAAACTTTTCGCCTCTTTCAGCATTAAACAGGTTTACAAATTTCTTTTCTCCATGTTTGGCCCAGCGGGCCAAGAATTTGCTATCTAATCCTATGAAGAGACGAGCTTACTTAAAATTCCATAACGACGTTATCCTCAAATCAACAACGCACTAACTTATGGTTTAACCTTTCTCATATGACAATGCATTGGTTTGAATACCGTTATTGTGACGTCCAATAAAAATTGGTGCCATCATCATATATCCGTTTCTGTATAACAATGTAGTTCACATCTCGTCTCGAGGAATCTCTTATCCCACATCGACTAATGCAAGAAATTTACCCCTGCTTATATCGACCAACGAAGGGCCAAATTGGGTACCTTGGGGTGCCGGGCTGGGATGTACGCGTGTACCGCAACCCTAAACCGTGCCCCGATTATTCGGGTATACCAGTCAGGGGTCTTTAACCGGTGTTTCCCCCGTGCGGCTTAAAAGGGAAACGACGCCTCGCGCTGTATATATTCCCGCGTGGGTTAAAAAAGCCCTCGAGAGGTTCGAAGGTGGTGCTGCCGACTCCTGTTGGTTGTCCCTCTCTAGGGGTTTTGCCCAGGTGTCTTGCGGTTACTTGTTGTCCTCACCTCACCCCGCCCCTTTTTTATTCATTTTTTTTTGTTAACGCCCCCCCGACACTTTTTTTTCCTTCTTGCTCTGATGAATCAAATCATCTCATGAGATACTTCTTTGTTGAAGCTTACACCAGAGACTTTTTTATGTTAAATTTCACTAATTGTATGAATGTATTTTGTAGAAAACACTAAAATCACACTTCTAATGAATTTTAACTGTTTAAAAAAAATTTACAATGCTAAAATTGTTAAAATATAAATATTCCCTTCAAGATGAGAGTTCTTTCTCTCTAACTAATACTATTTCTCATTGCCTGTGAGTCTTTCGAACTTAGGAATTTTTGGCGGCACCGACCTTAGCTTCGGCTAGGATCGGTGGCTGTGTCTTTTCTTTTTTCTTTTCCTTCTTCTTTCCCTGTCTTTACTACTATCTCTTCCCAATTATCACTCTGGCCTCTCCATTTCCTCTACTCCTGAAGGTAAAACTCTTCCCTGCTCTTCTTTGATCCGATCTTCAGCCATGTTTCTTGGGGAGATTGTGTGTAGAGTTCCGATGTTTACACCGACTCGGGTGTTACAAACACCACCATTTTCTCTTTGTTGTCTGTCGGTTCTGGTAGTGTCGTTCGTGGGTATCCACGAACTTCATACTGATAGTCGACTTCGTTCACTTGGTTGTCGATTATCCCTTGTTTATGGCTGTGCTCTGGTAGCAAGTTCGGAGTTGGAGGTGGTATATATGGAGGCGATACTAGACGGAGGTTGGGAATCGACCGACGAACCTGTTTCAAAGGGTGGAGATGGCTGTGCAAGCTTCTGGAGGAAGCTCTTTGGTTTCTGGGCCTTACTGTTGTTGGGCCTTTTTTCTGTTTCACTTTTGTTTTAGGCCTTTTTTTGTTGTAATTAAGGTGTGTGTTGGGCTTATGCTGCAAAGTGTGTTTTTTGTAATAAAAATCTCCTTTGACAAAAAAAAAAAGAAAAAAAGAAAAAAAAGTCGTCCACCATATAATTTCAATCTTTCTATTTATTTCTCGTGTTGTGACAAATCCGTGACAAAATGATCATTTCTATGTCATAACCTTGAATCCTTGATGGAGTGCTTCGTATAATTATTAATACCACTAATGAATTAATGCATAGTTGGCAAAGCAAATAGAAAATATAATTATGCATGAGTGAACATGAAGCGACATTTTAATTGGGCTCAAACTAAACCTGGCATTCGTGTCGTGTTTCTCGTGTTCGTGTCGTTTTTGTATCATACCCGATAGCTTAACGGGTCGTGTCGTGTAATACCCGTTAAAGTAAACGGGTAATATGACCCGACCCGAAATCAACCCATTAATATTATCAGGTAATACGACCCGACCCATTACCTGTTAAGAAAAATATATTTTAAATCAATAAAAATGAAAATGAAAAACATAATTTGACCCAAAAAATGTAAAATATAATACTAAATTAGTATATACATACTAAATTTCAGAGTTGACCATTTCATGAAAGTTATAAAACTTTTCATTACGAGTGATTACATTTTTCACATTTCTACAATAATTATTATTAATTTTGCACTCAAATAAAAAACATTGTTCATGAGATTTGGAGGGTTTTAAAATTCTAAATAACTATGTAACCATCATCTAAGCGTTGAAGATGCAATTATGAACGTTTATTATGCTTTCACATCTTTTAGACTTGTACATTAATGATTATGAATTTTGTTTATTTTGAACTCCCTTAAAAATACTATTCATGAGATTTGTATGGTTTTAAACATTCAAATGATCATATACCCATTCTCAAAGCAAAAAGGATGCAACTACGAGCGTTTGCATATTTTTTTATATTTTTCGCACATGTAAATTAATTATTATAATTTTTTTTAATGTGTGTTGGTATTTTTAAATTACTTGATATTTTTATTTTTAATGTGTTTTATGATTTTTAATCTCAATCTTTGCCTATAATATACTATAAAAATACATAAATAAATAAAACTTAAAATTTAAAATTTATATAGAATAATAATTAATAAACAATATATACATATTCATTATATCTATTGTATTTTATAGTAAGTTTTTTTAGTAGTTTAAAAAATTAAAATCATCAAAATAACTTTTTTCTTATCGTGTCAAAACAGGTTACCTGCGTGTCACTCTCGTGTAAACCTGTTAAGGACCTGTTATTAACGGGTTATTATCGTGTGACCCAATAATGACCCAATTAGTTATCGTGTTGATCCGAAACCCGTTATTTTCATGTCGTTTACATGTCGTGTTAACAAATCGTGTAAGAAATTACCATGTCTAACTCAAACGCCGAGCAGAACACTAAATATCATTATATAATTAAAAAATAAAATTGTCAAAATATCGCTTATATGTAGTGTTCTACAGGCGCATCGATCGTGGATCACAATCTTTTTTCACATCTAAAAGTCATGTATGCTATGCTCCACTTATTGTATCTCCTGATTTAACAACTTTGAAAAGAGACAGCAACAGCATAATTCTTAGGATGAAGACTATCTGCACGCGCTTTACAGTCTAACACAGATTCTCTCTCTCCCTCAAAGCTTCTTCCTTTTCCTTCCTTCCCTTCCCATACTCACAACTGAACTACTCAGCTCTGTTCTCGTGTCCTGCTCCATCCTTCGAGGTAACAGCTTTTATTATTAGCCGCCCGATTTCATCTCCTCGTTTCTCTTGATTTCTCTGATTCGCTTGTCTGGTTGATCAAATTGTTGTCAAATTTCAATTTCTTGCATTTCTCTGGCATACAGGCCGACCCAATATGAAAATTAATCAACTTTTTTTGTTTTTCTGTATTGATTTGGATCGTTGGGTGTATTTCTTGGATTTTATGAAAATTAGATCAAAACCAGCTCGTGTGATTAATAATTTAATCAATAATTAATGGAGTTAAGCTTTCTGATTAATCTTGTTAGTTCTGAATCTGTATAGTGATGCGAACAACATAAAGATCCAATCGTTGCGTGTGTCTGTGTGGATGAGGTTTGGCTTTTTTCCGCGTTCAGAATGCGTGCTTGGTCTTAACTTATGAAATTTTGTATATGAATTCGTAATTAGTTTTAACTTTTTATAGGAGATTGAGATTTGAATATCTTGTGTGCATTTTTCTGTAATTTGAGTGAATCCAAACATGTACGATTTACAATATCTTCTCTGCCTTCTATAAAATGATGCCGGTTTCAATTGTTTCCGGATTTCGAAAACCATGTCTCGGCTGGGGGAAAACGAATGTTAGCTTAGTTGCTGTTTTATCAATTCGGTCTTCTTTCACTGCGATCTCCGCGTTCCCCTGTATTTGTTGTGTATATTTTCCCTTTGTTGCTGTTGCTGGGAATCGATGTTTGTTGCCAACGAAAATTCTTGAGCTGTTGCATTTTCTCATTTTGAAGGCAAATCTGCAGTGTTTCTCTTCAACTCTACAAAATTTATGTTTTTTGACACTCTTTGTTGAAGAAAATTTTCCGAAGATGAATTAGATTATGACTTGAACTATTAATCGGCTTTTTAAACTATCGGTCTCTTGATTTTAATTTGAACAACTCCATTTCAAGCGCCGATTGTACTACTGATGCTTCTGTTAATCCTAGTGTGTGCAAGACTCTAACATTGCAGTCTTTGCATTGCAACCACTTATTGTTTCATATAAAGCATACTTCTGTAACAATTAGTATTTGCGGGATTCTTATAATTTCGTCTTCTCCCATCAAACCTCTCATGGCATCCTCCATGTGCTATGCTATAACATTTTCCGGTGAAAAACCTTCGATAAGTTGCCTGTTCTCGTTCTAACACATTGATCCTTGTCTTTCCATGAAGGTGCTGGGAACAAATGGCCTTGGTTACAACTGCTGAAGTTTGCGATGCTCACTCTCAGTTGATTGGGAGTGGTGATCTTCGGGTGCTTGAGCCAATATTCCAGATATATGGCCGGCGACCGGTCTTCTCTGGACAAATAGTTACCTTAAAGGTATTTGAAGACAATGTCCTTGTCCGTTCCTTTCTCGAGGAGAAGGGCAATGGAAGAGTTCTTGTTGTGGACGGAGGTGGAAGCAAGCGGTGTGCAATATTGGGAGGCAACCCTGTGGTTCAAGCTCAGAATAACGGCTGGGCAGGTATAGTGGTCAATGGCTGCATAAGAGATGTCGACGAGATTAACGGTTGCGACATTGGCGTGAGAGCTCTGGCGTCCCATCCCATGAAAGCCAACAAGAAAGGGATCGGAGAGAAACAGGTACCAATAAGCATTGCCGGGATAAGGATCTGTGACGGAGAATGGCTTTATGCAGACACCGATGGAATTTTGATTTCTCGTACCGAGTTATCTGTCTAAACCTTAAGCACACCATTTGGAAGGAAAGCTTGTTTCCTGCAACCGCTGTATACAACACGCTGTTGCACGAAATGTGTGTCCTTCTTTGTTTCAATTGCTAAGCTGTTGTGTCTTTGCCTCATTTTCCAAATTTCTACTGTATTAAGCAAAATCGCGTGATATCGAACTCGTAACTATGTTTTAGTTGGTTTATCAATAATGATTATCTTTTGATCAGTAAATTTAGTCATATATATTAACAGAAGGCAACAGGTACATAATTTTGCATAATTTACGTCACCTTATAAACAGACCGATTCCGAGTCCCCAACATCTTCGGTAGCAGCAACACTTGCATCGTCTCTTGTAATGCTAATTGTTGAGGCTCCAGAAGAGCCAACAGCTTCTGGCAAATTCATATCTCCAGGTTGCAAGTAGATTGCCTTTCTTTTGCTTCTGCTTCGCTGCCATATTCTTAGCAGGTCTTGAACATCCTCGCTCTCGTCATCTCCAGATGTGGCTCGTGATCCCCTAGCTTGGTGGTAAGACTCGGAGGCGGCAGACAGGAGGGAGAAAATGGAGGTGGAGAGAGTGGAAAAGCAGTTGTAAATCAAATCTGCTTGTAAAGACACAAGCTTTGAGAGCCAATCTGTTCGTTTTGGTAGTCCATACTCATCATCTTCATCAAATGTTGGTGTCTCTGGTGGTGGAGGCGGCGGCGGGTGGGTGATTGTTGATGCGGGGTAAGTAGCATCCATATCTCTGAGTCTCCGAATCAGAGAGAGAGAGAACGCTAGATAAAGCTAAACATAGCGAGAGGCAGACTTCCAGGTGTGTAATTTGCATGAAAGGAAAAGATGCGACGTGGAATGTTGCTGTTTGAGGAGTTGACATCTGTTCGGTCTGTTGTCAAACTGCACATACCCATGTCAGCAGCGGAACTCCATGTATGCGCTTAGTAAGAAGCTTGCAGTAGTTTTCGGACCGTTGAATTTAGGGCCGGAAAGGGTTATCAGAATTAAGAAGAATCTGAGAGTTTGTGGGGATTGTCATACAGCTTCCAAGTTTAGCTCCAAGGTTACTGGAAGGGAAATTGTAATGAGAGATGCTCATAGGTTCCACCATTCAAGGATGGTGCTTGTTCTTGTAGGAATTGTTGGTGAACATAAACTCGTTAGCTTAATAGGTTGCGTAAATGTAAACCTGAACACAATCTCTTAGCAAAGTAGTAGCTGTATCGAGTAAAATTTTTGGTTTAATTACATAAAAATACTGTACTTGTTTAGTCAAGTTCGCTATAACAATGTGCTTCTCTCTATATGCATTTAAGTTTGAATCTCCTCCCCATAACTTAGTACTCGTTTGGAAGTGTTTTTAAAATAACTGAAAGTTTTTTGGTGAATTGATTTTGGGTTTCAAAATCACTTCACGTGCTTTTTGGAAAGAAAAAAAAAACATAAGATATGTGTTTTTTTGCAGGAAGCACTTCAAGTGTTTTTTCAGAATCCACTTGAATTTTTACTAAGAAAGATTAGATTAAAAAACATTCACCAAAAGTATCTTCAGTCATTTTAAAAACGGTTCCAAACAAGTCTAAAGATTAATATGGTGTGGAGTATCATTCATTTGTATAAAGTAAAAACTTGTGTTGAAAGCTATAATAAAATTCATGAGTTAACGTTCATATAGGAGGAGGAATTATTACACACGAGTTTGGGCTACATATGGCATGCATGGTTAGGAAGTAAATAGTATTAAGTGCCGTTGGGTAATGGATAACATGCTAATTATGATGAATCCATTAAAGTAAATCCTAGTTGGAATCATTAACTCATTTCATCGACTTTTGAATTCAAACCAAAACCAAATGCTGTTTCTACGTAAGAGACATGAAATCATAGTTAGCACGAATATTAAGTGAAATGCTACAACAATCGCACACACAAGAAATGCTACTCTCTCAAGGTAATGCTCTGTCATTCAATAATTTAACGTTAATTTTTGTGTTAATATTATAAAACAGTGTGCCAAAAATATGAATACCTGCCATTCAACAATTTAACGTTAATTTTTGTGTCAACATTATAAAATAGTATGCCAAAAACATAAAGTGGCAGAGATTCTATTTATCATGTGCTCGTAAATTAGGAGACTCAGCCACGTGGGACTTCTAACCGCATATTGATTTGGATTATACAAACAAAAAGCAAACCTGCTTCTCAAGATTTGCGGCTAGCCATTAGCAAACCAAATCCCACGCTTAAGTCTCCAACTCCCTACACAAACCTATTACATTATCGAAATAAAACTACACCAATTACTCATTAAGAAACTAATACCAAAAATATGTGCCAAGTAAAACGTATTTACTATATTTGGTAAGAGAATTAAGCAAATAATACATGGTAAGTATTGCAGCATCATGCTTACGAAACACGAGCAATAAATTAGATAAGGTTAAAACTTGAATACAGTTTGATGAAAATGTTTTCTTTGTCATCTAAAATTGAGAAATTTATAATCATTTGTCATTTAATTTATGACCACATTAAAAGTACGAGACTAAAGAAATTAGAAAATAATAACAAAATAAATAGTAGAAACTTAAAGAGAAAATTGAAATGAAAAGGAAGAAAGGAAACAAACTTTATCTAGATTTACGTGGAAAACATTGTAAAGAATGAACACGTATTGGATTTTTGTGTGGAGTTTGTTTGAGTTCATGGTTTCTGATAAGAAGAAGAGAGGTGTCGTTTCCGAAAAAAGCTTTCATCTTTGCTCGTTAGAGTTCACGACTTCCTCCACCTCAGCACCCCTTAATTTCCTCTTTAATTTTAATTCGGTGGGTCCCACACTTCCCAACTTTCTTGGTTAAGAGTGACTGTCACTTCACCGTTCTCGGGCACAAACCAAATATTTCTTTGCTTTTCCGTTTTTCTGCAACAAAAATACATTTTGTATATTTGTACCCAGCAGCGTAGGACTATAAACCCAGCTCTCTCTCTCTCTCTCTCTCTCCCCTTCTTCTTCTTCCTCTCTCTCTCTCTCTCTCTCTCTAAATCCAATACGGTTGTTCTTCTTCTTGGAAAACATAAATTTTGTACCATAAATTTATAGACATAGAAACTTGAAAAATAAAAAGCCTGTTCATTTTTTCCGGAATTTAAATCAAACCCCTTTTTTATTTATTTACTATTCGTTTGGATACAATAAGAAGGAAGAGGTTTCAGCTCCGCAACCATTCAGGGAGGAGGAGCTGAAACCAAAAACCAAAGTTAGGGTTTTTACAAAATTCTTGCTGTTGGAGAGAGAGGCAGAGTCACAGCCTTGTCACTCTAGCAGGAAAATCCCAACACACAGACACAAAATTTATAGTGTTAAAACAAAAAGATGAGATTTTTAAGAAAAATAGAGCAAGAAGACGACGCGGTTGCGGAGAGCAAAGCCAAAGGAAGAGGAGGCGGTGGTGGTGGTGGAGCAGGGAGCAGCATTAGCATAGCAGAGAGGAGGGCAGCCAAGTGTGGATTCAATGCGGAGAGGATCAATACGGCGCGTTTTAGGACAACCAGTCCTCTGCATTCTCCACCGGCGAGGTCCCCGTGCCTTACTATTCCGGCTGGTATCAGCCCCACGGCTCTGCTCGACTCCCCCATGATGCTCCCCAATTCTCAGGTTCTTCTTTTTTTTTTTTTTTTTTTTTTGTGTTAATTTTGATGGTTTTCCTTCTTTTTTTTTTTTTGTTGTAAATTTTGGGTTTTTCTTCTTTTGGAGGTAAATGCATTAAGACTGTATATTCTTTCTGGGCTTTGTTCGTTTCGAAAAACCTCGGAGTATAGGATACCACGGAGCGGTCTAGAATTCTGCAGTGTGATCAAGGAAATGTATAACTTTGTATGGTTTTTTTTTTTTTGGTGAACTTTTGAGTTTCTGAACTTCAGTAGTTTATCTGCATCTGGTTGCAAGCAATTTGGTACTAGGGAGAAAGTAAATGTCAAACAGAATAACAGTTTTTACTTGTATTAGTATTTGGGTGCTACTCATTAATAGAAGAAGTGATTAACTTAATTTTGTTCATTTATAATTTGGATTGTTTAGATAGAGAAGTATAACATCTGAATTTGTTATTCTGCACCTTTTGTATAAAAGTCTCTGCTTTGGTATTGTTTGGTTTAAAATACAATCACCAAAAGCTAGAAGGCATATGAATACTATGGATGTTGAGAGAGTTGCATGGTCCAAAGCTTTTTTTCTTTCTTTGTGATGTTGTCTATGATCTTCGATTGTTGTATTCTTCTAGGCGCTTCCATCTCCCACCACCGGAACTTTTCCATTGCATCCTCCCAATGATAACAGCTTGCTGCTGAAATCAGGAACTCATGAAGATGATGGTTACAGGCCGGCCTATTCTAGTTTCCAAAATCCGGTAAAGGTCTCGACTTAATATGTTTTAGAATTCAGTAGTCTCAAATTAAATTTGGAAAGAGGTTTTTAAACTTTCTTTTTTCTGGTCTAATTACTTTCTCCAAATGTGGCAGCCCAACAGATTGATATTTTAAATACTAAAGAACCTTGAAACAGTATCTCCTTGTAGTTTACGACAGTTGAAGCATTATTTGGAAACCGATGTAAATGAAGTGTCTAGTTGTAACTTTATAGTTAGTCATTGGAATCATAATGTTCAAATCATGATGTCCAACGGTACTTGTTTAAACCAAAATGTTAATATTTCCAGTGCACATTTTGATAAGTTGCAATCATAATGTTAATGCTAATGTTTCCTGTTTAAACTAAAATGTCCAAGGGGGAGTGATTTTGATAAGTTTTCCAAGGGTGTAGTTTCCTGTCTGAACTTACCAATAAATTATTTTATAATTTTTTGCGAGGTTGTGTTTGAATGAGTTTGGTATCTTCCCATTGCATTTTTCCTCAGGGGTCTACTGTTGACTACCAAGCTCTTGTTTTGGAGCAACCACCAATGGAGTTTCAATTCCCGATGGGGTTTCCAGAAGAAGCTAATGCAACGAACTATTCTGTGGATCCGTCCTCTGATGTTAGAAACTTAAACAGTGTGATTATGATTGCCAACGGCGCAGATTTGCAAATGTCTCATTCCAGTGCAGCTAGTGATCAAAACTCTCTTCCCAAAGAATCGATTCATGGGGAGGATCTTGGGTCCCATCACTTTTCGGAAGGAGAGCAAAAAGGGTCATACCCATCTGCAGGAATGGTAAGGACTTCAGAAGATGGATACAATTGGAGGAAGTATGGGCAGAAACAGGTAAAAGGTAGTGAATATCCAAGGAGTTATTATAAATGCACGCACCCAAATTGTCAGGTCAAGAAAAAGGTGGAACGATCCTATGATGGGCAAATAACAGAGATCATCTACAAGGGAGCTCCTCATAATC
The DNA here is from genome assembly GCF_019419815.1 of Pyrus x bretschneideri. Taxonomy (NCBI): domain Eukaryota; kingdom Viridiplantae; phylum Streptophyta; class Magnoliopsida; order Rosales; family Rosaceae; genus Pyrus; species Pyrus x bretschneideri. The sequence goes on from NW_025999785.1 coordinate 206,151, forward strand.
ATGCAAAACCGCAGCCTAACCGTCGAACTGGGGCATCGCTTGGACCATCATTTTCATGTGATGAGATGTCAGAGATGGGTGAAGGTAGTAGGGCCGCTGTCAAAGGTGAAGGTGGGCCAGTTTGGACAAATAGTCAGTCTTGTAAGGATATGAAAGTTGGCTATGACGGGAGGACTGATGGTCTGGAAAGGACATCCTCAGCATCTGTTGTTACCGAGCTTTCTGATCCATTTTCAACTACTCAAGGGAAGTCCATGAGTATCTTTGAATCAGCTGAAACTCCAGAGCTTTCATCCACACTTGCTAGTCATGATGATGAAGATCGGGCCACCCAAGGAATCATATCACTTGGAGATGATGCAGATGATGAAGAATCTGATTCAAAAAGAAGGCAAGTGATTTTCTGTTTATCTCGAAGGTTTCTTTTTCCAGGATGCCATGACTGAACAAGGTTATAATATTCTCCATTGGTTTCCCTTCCAGGAAGAAGGAGAGCTGCATGATTGAAACAAATTTAGCATCCAGGGCTGTCCGTGAACCAAGAGTAGTTGTCCAAATTGAGAGCGAAATCGACATACTTGATGATGGCTATCGCTGGCGGAAGTATGGGCAAAAAGTGGTCAAAGGAAATCCAAACCCTAGGTATGCTCTTCTCTCATTCGCTCTCTCATTTCATTGAACTGGTTAGTATGGATTTCTGCCGAGTTATGAGCATAGAAGAGTTCATTATAACATATAGTAACAGGGGATGACATTTCCTTCTTGTAATTTATTTCTTCAAATAAGATATTTTCTCATAATCCATAATTTCACAATTTGGTTTGCTTAAAGTTTTCTATGTATCCAGTTAATCTTTGTACCATTCTTCATCCTATAGGAGCTATTACAAATGCACAAGTGCAGGATGTCCAGTTAGGAAGCATGTGGAAAGGGCCTCCCATGATCTGAAATTCGTAATTACAACGTACGAGGGAAAACACAACCACGAAGTGCCTGCAGCGAGAAACAGCAATCACATGAATTCAAGTAGCAGTAATGGACTTCCATCTACTGCCAATGCTCAGCCAGCTTTGGCATTACCCAGAAATACCAATGTTCCGAGGCCTGAGACACAAATGCAAGATCTTGCACCTCATTTTGATAGAAAAACGGAATTTCATGACGCATACATGAGACCTAATTTTCTTGGGAATTTCAATAATGACATGAAATTTGGAGCTTCCTCCCTTTACCAAATGAAATATCCTCCTCTGCAAAATACCATGCCGTATGCCTCGTTCAGACACAATGTTGCCCATCAGGCTGGTTCTATTGTGCCAGACTTCCCAATTTCACTGCCTATGAACCTTCAGCCATCCGGGAACCTCCCTCTTGCCGGCTATGATATCAACAATGGAAAATCAGTTTGCCCCCTACAGCCTTATTTTTCAGGACAGCAGCTGCAGGAGAATGATGTAAGATTCCTAAAGCCTAAACAAGAGCACAAGGATGATAACCTCTATGATGCCCGCTTACCAATAATGGATCAGTCAAGTGCATCATTGTCGTCGTCGTCATCGCTATTCTATCACAGGGTCATGGGAGGTTATCCATCATAGTTTGTTTTTGTTCTTTTGCTTCTAAAGCAGTCATCAGCTGAGGCAGATTTTGGTTTCCCGCTCGCCTCGAACTAGTGATAAAGGTTCTATTTTCTTGCAGATTTTCATTGTGACAGTTTATTCTTGTTTTCCATAGAACATGGTATAAAATTCCCATACAAAAAATTCATACAAAAAGGTTTACTGGTTTCTTCATCAACTTTATCAACATGAATATTAATACATCTTTAGTATTACTCTCTCTCTCTCTCTCTCTCTCTCTCTCTCTGTACTGTGCTTGATTGCAATACCTTGAAACCCTAGAGGTGATGATAACAGTTTTCTTTTGAAGCTGGAAGTCTTTGGAGCAACAATTTATATCACATGGATAGCATAGAATTTTAAGTTTCCAGATGTTCCAAATTGCATATTTCACAGATTCTATGCATCCCCACATAGCAGCATTCCGATTTCCGCCACCGGAATCAAGAAGACTTCGGTTTTCCGACGCCGGAAACAAAGAGATTCGTTGATACGGATGAATATATGCGTCTGAAACTGGAAGAATGGGTTTTTAGTTAACAGTGTTTGAATCATTTCAACACAGCAACACGATAATCAGTAAATTAAATCACAATCTCTTGTTTTAAGCCACCATTAATATAAGTATGCTATTAAGTAATAATAATTATCAAAACATCAAGAAAGAAACTGATTTAGAAAGCACATGGAATCAATTCTCAAACATTGATTTGATCATCATCTTTGGAATAGAAGCAAGAAACAGAGACTAATATACATCCCATCATAATATTCCAAAATTAAAGTACCCAAAATACCCATAAACCCACTTCCCCACCATAACAAGCACCACTCCGAGTCCGACCCCAATCTAGTAATTTTACCCCCAAAGCACCAGAAAGCCCCTTCCTTTGGTAGATTTGATTCGATTTTGACCGGAAACTTCACTTCTTCAGGCTTCCACGGACGCCGGGGCGTGGCTTGTTAGCGTCCTTGACCGGCTCCGGCTGGGTGCTGGTGCTGGCGTGGCGGTTTACAACTTTCTCCTCCTCGAACGGGATCTTCGGATGACGAGCCTCGTGGTGAATCTTGATCGACTTTACGTCCGGCGCCGTGATCTTGCAGTGCGGGCACTCCATCTTCGCGTGTCCTCCCTTCTCTTGTCCGGTCCGGTCAGCTATACCGGCCTTCCCGCCGCCGCGGTTCGTCGTGGCAGCATCGATCTTGGCGGCGATCTCCTTGGCCGTGTGCTTCTTGGGCTTGGCTTTGCCTGTCATGTTAGGCGATTTAATCGGACGGCGGAGATGAAAACCCTAACTCTAACAGTTGGCCACTCGGACGGAGAGGACCTTAAACTTATGAGGATGAGAGACGATGTTTGTGGCCCTTTATATATAGGGTTTATCTGTTTGGTGTACTCAGACGTATGCGAGCTCGGGTGACGTGGTCGTATTTCATTGGTCCTTATGGTATGGGTGTTGGTTGGATCAATATCAACAGGATCCTCCCGGATCCTTAAGGCGAGGATTTTGAAGATTCGTAAATCAGGTTCATTTATCATACATCGTACGGTTAGTTTTTGTCAGAAACTGTTTGTATTTAATTTTAAATAAAAATATTTAAAATGATTTCTGATCGCACGATGTACAATGAATGGATATGATTCACAGATCTCTAGAATCCTCACAAAAAGGATCCGGTGAGGATCCAGATTCAGATCAATAGAGTTTGGACATATTTCGCAATAGGCCATTGGCCATTGGCCAATGAAGTTGATGATCCTTTATGAGTTTTGAGTTTGGTTCTAAGAACTTAGGGGTTGTTTCGAAAATGTTTCTAAATAATTAAAAGTGTTTTTAGAGAAAATATTTTTTAGTTTTAAAAGCACTTGAAGCGCATTCTGCAAGAAGCATTTCAAATGTTTATTAAGAATAAATAGCAGTTTTACTAAAGATTGGTTTCTGAAATATTTTCTCTAAAAGTTCTTACAATCATTTTAAACACTTCTCAAACAAGCCGTTAAACTTTTGATTTGTGTCAATGCCTCAACCGGTTTGTTTTGTCGATTACGATTGAGCATTGATTTTTGTACGTTTTGTACATTAGAAGTCTCTGACTTTTCTAAAAACGTGTATGCTTCAATTTCTCTTAAGTTTTCTCACAAGTCAATTATCATTTACTAATGTGAGTTATGCATTTCGTTAACATATATGCCAACAAAAGTTGGGTTATGCAAATCGCACCTAGTAGAATAAACAAAAAATAGTTACCAAATTGACATTTGATGGAATATTAGCACAAACCAAAACTTTAGGGAGCTCAAACGAAATTAAAAGTTCGGAGGGCAAAGTAAAACGAGTTGGAAAGTTCAAATTCATGGAGATTGATGTAGAGAGAATAAGTCCAAACCCTTACGGATGCCCTTGAAATTATAAAATCTGCAATATTACAGCTTATCCCTTCAAACAGACGAGAGAGAGAGAGAGAGAGTTGGAAAATGACATTCACAAAGTAGAGAAGTCTTCATCAATAGAGAGAAGTTCTTAAAGAATAAACAAACAAGCCGTAGTAATGTTATTGTACAGAGCATTACGAAACTAAGAGAGTACAAATTGGTTTCTGTAGAGTCTGTACCAATTACCACCACATCATCCCAAACTAATAAACGGAGATGCCATTGGAAAACCAAATCCAAGAGGAATGGTTTCAAATCGATTTTTTACCAGAAGAAGCTAACGAGGATAACACCGTGGACTCATATTATACGCCACAGTGACAAACTGATGTATGTCTAAGTGAGACTAGTAGCAACGCCGGAGAAAAAGAAATAAGGGCCCTCCGACTCCAATTCCAAAAGCTGTGTTGTTAAACTTTCATGGTTTGGGGCTTCTGTAAATTCTCTTCTCTGTATAACAACCTTCTCTTGTTTGAACCGTAACCTTGATACTGGTAGATAATGCTGTACAGGCACTGCTTCAGCAGCATTATGTCAAATCCTTCGATAAATCTTAAATCTGTTGGTCTAGATTTCACGCCGGCAAAACACTGGTACTCCTCAAACACAGAAGACAAACACCAATTCTGAAATTTTCGTAGGCAACCAACAAGACAACCTGTCCGATGCTGTAACAACAAAATTGCAAACACAAGGTGAGAAAGAACTGCCATAATCCAAAAATCGTCATAATCCTAAGAGTTCCAGTCATTAACAAGAGAAAGTGCATATCAGTGTATCAGTTTGAAATTCAAGGAGGCCCTATTGTGATGCTACTCCAAATATATTATCTGTTGTTATATGAGGTTGTAGTATTATAGAGAAGGTTAGTGTTTTCCGCCCATTCAAAAGATAAACCTAGAAACACCGATAAACTATACGACAACAAAAGATAAATTCTTATAGAAAAGATCTCTCGCTGAGAACAAATACATCAAATACTTTTTATTTTTTAAATTTTTTGTTAAACCAGTGTATTCAGGTCTTTGACCTGACTAATCACTAGGCCCCCTGCCTGACCCCACAACATTTGGGGGGCGAGAAACTCTAGCATTTGCTAGGTGGGTACCGTGGGAGAGAGTCGAACCCTAGACCACTTGGGAGCAAACCAAGGACTTGACCGCTAGACCAATAACTCTTAGGTTCATTAAATAGTTGAAGTATGACATTCAGTTTCTGAAGCTTTGCATGTTAAACGGTAGGAACCTGAGCAAAGCCAACCCGTTTTGGGAAATGACAGAGACTATCCTAATTTTAGAGAACCAGACCTTATAGATTATCCCCCTACTCTTTCCCCTTTATCTAATAATAAGGTAAGCTCGTTGGATCCTCCTCATCCTCGAAACTGAAAAAAAGAGTTAGAAACTCTCCTAATATTAACAATGATCAACGACAAGAATGAAATGCTTACATCCAAGCTCAAATCAAACATACTAAATTCAGTTCCCTGAAAACTCCTTTTGATTTGGTGAACAATGAAATGAATGCTAAAATGAGGCTAATGAGCTATGAAGAAACAACTACTGTATCATAAGCCACTATGTAGCAGTGAAACAAATTATATTAATGGCTGAAAATTAAATAGAACTTCAAAAACTTACCTTTCCACGCTTGCAGTGGATCAAAACTGGATGATTTCTCCCATCTAGAAACACGAAATACTTACGGTTAGAACTTATAAAGTGCAAAGAATTTAAATACAAAGCTAAATATAAAAAAGAAGGCAGAACTGTCATATTAGTCCAGTACCAATAAGGATTTTCAGAGCCTCTAAGATGGTATCCTTAAGAATAGATACAGAAGGCTCCTGCATACAGACATGTTCATAAACCTATCAGCACAACACATTATATAACATAGCCCATATTCCATCAAATGTCATCCAAGCATGTCGTTCCCCATTCAATTAAAACATAATAATCGTAATAACGCTTCTAGCATTTACTGATGTATGTGCTCGCATTAGCATATATCAAGAGCAAACAAATAGCATGTATGAATCTCACAAAAAGATGTAAACTGAACAATTTCGGCAAGCAATCACCGAGAGGGAGAGAGAGTATTACCGTCTTTCCCTCAATTCCAAACTGGAGTAGCCGAATATTTTGAGACCGAAGAAACTCCAAATTCTCCTCTGGGTACGGTTCGGGACACAAATATCTGCACCAAAAGCCGGAATTAATCACAATAAACGCTACATTCTCAATAAAGCAAATAAACTGATTTCTCTCTAGAAACAACTCAGACAACTCTCAACTAGTTTCTTGCTTTTCTTTCCCTCCATTTTCTTAGCAATCAAACGGTCTCAGTAAGTAAACAAAAAATCTTCAAACGAATCACAAACGTAACTCAGATTCTTTTTCAATGCAAAAACAGTTAGTTTACGCTAAAAACTCAGAAACAAATATTAAAAGATATTTCTTTTCCAATAGTTTCCTTTCTTTCTCACGTAATTCAATTATCCTTCAGTTTTCTCAGCAACCAAACACCATACAAATCACAATGCGACCTTCAAACACACACACATGGAGCGATAGATACATGCATACGAATAAAATGCGTATAGAAGATAGAGACTTTACATGATTGACCGGAGATTAAGCGATTTGAGGAAAGGAAAATTGGACGGCTGCGGGAAGCCGGATCTGAAAATGCCATCCTCCACCATCGAGAAATTGATGGGCGGTTCCAAAACGTCGTCGTACTCGTCGTTCTTCATCCCTCTTCCGACGTACGCGCAGAGAACAACACAGAATGCAGAGGGCAGGCGTTTCCTGTTACGAAATACAAGAGGCGGAGGAGGCGGAGGAGGAGGTCATGGTTTTGGAGGGAGGGGAAGGAGGAAACGACGCCATTGAGGTTTCAGGATTTCATGTGAAAGCGATTGGATTTTGATTTGGATTTGGTTTTGGGAAATGGATTTGGATTGCAACTTTCTTCAACGAGTCCGAGGTTTTTGTGGGCTTGTCCTCTCATTTTTTGGCACCTTTTATAATCTATTTTACCTTTATTTTTTATATAAGAAAATAATAATTTAAGGTGGGAATTGATTTTCGCAAATTTTTGTTGTTATTTTTGCAAATCTTTATTAATTATTGTTAGTTAACTTTTGCGGATTTATTTAATCAGTTTGTCAGAAATTAACAGGAATGTGTAAGAAAAAAATGTGACATCAGTCTTGCTTTAGAACACGTAACTTCCTCTTGCTATTTTTTTAGTTTTTGGGCTTTTTTGTTTGTTTATATTTAGTAAACCCATAATTTGGGAGGGTTTTAGTTTGAGATATGAAGTTTCCTTTGGTGTGTAATTCAAAACCGACCGCTCATTAAGTTTTAGATTTCTCAGGGGTTTGAGAAAATTTGTTGTTTGGCAAAACAAATTAAACCATACCCACCAAGTACCTTCATTTTTCTAATTAGCCAGCGACCACATAATTATAATTTATAAGACCATCTCCAACCTAAAGCTGGCAAATGTCTCGTTGTAACCCTCATGTTCTCCAATAAATTAATATTTTAATGAATAGTACAAGGTCATATTTCTTACTATCTCCAACCGAGGGCCAAAGGGCCAAACATAATTTATTATTTAAATTTAAAAACTACAGCAACTTAAATTTAAAAAATACAACTTAAATTTAATAACTACAACTAAAATTTAAAAAATACAACTTATATATTTCAAGTCAAATGTGAGAGGTTTTATTTAGAGTATTAACAAAAAAAAAAAAAGAAAGAAAGTGGGTGGGTGTGTTCCACATTGGCGGTGGAAGAGTCCCACATAGACTGTGGGAGAGGAAGTAGGTAAAAAAAAAAACCCAAAGGAAGTGGGTGGGAGTCCCACTTCGGCAGTGGGAGGAATTTGAGCAGCCTCCAAAACTTATAAAAAGAACACCCAAACCTTTAGTTAAACATACTTTGTGGGCCTATAATTAAATATTCTTTTTAAACACTTTGGCCCAAAACCTTTAGTTAAACATTTCTGTAAAAAATAATAATAATAAAATAAAAAATAAATAAAAATTATAACGGCTAGCTGACGTTAGCAATTAGCCGTTGGAAATTCGAAATCCAACCTAGCATGGGGCTGGCTAGTCGGTTGGCCCTTTGGCCATTTCAGATTTTGTGGGGCCCACGAGCCCTCTGGCCTATCATTCGGTTGGAGATGGTTTTCGAGCTATTTTTGACCCTCTGAACCCTTCTGTTGGAGATGGCCTCAATTCGATCAATTGATCGAGACAACATGCATACTTCACTGTAATTAATTTTGAACTCTCCTCTTGATAAATTAAAGTAATTTAGAATATTATATTGTTGGAAAGGAAAAACTTTAGAAAAATATAAGATTGATGGTAGTAAAAAGGAATAAGGCTGCCCATTGGCGAGTTGGAATGAGGTTGGACTGAGTCAATTATTTGATCCATTTTCCAAAAATTGACATATAGATTGAACAACACATGGTCTGCGCCATCGAGCAGGTGAGTCAAAATGGAAAATATTCTGTCGATAAGAGGCCATTTGCATAAGCGTCAAAATAAAGAGGAAATTTTGTGTCTTTTTCCCTGAGGTTCAATGGATTTCTTCACCACCTTTTTACGTCTCTTTTTTATAATGACAGTATCATTCAGAAGGGATTTCAGATTCGAAGTTTTTTTAAATAGAATAAAGTGTCAAACACGTAAAGAATATTTTTGTTTATTTACTAAGATATTTCATCAAACACTTGGTGATTTGTTGTCGTTGATCAAATCATGTTCTATACATGTTAATGGATATTGACATATGCTAAAACAATCTGATAAGTGATATCGAGAGAACTTGTCAGTGCTTTTGATGCAACTTGTAAAGTTATGTGTGGAAACATTATGAAAAGATCCGTACAAAACATTATATAGTCATCAAAAGATCTTCTCAAATATATTTTCTAAACTTCAAATGATCCAGAAACCATGATTGATTTTTTAGTGTAAAAATATGATTTTTCGTTAAAGTAAACAGTATCGAGAACTTTTCGTTAAAGTTCCCTTCATTCTATCCATGCAAACGTGACTTGAGAACGTATGTATATAGGTTGCAATTTGCAACTTTCATCTCTCTTGCTTGCAAGTTGGTTGAGTAGTACCTTCGCATTTCACTATAATTAAACACTTTATCTAGTTAGCTTCTAATTTTGAAAGAAAATGGTGGATGATCAACGGTCAAAATAGGCTGAATTGTTTGGGAAACTTCTCGAAACTCATTTCATACATGGAACGTCAATTTGTATCTTATTATTGCATTTGGTTTGAAGATTCGTCCGATATTATTATTGATATTGTGCTAGTAGTGTAACAATATTTCTCATTTGCATTTGATAGTATTGGGCCAAAGAAGGTGGATTTTATTGAGAATTTGGATAGAATATACATTCAAGCCGTTAAATTAAAAATGTATGTGGTGTATTCTAAACTTTTGTAGTGCAGCTGATAAGAAGTAATGAGTTGTGTCATGGTCCAACCAAAGTTGGTATCACCAGTAGCCCATTCAATCTAACCCAATACCAAAACGAAAATAAACACCAAATCTATGCTACCCCAACCACTTTGGAACCCAAAAGAAGAAGGGAGTTTTAACGAAAAATCCACGGTACTGTTCATTTTAACGAAAAACTACATCTTTACATTAAAAAGTCAAACCTGATACTATTCACTTTACCCTTTATCTTGTTCGTATCATTAAAACCCAAAGTTTTCAAACCCTTTCCATTAGTTTTCTTAAAGAAAAATGTAATATATTCATATGTGAAACAACATAAAATAAATAAAAGAAAAACTAATGAAAAATGTTTGAAAACTTTGAGTTTTAACGAAAATGACAAAAATGTGTTGTAAATGAATAGTACTAGAATTAAATTTTTATAATAAAAATATGATTTTTCGTTAAAGTAAACAGTACCAATAAGTTTTTATTAAATTTCCTATAAATAAAAGGGTAAATGATGGATAAGGGATAAGGTTTTGGCGACACCTCATCCAATGAAATCAGAGGGGTCTCTGACAACCACAACATCTCACCACATTCGCAAGTATACTTCTTTGCCCAATATCTGACCTGTTCACTTCACTCTGCTCCTCTGCTCCTCTACCCTGCCATTCTTTGATTACAACTGTGTATCTTCTGCAACTGGTGCAAAAGCAGAGTGATGGCCTCAGCTTCTCCAATGGCCAGCCAGCTTAAATCCAACTTCACCTCTCCAATCACCACCAGACCTGCCTTGCTTTCTCCCAAGGGCCTCTCTGCCTCCCCACTCAGGCTCTTCCCTTCCAAGAGACTCTCTTCCTTCTCCATCAAGGCTGTCCAATCTGACAAGGTAATTTTACTTCTCCTTATCATACATTTTCACTTCATCTATGTAAGTATTACCGTCATCGACTATCCCTAACAAAACGTACTGATATAATATTGATATCTCGTTAATGGTGCGTTTGTCATTTTAAGCGGCGTTTTGTATAGAGAATATCGAATATGAATATACTTCTTATACATTTTAGACTAAACTGCCAATTTGTTTCCTGAATTATCACTTAACATTCGATATCTCCAGTATTTTTTAATTAAAAAATTAAGGACTTAAACTAATATTTTTGGCCGATGTCCCCCTACAGTTAGTTTTTAATAGATTTCATCCAAATTAACGTTAACTCTTATTACGTGCACATCACGTGACTCTACTTTGAGGACCAAAACATCACTTCGTTAGATCTTCAGACACAAAGGTTATAGAATCACACATATTTGCATAGGTTTATATTTTATAAATCTAAAGAGTTCAATTATTTTAAAGAATGAAACGACCGAACTATCCTCATGTTGGGCATATGCTTACATTTAACAGAAATTTGGATGAAATGAATGAAAAATTAAATCAGGGGCAAATTGCCCAAAAAAATTAGTTTAAGTCTTTAATTTTCCAATTAAAAAGTTTAGGAGGAGATTGAAAGTTAAGTGATAGTTCAGGGTCAAATCGGCATGTTACTCTACATTTTAAAGGGGGATTTTTGATATAAAGTCACTAGCATTAGGTTTAGTAGTACACTTGTAAGTAGTAAGATTTTAAGTTCAACTCTCGTAAATAGTTACAATACTTAATTATGATCTATTATATGATTTAGTGCAAATACTAGTGTTAATAACAGTTTCCTGAGTTTAACGTGTTACTAATTTTATGGTACGATGATTGAATCAATGTTGCAGCAAAATTTCCAAGTGATTCAACCCATTAACGGTGATCCTTTCATTGGAAGCTTGGAGACTCCAGTGACATCAAGCCCTTTGATTGCCTGGTACTTGTCCAACCTTCCAGCCTACAGGACAGCAGTCAGCCCACTTCTCAGGGGTGTTGAGGTGGGTCTAGCCCACGGTTACCTTCTGGTAGGCCCGTTTGTCAAGACAGGCCCATTGAGGAACACTCCCTATGCCGGAGGAGCTGGCTCTTTGGCTGCTGCTGGTCTTGTGGTCATCCTAACCCTTTGCTTGACAATCTATGGAATTTCCTCCTTCAAGGAAGGAGAGCCGTCCTCGGCGCCCGCTTTGACATTGACCGGCCGAAAGAAGGAGCCCGATCAGCTCCAAACCGCCGAAGGGTGGTCTAAATTCACCGGTGGGTTCTTCTTCGGAGGCATTTCGGGCGTCACTTGGGCCTACTTCCTCCTCTATGTGGTAAACCTTCCTTACTACTTCAAGTAGATTTGCTGCTTCTTGTCAAACTGTAACCACTCATCATGTAATGTATGCTACATTGTTTGTTAAATATATATTTTAATGTTTCATCACTTTGTCACAGCAAGTGGTCTTCAAATTACCATAAATTCATAATTGTATTAAATTCATAATTGTATATCATCCATTACACCTTCAAGAGTCATAGTGGAAATGTACGTAGCGGGGGAGACAGAGGATTCGATTTCTATTTTGGAAATCCTAGGCACCAAACGAGCCCTTAATGTCTTAAATATAATCACATCCACCAATCTCTGTTGAACAAATTAAGAAGAAGAGCCATGAACAAGAGGTGGTACTGCAGCTTCAGCTTGTGACGGCACAGAGAGCTCAAGAAAGAGGGGAAACAGAGAGCAGATCAGGCGATACGAGATTATCCCAGCCCCTAACAGGATCAGTTGTTGCAGAGGCAGCGGAAGCAGAAGCGTCCCAACCTATGTGTGTCACATGCTTCACATCTGTAGGACACCCTATTTCCATATCCATTTCCAGCACTTCTTCCATATCATCCTTGTAAACTATCAAGAAAATCACCACAAGAGTAATCAGAGATAAACTAGAGCTGACGTGGGCGTAGCCATATTGACTAGAGCGGATGTGCTTCCATACATCCGAGTTTGAATCTCCCTCCCCGAAATTTAGATCAGTTTTTAGGCATAAAATATTGCAAGAAATGATAATCGAATCATGCGTTCGTTGAGACTTACCAAATAACTGAGAGAAGTTCTTGAAACCCTTGAAGAGCCTATGAACACCGGTTGATATGTTTGGTTTTGGAAGAGCCAGGGATCTAAACGTGTTCTTCATGCTTTCGCCGGATATTCTATCTTCTTCATCTTCTTCCTCTTCGGCTTCTTTAGTTCCTTTTCACAAATCATCAAAAAGACACGAAAACATAAGCTAGGTAGCTAACTAACTAGAGAGAGAAACACAGCATACATGCATGTATATATGTGTGTGTGAGAGCATGAGAAAGAGACTTATTGCAGACGGATTTGTGTCCGGTTTTGATCTTCTGGGCCGCTGCTGCTGCACACCGCCAACAGCAACGCTCGATTCAGAAATGCAACCGATGGCGAAAGGAAGAAGAACGAATCTTTCCATTCTTTCTCTCATTTTCCCATCAAACAGCGCAAACGAAGAGAGAGATGGAAATGTGGAGAAATGGTGGTTGGGAAAATGCAAAATTGGGAGTGGAAAATGGTTTGATATAGTAGAAGAGCATGAGTTGCTCTGGCTTTGTTATCAAGTCACTATAATTTTACGTATGAAAAAGTCAAGCTACATATGCAATTATGTTTGGTAGAGATGGAGTGGAGATGATAAAGCTCAAGTTAGCATTAATTAAGTTCGGTTGAGAAGTTTAACCTAATCAATTACATCTAATTGAGATAAACAGATTAATGTGTGCTTTTATGTTCAAATACTCAAAAGTGGGTAGGGTTCTCCACTTCACTTACCTCTCTTATAAAATAAGCCACCAAATTCCACCTCTCTTTATTCTCCTCTCCTTTTCTTTTCTTTATTTCTTTCGTTTTCTTAATTTGGACTCTAGCTTCATGTAGTGCATACCAAGGGATCTTTGTTATGCATAATCAGAGAAGGAGTTGCATAAAAAGAACGCTAAGAGGACAGTGTCTTAAATCATTCATGCGATATCATGTGAGAAAACTTTAAGATGACAACGTCTTAAATCATTTATGGGATATCATGTGAGAAAGTTAAAACACTTTACGACGCGTGATAGATTTGAGACAATGTCACCTTGGTGCCCCCGTTTTATGTAATTTTCTCTCAAACAATGTTGATGGCTCGGAAGATCAATTTGGGTTATTAGTATTACTTACCAATTTTAGGGGCGTATAATATATGAATGATTGCAAGCATAGAAAATACGGAATCGTTGAGGGAAGAAAGCTACGTTTGTGTTGCCACCAACCTTTATTTATTTTTTTGGTCAAGTAAAAATATGTAAGCAAGAATAATGCTTGTGTTCTTTTTATGTGGGACAAGTCCCCGTACTTAATATTAACGAATTTTTATCGTCCAAATATCATAATTGAAATCGTACATTCTTTTAATCTGGAGATCATACTTGTAAAAATCATTCAATTTGGAGATCGTTTAGTCGTCCATGTGCATAAAACAAATGGAAGGCTGATCATGGAAATTGTTTAGTCGTCGATTAGCTCATACGTTCTGTTATATGGCTCTGGTTACAAGATAAACAGCAATCAACAAACTCCGAGGCTGAAGCGGGCATCGTTTGGTGGTGAAACGCTAATCGTCCAGTCCCCATTTACGCTAATTAAACTGCTTGATGACTATAGCGATGGGTACTAGAATGAGTTGCACAACATCATTCATGCATCAAGCCTTAATATTACCAGTTATCTCCAGAGTAGCAGAGATCGTGTATAAAAAAGGACGGAGACAATGAATGTCTCTCACAATTGACTCAGGGAGTCTTTAACAGCCCTTGTTTTTTCCTTTTCTTCTTCTTCTTCTTCTTCTTCAAGTCGGGATCGACTCAGAGAGTCTTCAACAGCCTTTTCTTCTTGCTTCTCATTCTTCTTCTTCTTTGAAGTTAAGGTATTTGGTTGAGACAGAGAGTCCTCACCAGCCTTTTCTTCTATTTTTCTTCTTTCTTCTCATCTCTTTGTTCTCTCTTTTTCTTCCTTCTTCTCATCTGTTTGTTTGGTGGATCGAAATATACACATAAATTACAACTCAATATCAATTTTTATATAAGGAAAACTAATGAAAATGGTTTGGAAACTTTGAGTTTTAACGATAAGGACAAAATAAAGGGTAAAGTAAATAGTAACATGATTAACTTTTTAATGTAAAAATGTGATTTTGCGTTAAAATGAACAGTACCGGAAACTATTCGTTAAAGTTTCCACTTATATAGTGTTCTTCATTTTTAACAAAATTGCCATACGTTAATTGATTCTTCGTGAAATAAATATCTAGCTGCTACATATACATAAACCAACAAAAAAAACATACATATTTGAATATAAATTAAAAGGGAATTTTTAAATATCAACTCAAAAAATTATTCAGGTATGAAATTAATTAAACGGCAATTCTTGCAAATGTAGTAACGAAACCAACAGCAGTTTGTTTAATATGTTTCCTCAAAACTCAAAACATGAATGTACATACGCAGATTACCAACTGAGATAGCGGAACTGAAATGCTGCATATTCAAAATTACAATCAATTTACCAGTCCGCATCTCACAAACCCTAAAACAAAAACCAAAAGCATGCATACCATGACGTACGAGTCCGGATCTCACCTCGGAGCTCCAGCAACTGGGCTGGTTTCTTCTCCCGCCAAGGTCCTGATCCCACAAGGCCCTCCGGCGGTCGGCCTTTCATGACTTTTGTGTGTGTGTGTGTGTGAGAGAGAGAGACTGCATGAGTTTCGGGCTTAATTGGGGACAATTAGGGTTAGAGCGCGTATATCTGTATAAAATCACACACACACACACACACTTTGGGGCTACTCTGCAGTACGTAGTGTGTCACATCTCCCGATGAGACCTCTTTATATGGTGATCGAAGGAGGGAGAGGGAAGGGGATGGAAATAGGAGGGGAGAGAATCCTACTCCGTGATCGAAACCCCTAACTTGATGGCTAAGTCACTAAAACTTCTATAAGTGTGAGTTTTTCCAAACACCACCTCTTTTTAAGTTCATCCGCCATTGAACTTCAATTTTCTTGTAGGCCATGTTTGGGTGATGGATTTCCAAAAACCAAGGTATTGAGGCCAAGTTAGTAAAAAAATCCGACTACAAAATGTTAGAGATAGAGGGGACTCAAAATGTCGTTCCCCTTAATTTAAAAATCCCTTTCACATGCCTTTATAAGTCACTTGAGTTGAGCCGCTAAGATGAACAATTTAATCAACAAACTCTGAGGTCGATCGAATCAGGCTTCATTTGGTAGGAGGATTCTTCAAGTTCATACTATGATTAGCAAAACGCTAATCAAGCGGGACACGATAGACTAATTAAGTTAGGGACAATATTTGCGTCCACCCCATGGCAACGTATCCAGAGCATGACTAGAATGACTTGCACAACACGTTACATTAGGGTCTTACCAGTAATCTCCACAGGAGCAGAGACCATGTTTAAAATGATGGAAGCGATGAATGTCTCTAATAATTACTTCCCTATCTAAAAGCTGACAAGTATATTTGATAAAGTTATGACAATCAGTGCACACTCTGAGGTTCTTCATGATCCGAATTGGCACCCCAGAAGTTGTGCTTATGATGCCATAGGCAACTGCAAGCTTTTCGCTGTGATGACTGAGAAGTACTTCTCGTTGTTCTTCCTCGACGTCCTGCATCACCATTTTCATGTCTGATGAGTACCCGATTTCCTTCAGTCTTCCAATCAGCTCATCCAAATATGAATATATCCGTGCGGAGTGTGGATGGGACCTATCGCCCATGACGAAAGAATGGACTTGATTTTTCAGTTGAATCCAAGACTGACCAGCGATTTTGTTGATTCCTCTCTTTTGCATCAAACTCCTTATGTCAGCGGCTTCTTCCCATCTATGATTCACAGAACACATGTTTGACAATAAAACATAAGATCCCTCGTCCAATGGTTCGAGTTGGAGTAGTCTTTCGGAAACCCACTTTCCCAGCTCAAAATTTTTATGAACCCGACATGAAGATAGAAATGACTTCCAAACTGAACTCAGGTGAGAGATGCCATTTGCTTGAATGAACTCTTTAATCTCATCCAAGCGACCTGCTCTACCATAAATATCAGCCATACAAGTGAAATGTTCAGCTCCAGGCTTGATGCCATAAACTTCTTTCATCAAGCTGAAATACTTGAGGCCTTCTTCAAGGAGCCCGGCGTGGCTGCAGGCATTTAAAACCACCACGAAAGAAACCTCATTCGGCTTAATTCCCTCTTTTATCATGAGTTCAAAAAGCTGAACAGCTTCCTTGCCTTGCCCATGTAAAGCACAAGCTGAAATCATTGAAGTCCACAACACAACATTTAGATCGCCGGTTTGTTTAAAGATCATCCGAGCATCGTTTAGGCTCCCACATTTAGCATACATATCAATATACGAGGAACCTAAGTGGACATCACTTTTGTATCCGATTTTCTCAATGTGAGCATGAATGTGCTGACCGAGAAGCAAAATCCCAATGTTAGCACATGCAGAAACAACACTCGTCACAGAAAATCTGTCCACCTGAATCCTTTCATGAACCATAGAACAAAAGGTTAGCAAAGCATATTCATACTCGCCATTATGAACATATCCGGAAACCATTGAACTCCATGATACAATCTCCGTCTTCGTCTCATGACAAGTAAACTTAGAATTTGCTCTCAAATGTGTTGTTTTGAATACTAGCATCGCCTTCTCCATCTTACCACACTTGCAATACATATCTATTAAGGAAGTTTGAAGAAATCCATCGTTTGGAATACCAAGCCTTAGAAGACAGCCGTGAATTTGTCTCCCCAGTTCCAAAACAGATAAAGATGAAGCCAAAACCAGAGCTTCGGAGAAAGTGACCCGATTAAATGGCGGTCCATTTTCCACCATCTCATAGAGCAGCTCCAATGCGTATCTTTCGCACCCGTTTTGCATTAGCCCGTATAAAATTGTATTCCAACTAGCAACATCTTTGAAGGGCAATCTTCTGAACAAATCAAGAGCCTTCTCCATATCCCCAACATGCATATACGCACCCATCATTATATTCCAAGTAACAGTGTCTCTCTCTTCCATAGCTTCAAATAACCTCTCTGCATAATCAAAGCCGCCACATTTTACATAAACGTCGAGAATCGAGTTCTCTAACACCAAATCCAAGTCAATCCCATGTCTCAAAATCCATCCGTGAATTCCCTTCCCAGTCTGAAAATCGCTTAAACTGGAACAACTCTTTAGAACACTTGACAACGTAAATTGGTTCGGACAAACACGATCAAATTGCATCTCTTTGAAAAGTTCCAACACCATTTTGCATGATCCAACTCGAGCAAACCCCGATATAAGTATAGTCCACGACCGGACATCTCTGTCAGGACTTTCATCAAACAACTTGTGTGCATAGGCCAAGTTACTAGATTTCACATACAAGCTTGTGACATAGTTCCTCAATTCCAAACTGTCCAAAGTACCATTCTTGACAGATTTGGCATGAAGGGTAACAGGCAGGGACCCATTTGGAAAATCACCAACTGCCCGAGATTGGTACCCACAACGTTGGAATCTCTGAAAGTGGGTATGCTTAAAAATTGGATTAGAGCTTAAGTATTTGGTGTTTAGGCAAATCCATCTCATGTTACCTACTAATTAGGTACGTTTTGGGGATTTAGGAGCAGCAATTATACAGCTTTGTTGGGATGGACTTGAAGATTTTGGCTATTTGTTGCGGTGGAAATTTACCAAATCATGAATAAAATGAAGTCTCTTTTCAAGCAGGTTACTGATTTCATATTTTGCTTTCGGACATATTGCCTTGAGCAACTGGCCTATTTCACGTGAGCTTTTTTTGGATAAAAGTTTTCCGCTTTGATTCATCTTACATGTTTTGAAAACGTTGTAGGAAATTGGGCATACTTTGGCTTTCGTGGTGTCGTCAACAACGGGGTCCATGCATGCGAGGACTGTATAGTATATGCTATCATTTTACAAACGAGTGAATGATCTGTTATAACGGGTATCATATGCTCTCTACTTGTGAAGGAATCCGAGAAAACGAAAAAGGAGCAGAAAGCACGAAAACAAGAACAGAAAAACAAAATGTGTAGAGCATTTAAGGCTCTTAAGAGAATCAGGTTAGTCTAGGGTTCACAGTTTGCACTTAGAGAGGAGGATAGAAGTAAGACGACACGGAGAAGCATAGGAAGAGCAAGCCTCCAACTGTTGCGACTGTCCGTTGGGAGATTTTGGATGCCAACATACTCCCTCCTACCACAGCCACAGACGTGCAGATTGTATGTCCCAGTGTTGCACCCACCGCAACTCCAACTGCATTTTTATGGGTTGCCAGCTGCAGGGTTAAAAGATAGAGTTTCATCTCCGTCTTAGAGGAAAAAGTAACGACTTAATATAACATGAACCACGAAAAGAAAGGGAAGAGGGGCGGCGGGGGTGGAGGAGGGGTGGGATGAATCTTTTCTCTTACAGCAATTGTCGCTATTTGGCTGCGATCTCCCCACTCTG
The DNA here is from genome assembly GCF_019419815.1 of Pyrus x bretschneideri. Taxonomy (NCBI): domain Eukaryota; kingdom Viridiplantae; phylum Streptophyta; class Magnoliopsida; order Rosales; family Rosaceae; genus Pyrus; species Pyrus x bretschneideri. The sequence goes on from NW_025999785.1 coordinate 225,230, forward strand.
CTAAAAACGTTAAAATGAATGACTGCAACAGCAAACAGAATTCATTTAATAATGAAGGTTATCATAAGACTTCAAACTAACAGCTAAAAGGTTTCAGCTCTACAAGCATGTGCAACAAGTACAGATCCCATCTAAATCCACGATTAGTAAAGAGAACATAAACCAAATCAGTCATACCTCCAAGAAGATGGGTGTTAAAAATCTGGAAAAGAAACGGCGGAAGGGTGTTTTTCCCTGTCCAGACTCAAGTTTCTCTTCAACCTGGATATATTGGGTGCCAAACAAATTTAGAGAGCAAAAATAACAAAATGGACTAGCAGAGGGGCAAAATTCATGTTGTAAGCTCATAAATGCGATGAAGACAAAAGGATATAAAAAGTGATCAGACATCAGGAATAATGCAGGCAGTCAATTCAGAACAACTCTGAATTCTGAGATTATCCCCACTTCTCGTAAATGCCTAGTACTTTCATGTTTTACTCAAGGGAAAACCAATAAGCCTGGAAAATTTTAAACATACGACACCAGTTAACTCAATGTCATCATCCAACTTTATCAGTTGCACAGTTGAGGTAAAGTTGTTTTGCAATCTTTATCACTATACAGATGAGGTTGTTTTCGGAGGTTTCTGAAGACCTCCCTCATTCACATGTTCATTCAAAAGCATCAAAGCAAGTCTTGAAAAAATTTAAATATTGCTTTATCCAATCTAAAGTTGATTATTATGATCCATAAACTGGCTAGTACAGGCACCAAGCATTGCTAGTTTACCATCCATCTATCTAGAGATCATAAATAAATACAAATCAAATAAAGGCTAAAAAGTGAAAACATATAATAAACTTACTTCTTCAATTTCTTTCTTCTGGGAAGATTTAGAATCTGATGATCTCCAAGCAATGTAAAGTAACCTCAGTCCAAAAAATAAATACAGAACTGCAAAGAAAACAGAATTACAAAACTTGATTTGCTATCAAACATTAAAGCAAGACCATGTATCTAAGATTCTATAGCCAAAACAAAAATATGGAAATCTGATTCTCATAAAATTTCTTAGTGGTCAAGTAACAAAAAGAATGGGTAGCTTTACCTGTAGCTGCACTATTCGTATGCTTCCTTGATATCAAGTTTGGCACAATCCTACCAAGTCCAGTGGAAAGTACCTAATTGACACACAGAACAACTTAAATCTTGATCACATCAATAATAAGAAATCGCACTTTTGCAGTATATGAAGCTTTTAGTTACAACACCATGGAAACAAATTGCATATTAGAACCACATAAAGAGAGCAGAGATGTTGAAGGGAAAATGTTTATATACGTATTTCCACAATAGAAATGAAATATTAGATAACTTACCGTCATTATAAACAAGGCTGAAAGTGCACCAGATAGGACAATTGACCTGGGGTGACGCATTGCCATAAGAGCTGCTATTATAAAGGTTTCATCTCCGATCTAGTAGCATTTGTCAATTAGAAGAAAATTAGTTTAATCACTATAGCTCTCCTTGTTATTTCAAAAACATATAAATGAAAACAGCACCATCATGCAAGCTCGATCATTTGTTGGTACACTTGACTTGGTTCCAAGTTTTCAAATTTCAGTCTGTTCTTATGGGATTAATGATTACTAACAGAACGAGCAGGTGAGACCACAGCTTTGAAAGTAAAATTGAACTAAACAGATCGGGAAGTTTGTCCACGAACCTCACTGACTAGTATCATTGACAAGCTTGCGATAAAGGCATCAAAAATTCCAAGACCTGAGTCCACGTGGAGACCAATAGCAACTGAGTCACCCTCTGTCTTGACGCCAAGAGTATTAACTTCAAGAATACCCAATTTAATCTGTACAAACAAATTGATATAGTATTAACAATGAAATTCAGAAAACAAGATACAGAATCTTCAATTTAAAATATACAATTGAGTGTTATGCATACAGGCTACAAAACACCCATCCAAATAGCCCAATAAAAGCATGAAACCATAAACAAATTGAAATCTTATTTTGCCCGATAGAAAGAAATTCAATTTAGCTTCATTCAAATTTCAGACCTACAAATCCCCACTTCCAAATATCTGTATCCAAGCTTCTACAGCATTAACTACAAATCAAATCAAATGATAAACTTACTTTACGCAACGCTACCTAATTCAATGAACATACAACTGAATTTTATACAAGCTACCAAGTCCCCCACTCTAAAAACAGTTCTTGCAGTACCACATTGTAACTTGCAAACAATCAGATAAGAGAAACATGACCCATCAGATGACTGATGGTTAGGAAATTTTTTAAGTCTTCGTTTCTCATCAATTTTCTCGGCAACCAAACAGATATGTAAAATGAGAAAGAGAGGGTGATTGTCAAACCTTGCTCCGACGGCCCAGATCTTTGGATCCCCTGGAGTCTCCCCTCTCAGCTTCAAGCCCGGACTCCTAATCACCCAACAAATCACCAGAATTATAATCATATAAACATACACACACGCAAAGAGAGAGAGAGAAAGAGCTACCTGAGCAGAAACGGCGAGGAGAAGGAGCAATAGGAGGGGGAGGGAGTACGCAATCGTTCTGGGAATCGAGCGACACCCCATGACTGCAGAAATCGGAAGGTCTGAAGCTGCGGTGGGTAGAGGATTTTATCGGGAACGTGGATCGGAATCCTTGCTTGGTGCTTTGCTGAGATCCTACGTATGCCTGTAGAAATTGGAGAGATCTGACGAGAGACACAGAGAGAGATCTTTGCTGAAAGCAGCGAAGATCCCTAGTAGCAGCCAGAAGGTGGAGTATTAACGGTTCACATATTAAAAATTGGTGGAGGGGACTGTCTTCTCAAACTCTCAGAGAGAGAGGGGGAAAGGTTTGACCCCAGAAGAGTAAAGTAAAAAAAGAAATGTGATTCAGTATTAGTTCTTTACTTAGAAAATGAGAGATTTTAGGTTCGAATATGCCAAATTAAGTTGCTCATTATGTAGCTTTCCCGAACTCTCTTAATATAAAAATATCAATGTTGTCAAAAAGTTAAAAAAGGACAACGTGACGTTCTTAATTGTTAATTCTTGTCCTTCTTCCCTAGAATTCTTGAAATGAATCGTGAAGTTTCAATTTTTTTCTAATTATAAAGTTTTTAAATTGTATTAATTTATGTTTTCTTCATGTTTGTATGTTTGGTCTTTTGTTAAATTGATGTGGTGATAGATATGAGCTTTATTTTTCTATGATGACCTGAAAAACACACTTATTTTTAGAGTTTTGTCTTCCCTCAATAGAAACTTTGCAATATAATGAGAATCAATCTCATAATTTGATCTCAGTGATGCAAGTATGACTTATACATCATCCCAATGGCGGACTCCACATCTACCACATTATCAAAATAACAATTGATTACACGTTCAAAGAGGCATAATGATTAAAGAGTCAAGGGGGCAGGGTGTTATCTATATTGCTTGTCACAGCTCACAAGGTCAAACATATTGAATGCATAAATTGATATGATTTCAGTTCACAAAAAATTGATATAATTTCAAATATCACGATGCAATGTAAAAAATAAAAAAATAAAACTACATGACTCAATTACCTCAAATTACCGTATATAATGTAGTTAGCTAACTTTTCATTTCAGATGAATAGATATAAAAAATATAAAATTTTGAATGAGTAATTCTTGGTGTCACGTACTATAGTAAAGTTCATCTCAATTAGAATGTGTCTCAACAATATAAATTATTTTGTGTGCTAAATACCACTATTGATTTGGTAAAGATATTTACAAATTTTACATACAGTTAAGTGCATGCAATGCTAATTGCTAAGCCCACAATATGTGGTCAAAAGTGTGAGAAGTGGGCCTAATAGGAGCACTTTTATAAATTTACCTTTTGATATCTTTTGACATGATGGAAATTTACCTTTCCATTTTGCAATAAGTCACAATTTGAATTTCTCCTCTCCATTAACGAAAACGTAAAGAAATATTTTACGCAATTCTTCAACTACTTTGGTCCAATTGGGATGCCTTTGATTCAAGTTCAATCTCAAGCCTCAATATTCGTGGCTTAGACTTAGGAGAAAAAAGACCCATAGTTTAATGGGACAATCTCATAAATTTCAAAAGTAGGTCCCCTTCAAGAGTCCAATTCCTAATTAGGAGTTCAAGTATATTGTGTGCGCCTCATTCATGTTTTCATTCTCATATAGACAATTAACGGAGAAGTAATTCATAATCGAAATCCACATGTCATTGTGTAAAACGACTTTGTTAAAATTACATATAAAGTACGTACTTGTTCATGTTTATTGTATATTCAGTTTGAATGATCAAATGGAGCTTCAAAGAGAAAGCTCGTGAACAACATTCATTGTGATTTTATACATATCAAATCAGAGACAATTAACTTTATACGTTATTATGAACCGAATCTTAAAATAATAATACAAAAATGAAATATGTAAAGCACCATATGAATATGAAGATCTTATTATGGTGAAGTACGTTAGCACATTATATTATTACTCCCATGTACACCTCTAATCATCTCCCTTTTATTGTCCCTCTTAAAAAATTCAAAGTAGAAAAGAAAAAAAAAAGGATGCGAATGCAATTAAAAATAAAGGAAAGGCCAGCGAGGGCCCAAGACTGGTCCCAACCCAACCCAACCCAAGCCGGCTGAGCCGCTCCGCCAATCAGGTTTGAGGATAATGCGTGCGAGCTTCCGCCACTTTTGAATCATGAAAGCGAAGTGAAGCCCCTCCACCGGTTCAAACGGCCTCTTCTCTCAAACATTGAGGAGGGAGGACGAGCACCTCTGTCACTTTTGACATGTTGCTTTTTACAGGACAAGCAGCTAGATGTGGTGGTTGTAATAACTAAAATAAATATGGTTACATATTATAGATGCACAAAAAGTATATTATATTCCTTATTGCAAGTTTCCGTTCATAATTTTGTTACACATGATACATGTGGAATCTTTTTATGTCAGGGTAATTTAAAAATAAAATTAAATAAATAAAAAGAACTGCTCGACGGAGCTAGACGAGGATGTGAAAATAGCTTTCCCGGTCCTGACATTTACCTAAACCTTTTTTCAAGCTTGATAATGTCACCTTAATTATTGTGATTCTTCCCTCTTTTAACGCTCACTTATTTTGTTTTCGTTTTGTTTTGCTTTCCTTTGTAGTAGATGAAAATTAATGTGGATAGAACTTTTCATGCTTCTACTAAAACAGGGTGCTGGTGTGGTATTTTGCCGCGAAACCAGTTTTGTTTGCAAAATATCCCATGTGACAGGTCTTGACGTGATGGAGTTTCTAATTGCCAGGAGAGTGTACAGCTGATCTTCGAGCAACACTGGCACTAGATTGAACTTGAGAGTGACGTCTTCCAGGTTGTCCATATCATTGGCATCCTGCATGGTGACTCTTCCTCATTAGATTTAGTTGCTGAAAACATCAAAACGGGGCACTGAGGCTTTTGTTGCATCTCGAGTATGTTATGTGCGTAGGTTCGCTAATATGGACATAAGTTGGCCAAGTTATGGGCATAGTAGGGAATTGGAAAAATAATGTAAACAGTCAAGCTAAAAAATAGGTTGACTTATCATATTAAAAAGGAAAAACGGTGAGTTGAAAAAAAAACCTAAATTGAATTCATGAATTATTCTCTCATAATTGGTGAAATCTAATTCTCTCTTTTTAGCACTTTTAGAACCAACAAAATCCTCTCCAGATCCTTCTGGTGAGGATCTTGGAAATTCGTGAATCGTGTCCGTTCATCGTACATCGTACATCGTGAACCAACAAAATATTTAAAATGATTTTTGATCACATGATGTACGATGAACAGACACAATTCACGAATCTCTTAGATTCTCACAAAAAGGATTCAACAAGAATCCGAATTCTTCTTTAGACAGAGTAAAATTGTGTTAGCTTTGTTGATGGCTATATTTTAAAGAGGAGGGAGGGACCCTGCACCCATCGTTTCATAATTCTTTATTCTGCCAATTGTAAAACTCATTCGTCAACCATGTATGCATATTCACTATTTTTAGTCTTTAAACTTTTTCAATATTGCAACTACTTTCCTTCTTATTAAAACAATATAATTTCAACCATTTTCTGATTAATATATCTCTACAATTCATGCCATATATGCGATGACGCCTTATATTATAATTATATTTCCAACTGAAGTAATTAGCAAGATATCGATTATTATTATTAAAAGAAATTAAAATTCAAGAAAAAATTAAAATTGGGAGAAGGGAGCAGATAGTGGAAAATATAAAGAAATAAACTGGAAATAGTAAAAGCCGTCACAGGAAGCGGTCCGAGTTTCTGCTATCCGGTTTGGGGAATCGCACATTCGCAGCTCGGATAGCTGGACCTACTCGCTGCGCAAGTCGACCACGTGTCGAATAAAATATTAGATGAGGCATTAGGCATAAAAGCAAAAACAGAGGAGAGATTTTCTTAGGATAACCGGCACAAGAGGTGGTACATCAAGTGTTATTATACAAATGGTGTGATTTGTGTGTCAAAAACACGACATAAAAACACGTGGTCTATCGCTTGTGTTCCGTCACATTTAAAAATTTCTCAAAGCAGGGGGACAAGTGGGGAAGGAGGAGCACGCGTGGAGCAAAGGGAGCGAGTATAGGAGTTGAGGCAGTCGCGGGTGGCGGGAAAGGATGTGGGGTTTGGTCCGTTTATTGCCAAAGCGCGGGTGAAAAAGCTTGTCTGGTTGAGAGATGGTTGGTTTTTATTCCTCTTCTCGTTTGTGGAGAGGAGAGCACACCGCTCTCTCTCTCTGTCCATCTCATCATCTCTCTCTTAAAACTACTTTCTCTCTCTCCATGTAAAAGTTTCTCTCTCTAGAAAGCTGTTATTCTTGTTAATTTGGCTCTCTGTTCTTTTTGTTTGGTCTGGGTGTGGCCTGGTTTAGATAGAGAGAGAGAGAGAGAGAGAGAGGGAGGGAGGGAGAGAGGAGAGAGAGAGATAGTGTGTGTCTGATCGTTGAGAGGGGGATTTTAGCAGAGTGACGGGTAGGTGGGTTGTGGGGTGCGAGGGAGGGGGTGAGTGAATGAATGGTAATTCCGGTGGGGTTTGCTAGAGTGACGGCCCGGTGGTGTTGGTGGTGCTGCTGACGACTTAACTCACTGTCTCTCTCTCGCCGGCGACTGGAGCCATGGACTTCGATGCCGGAATTCCCATGTCTCGTGCTGCCGTGCCCGTCACCGACGCTCCCTCACTGTCACCCTCCTTGACCCAAGGTCATCTTTCCCTCTCCCTTACATAACATAACACATACATTTGTCTTTGTTTGTCAGTAACTGTCGTTTTCTCTGTTTCTGTTTCTCTTTTGTTTCGCCATTGTTTCCTTGTTTTCCCAATCACGTTTGCTGCCTCCGCCCGATGCGAATTGCCCCCTTTGACCTTTCAGTTCCTCAATCCATATGTGATCAATGCTTTCAATCTTATTCAGCTTCGTCAATTTCGATTCCCAGGACTTAAATTCGCATTTTTTTTATTTTTCATGTGATTCTTTCCGTTTCTTGAATTATTACAGTATGTTGCCTCTTGTTTGTTTTCAATTTTTTTCGTGTTCTGAATGCGATTTGGTTGCTATTTAGAGAACTTGGAGTTGTCGATAATGAAAGTTTTCGCTATCCCGTGACAACTCAAATACGGTATTTGTTATAGCATGAAGATCGAAAGGAGGGATTGGCGAGAACCGTGATTTCAAAACCAATTTAAACAGAGAATGCTATGTCAATGTTGTGTGATTTGGCTTCTAAGAACAATAAGACGAAGAATTTAATCTAATTGCAGCTTTAAGGCACAATTTCTTTACTTAATTGTCTTCTTATGGTGTACAAGTAGGAACAGAATGCAGACGAAATGGACACGTGGGAAATATGCCTTTCACTTGAGTTTTGATATGTTTGTATGATACAATGTAATGAACTTACTTATGAAATGTTATTTCAGATGCAATGTGGCAAATGAATTTGAGATCAAGTGAAACAATGGAAGCCGGGGGCTATCCCGAGCGAACTGGGGAGCCAGATTGCTCTTATTACATCAGAACAGGACTTTGTAGATTTGGAGCAACTTGTCGCTTTAATCATCCACCTAACCGGAAGCTGGTATAGTTTCACCATGTTTACTCCATTTTTTTTTCAGTTTAGTAATATATTTCTTGCTTTGATACTTTTTAGCACAAGGGTAGTATGTTTTGTGTCTAATGTTTAATTATTTCATTAAATTTTGATTGAAATTATATGTCTATATACCAAGATTCTGTTTATTGCCAGGCTATTGCCGCTGCAAGGATGAAGGGAGAGTTCCCCGAAAGAATTGGACAACCAGAATGTCAGGCATGTATTTCTGTGGAAGGTTGGTTGTGTAAATTTTGGTCTGACTTACTAATGATATTTGTTAAACTTCCCTGCAGTACTACCTGAAGACAGGAACCTGCAAGTTTGGAGCAACATGCAAGTTTCATCATCCTAGAGACAAGGCGGGAATCACTGGAAAAGTTGCCTTAAATATCTTAGGCTATCCACTTCGACCGGTTCGATTTCCTGTTTTCATCTCATTATTGTGCCATTCACCTCTTTTGCACATTTCGATTCTGTTTGCTTTACTTGAATGTTTACTTTGTAGTTTATTTTTGTGGCATAGGGACAGACAAGGGACCAAAAACAAACGCCATTTGTGTTGGTGTGGTAAATTTTAGAAGTAGTGCGACGCAAAATAATGATTTAAGAACCGCACATATGCTAGAGGAAAATGTGTTGGAGACAAGCGTTCCACTTTTGTATTGTATAATTGAATATGTGTTGGAGACAATGTTGTTTGTATACTATCTGTATATTTGAAATAATTGTAAAATTGAACAATGCATGCTGCCCAGTTTTCGTTCAGGCATATTGTAGATCTGTAAATGTCTATACATATCTGCTTTGGAGATTGTTTTGTAGACCTTTCTGTGCATCTTAGTTGGCAAGATAAATTTCCTAACTTTTCTTTCTTTACTTTTAGCAGAATGAGATTGAATGTGCCTATTATTTACGAACTGGACAATGCAAGTTCGGAGGCACTTGTAAATTCCACCATCCCCAACCTACTAATATGATGGTTTCAGTGCGTGGCTCTCCTGTATATCCTACTGTCCAATCTCCAACTACTCCTGGCCAGCAGTCGTATGCAGGAGGAGTTACAAATTGGTCGAGAGCATCTTTTATTCCCAGTCCACGCTGGCAAGCTCCATCAAATTACGCTCCTCTCATTGTTCCTCAGGGAGTGGTATCAGTCCCTGGATGGAACACATACAGTGTAAGCTTAACTGTACCTCTCTGTGCGAAATGCTGTGATGCAGTTGTTTTACCTTATAATGTGCAACTAATTATTGTTTGTCTCGAAATCAATTTAATCGGAGTTGTATGCATGTGTGTTTAAAACTGTTGATCTTGTTGCGTCATCTAATTTGTGATTAAAGTTGCAGAATAATAGTTTGAAAATTTTTCTTATGAGAAGAAAACAAGACGAAAATCGAATGGCTTGCAATTTCTTTTATTGCACTCCATCAGAAAAGCTCTAATGCAGCAGCTTTTGAGTTTAAGTTCACTAGTATGCTTGCGCTATGGTTCCCCGAGAAGACTCAATACCCTTATTTGCTGGCAATTTTTGCAGGGCCAGCTTAAAGATGAAGATGCTATATCATAACTACAGTTGTTAGTTATTAGTTTGGTATAAGGTGTCATTCATGTAATTAGTTTATCTTATGTGGTAGCTTAGAATAGCTAAATGTAAATAGTCTAAAGACTATATATATGTGATTGGATTATTATTTTGGAATCAATGAGAATACACAGAAATCTTAATACTTAAGAAATCTTTCTTTCTCGCTCTTCTCTCTTCTTTCTTCTCTCTCTCTTTCTTTTGCAAGAACACAGAGCTTCTACATGGTATCCTTCGCCGCTTGCCTCACGGCCATTTCGATCCATTCTTCCGCTTTGTTTCTCTGATCTTTGCTGTTCATTTCTTGCAATTTGTTGTTTCTAATTACCATGGCGTCTCCGTCAGATTCTGCATCTCCTGGATCTCTTCAGAATTCTGCCCCAAATCCTTCGACAAACCCTAATTTGTCAAATTCGTATGCTTCTCTCACAATTCAGAATATTGGCAGCATGGTGCCGATCAAGCTCAAGAGATCTAACTATCTTCCATGGCGTGCTTTGTTTGCACCGATTCTCCGACGCTACAAACTTCTAGGTCTTGTTGACGGCACTGAGCCATGTCCACCGCCATTTCTTCAAGATCAAACAATTAATCCAGCCTTTGAGATCTGGTATGAAAAGGATCAGAACCTGTTGATTTGGTTGAATTCTACACTATCGGAAGATGTTATTCCGTTTACTGTTGGTGTATCTTCTGCTCGTGATCTTTGGATCAAGCTGGAACAACGTTTTGGTGGTGTCTCTGATGCTCACATCCATCAACTCCGCTCTCGTCTTCAAGCAATTCAAAAAGGTGCTCAATCCATGGCGGATTATCTTCAACAACTCAAAGAAATCTCTGATTCTCTCTCTGCTGCTGGTGCACCTATTTCTGATCGAGATCTCATTGCAGCCACTCTTGCTGGATTACCTGATGAATTCGAATCATTTATTGATTCTGTAATGTTACGCCTCTCTTCCACGTCTTTGGATGAGTTACACGGCCTTCTTCTTACCAAGGAGCTTTCCATGTCTCGTCGCAAGAAGCTCTCTTCTTCCTCTACTGAGTCCTTTCAAGTGTTCTCTGCTCAGTCTCAACCGCCTCTTCTTCCAACTCCACCGACTCAAGCGTATGCTGCTCAATCTCAACAATCTCTTCGATTCAACTCGAATCGTGGTCGCAATAACTATCGTGGTAATCACTATCCCAATTCTGGTCGTTACAACAACAATCGTGGATATAGAGGCAATTATAGAGGTTCATCTTCCAATCGTGGTCATTCACAAGGTGTTCGTAGTTCTTCTTTCAACAGCTCTCATGCTTCTTGCCAAATCTGTGGCTCTCATAGTCATGCCGCTATCGATTGCTTCGATCGCATGAATCCTGACATTTCTGGGAAGATTCCTCCTGCAAAACTTGCAGCCATGTGTGCCCACTACACCTCCAAATCTTCTCCCTCTTGGCTACTGGACTCTGGCGCCACATCTCATATCACTAATGATATTGCCAACATATCTTCACCAACACCGTACACTGGCGAGGACAAAGTTTATGTTGGTGATGGTAACGGTCTCTCTATCCATCATATTGGCTCTTCTTCTTTGCATTCTCCTAATGCTAAATTTCATTTGAGTAATGTACTTCATGTTCCTCAAATGAAACACAATCTGTTATCTGCATACAAATTTCTCAAAGATAACTATTGTGCCTTAACACTTGATTCTGATGGATCTGTTCTTAAGGATCGTACTACGGGGAGGACGCTTTTGCAGGGCCCCGTTAAAGATGGCTTTTATCCTCTGCGAAACTGTCCTTCCATTCCTCCTTCTTCTGGATGCACTTATGCTTTTGTCAGTGCTCAAGGTTCAGTCAAACTGTGGCACAGTCGCCTGGGACATCCTTCCTCCTCTATCTTTCGAAAAGTCATCTCCAGTAATAAGCTTGCTATTAAAGGTACATCCTCTGTTGACTTCTTTTGCTCCAAGTGTGCTATTGCGAAAAATCATAAACTGCCATTTAGCTCTTCAACTACATCCACCTCTCAGTCTCTTCAACTATTACATTGTGATCTGTGGGGACCTGCTTCTGTAACTTCAGTGGATGGTTTTCGGTATTACTTTCTTGTTGTTGATGACTTTAGCAAGTACAGTTGGTGTTTTCCTTTAAAGAATAAATCAGAGGTGTACTCTACTTTTGTTCTCTTCAAAGCTTATGTTGAGAATATTGTTGGTAATAAAATCAAGATACTTCGTTCAGATTCTGGGGGTGAATTTACCAGTTTGCAATTTAAAGCTTTTCTTCATACTCACGGTATTGTTCAACAACTTAGCTGTCCACACACACCAGAACAAAATGGTTGTGTGGAGAGGAAACATAGACATCTTGTGGAGACTGCTCGGACCTTATTAGTTGAATCTAGTGTTCCTCATCTTTATTGGGTTGAAGCCTTTACCACTGCTGTTTATCTTATCAATAGGCTGCCTATATCAGGCAAAACTAAATCACCATGGGAATTGCTGTTTAACACATATCCAGATTACTCCAAACTTAAGGTCTTTGGGTGTAGTTGTTATCCATGGTTAAAGCCCTACATTTCCTCTAAACTTGATGGGAAAAGTAAACGATGTATCTTCTTGGGTTACAGTTTGCAACACAAAGGTTATCGGTGTTTGGATTTGGACCATAATCGGATTTATGTCTCTAGGCATGTTACATTTGATGAGGCCACATTTCCATTTAAAAATGTCATTTCTGTTCAATCCTCTGTTGATCAGTCTCCTTCTGTACCTTCATCAATTGATCTTCACTTTTCCATGCCCACATCTATACCCCCTGCACCTGTGTCTTTTTCACCCTCACTACCATCTGCTTCCCCATCTAATATTCCTTCTACACCTGTCTCTCCCTCTCCACCTGTGTCTACAAATCACCCTGTACATCAATCTGTCCCTCAACCTGCACTTCAACCTGTCCCCCAACCTATCCCTCAATCTTCTTTTACTTCTAATCTGCATCCCATGGTCACTAGATCCAAAAATGGTATACATACACCTCGAGTGTTCACAGCTACCAAACATCCTCTTCCTTCCACCACAGATTACATTCCTCATACTTACCTTCAAGCCTCTAAGTTTGCCAATTGGAGACTGGCCATGCAACATGAATTCAATGCTCTTTTATCCACTGGCACTTGGACACTTGTTCCTTCTTCACCCTCTCAAAATGTAGTTGGATGCAAGTGGGTCTTTCGCATCAAAAAGAATCCTGATGGATCCATTGAGCGATACAAAGCACGCCTTGTTGCTAAGGGCTTTCACCAAAAGGTAGGTCTTGACTATACAGAAACCTTCAGTCCAGTTGCAAAGCCAGTTACTATCAGACTGTTGTTATCCTTTGCTGTCCAATTTAATTGGTCTCTCAAACAACTGGACATAAGCAATGCTTTTCTGCACGGTGACTTAAAAGAAGATGTGTTCATGGTTCAACCCCCTGGGTTTCAAGATCCCAGCAAGCCTACTCATGTGTGCAAGCTCAGAAAATCTCTCTACGGCCTTAAACAGGCTCCTAGAGCTTGGTTTGACAAATTATTTCAAGCCCTTCAATCTATGGGATTTAGTCAGTCATCCTCTGATGCATCTTTATTTGTTCTTCATGCTCCAACTCTGGTTATAGTGCTTGTCTATGTTGATGATATTCTGGTCAGTGGTCCTGATGCTCACATCTGCAATCAGTTCATCGCTCAATTGAGTACTTTGTTTCCTGTTAAAGATCTAGGTCCCTTGCATTACTTTCTGGGTCTAGAAGTTCATCACACAAAAGCTGGTATGCTTCTTCACCAAAACAAGTATCTGCTTGATCTGCTGCAGAAAACCCATATGACTGGTGCAAAGCCTTGTTCCACTCCACTTAGCTCTACCAAATTAGATCATAGTGGGGACTTACTTGCTGATCCCACTGAATATAGATCCCTTGTTGGTGCTCTTCAATACTTAACTTGGACACGGCCTGACATTTCCTTTGCAGTCAACCAAATCTGTCAGTTTATGCATACCCCTACTGTTCTTCACATGCAAGCTGCCAAACGTATATTGAGGTTTCTCAAAGGGACTATCACTCATGGTCTTTTGTTTAAAAAAAGTGATTTGCATCTGTCAGCCTATTCTGATGCCGATTGGGCTGGCTGTTCTTATGACAGACGATCCACCAGTGGTTCATGTGTTTTTCTGGGCACCAACTTAATAAGCTGGAGTGCCAAGAAACAATCAACAGTAGCAAGATCATCTACTGAAGCAGAGTATCGTTCCTTGGCTCACACGGCTGCAGAAATTACCTGGATTTGCAAGGTGCTCAAAGACTTTGGCTTTCCTATCTCTCACAAACCTACTCTCTGGTGTGATAATATCTCTGCTTTATCTCTTGCTTCCAATCCTGTATTTCATGCTCGCACTAAGCACATCGAGATTGATTATCATTATATTCGTGAGTTAGTTCTTGCAAATCTGGTTGAAGTCAAGTATGTGTGCAGTCAGGATCAAATTGCAGATATTCACACCAAAGCCTTGTCTAGAAACCGGTTTCAGTATTTGCAATCCAAGCTTTCTCTTGGAATTCTTAATTCTTCCAAGTTTAGCTTGAGGGGGTGTAAAGATGAAGATGCTATATCATAACTACAGTTGTTAGTTATTAGTTTGGTATAAGGTGTCATTCATGTAATTAGTTTATCTTATGTGGTAGCTTAGAATAGCTAAATGTAAATAGTCTAAAGACTATATATATGTGATTGGATTATTATTTTGGAATCAATGAGAATACACAGAAATCTTAATACTTAAGAAATCTTTCTTTCTCGCTCTTCTCTCTTCTTTCTTCTCTCTCTCTTTCTTTTGCAAGAACACAGAGCTTCTACAAGCTTGGCTCCGTTTCATCTGCAGAGAGTCAGCAACAAACAGCGGGAAACAGTCAGGTGTATGGAACTTCACGCCAAGGTGAACCAGAAAATTCAGGATCTCAAGGGGGCTTTTCTCCATACCGTTCAGGTTCCATCCCTGTAGGGTTCTATGCATTGCAGAGGGAAAATGTATTTCCCGAGAGACCTGGCCAGCCTGAGTGCCAGTTCTATATGAAAACCGGGGATTGTAAGTTTGGTGCAGTCTGTAGGTTCCATCATCCTATGGAGAGGTTAATTCCTGCCCCAGACTGTGTTTTGAGTCCAATAGGCCTTCCTTTACGACAGGTGAGTTGCTTTTACTGTTGGAGTTCGGTTATAAGCTTGAGCTATTGTTTCGAAAATAGTTGTGTGCGCTTGTTTATCTTTCAATAAGTAGTCTTAACTTTGGTGATATTTTACACGATGAATCTGGTACACTTTTTAACAGGGAGAACCTTTGTGCATCTTCTATTCTCGTTACGGTATCTGTAAGTTCGGACCAAGTTGCAAGTTTGACCACCCTATGGGCATCTTCACTTATAATCTGTCTGCGTCATCTTCGACTGGTGCCCCAGCCCGACGTTTGTTGGGTTCGACGTCCAGGGCGGCTTCATTAAATTTATCATCATCAGGACTAGTTGAAGCAGGATCAGCAAATCCCAGGAGAGTTTCATTGTCAGAGCCTAGACAGATGCCTAGTGCAGAAGATAACAACATTGACAGAGAGGAGTGAAAAGCGGCTTGAAAACGAACCATTTACATTAACAATCTTTTGAGGGATATCTGCAAGTTGATATCTGGAAATTTACAGAGAATTGTCCTGAAGATGCATTTATCTGACAGATTCAACCTTGTGAATTTCACATTGCTGCATTGCACTGTATAAACATCTGCAAACATTGTCTTGTCCCAAATCCCGAAATGTCCGACACTGGGTTAACTTAACAACAGATATAGTGGAGGAAAACCGACTAAAAAGAGCGTTTTCCTTGCTTCGACCCCGCCTCGTTTCACGTCCGCAAAAGTCCGTCTCGTTTTTTTTTTTTTGAGTGGAGCCCGACCCGATTAGCTCGCTCGAAGTGTGCCTTGTTTTGTAATTTGCTTTTTTCGTGCGCTGAGATGGCCTTGTTTAGCGTGATAAAAGTCTGTCTCGTTTTTTGTGAGCAGAGCCTATTTTATTTTTTGTACGCCGAGTTTGCCTAGTTTAGCGTGTGTAGAGTGTCTTGTTTTGCTTGCAGCGTTCTTTCATGTGCCGAGCATGCCTCGTTTTGTGCGTTAGAAGCTTGTCTCATTTTCGATCAACAGAGCCCGCCTCGTTTTATGTGAGTTTCGGATTCGTCTTGTTTTGCGTTGCGGAGTTCGTCTCGTTTTGCGTGCGTTGACTCGAGCCTGCCTCCTTTTGCGTGTGTAGATCACATATTTTTGCACCCATCGAGCAGGACTTTAGGGAAATATTTTGCGTGGGAGTTAAGGAAAATGTTGCATAACCTTTGGATGTGATCCTAACGTTTATTAGGTCCCGAAACTATTTTTTATTGATTTTTAAAATTGAAAAATAGAAAAAATAATATAAACTAGTAGGAGGTCCCCAAAAAGATTTGTAGGTGGTGAAAATCTTGGGAATGTCCTAAATTAAATTCATTAAACGTGTGATGCGACTAGAATGACTCAAAATTTGGGTTGTATTAAATCTTGCTAAAGTTCTCAAAATCGATGGGAAAACATGAGTTATAACTCATAATTTTTGTGAAAAAAATTGAATTTTTTGGTTTTAGGAAATATTTTGCATGGGAATCAATGAAAATGTTACAAGACTTTTGGATGTGATTCTACCATTTATTAGATCTCAGAACTATTTTTTATTAATTTTTAAAGTTGAAAAAATAGAAAAATAATATAAACTAATAGCGAAGCCCCCAAAGAGACTTGTAGGTGTTGAAAATATTTGGAATGCCCTAAATTGAGTGACTCAAATTTTGGCTTTTAAGGAATCTTGTAAAAGTTCTCAAAATCGATTGGTAAACGTGGATTATAACTCATAGTTTTTGTGAAAATTTTGAAATTTTTAGTTTTAAGAAATACTTTGAGTAGGTATTAACGAAAATGTTGAAAGACTTTTGCATGTGATTTTATCCCTTATTAGCTCCCGAAACTATTTTTCATTGATTTTTATAGTTGAAAAAATAAAAAAAACTAATAGCAAAGCCCCCAAAGAGATTTGTAGGCATCGAAAATCTTTGGAATGTCCTAATTAATTTTAGAAAACATGTGGTGCGACTAGAGTAACTCAAATTTTGTCTTTTAATGAATCTTGTAAAAGTTCTCAAAATTGATTGGTAAACGTGGGTTATAACTTACAATTTTTGTGAAAAAATTGAAACTTTTAGTTTCAGGAAATATTTTGCATGGGTATTAACGAAAATTTTGCAAGACCTTTGCATGATTTTATCCTTTATTATCTCCCGAAACTATTTTTTCATTGATTTTTAAAGTTGAAAATAGAAAAAATAATGAAAGTTAATAGAATGACTCTAACTTGGGCTTATAACGAATGTGGTAAAAGTTCTTAAAATAGATTAGAAAAATGTGGGTGTTAACCCATTTTTTTGGGGAAAATGCAATTTTTTACTTTCGCAAAATATTTTCTGTGAGCATCAAGGAAAAGTTTATAAGTCATTTGAAAGTGGTTTTACAATTTATTGAGCAATAAATGTACATTTAGTATAATATTTAAGCCGAAAATTGAAAAAAAAGTGAAAATATAGTAGTGAGTTCCAAAACATTGCCAAAATGGGCACCCACGTTTTTTGTGAAAATGATTTTTTTTTTAAATTTTTTTTTTGTACAACATTTTTCGTGAACATCAAGGAAAAATCTATAAGGCATTTGAAAGTGTTTTTTTTATTTATTGATCAAAAAATGTATATTCAGTATAATATTTAAGCCGAAAATTGAAAAAAAAAGTAAGTGAAAATTATAGTAGTGAGGCCCAAAATAGTGCCAAAATGGGTTCAACCATCAAGAATATCAACGAAAAGTCTTACACTAATTTCAAAATTTCATAGTGAGACGAAGGTGAAAACAAACAGATTCAATGCACGATTTATGTACGAATTTGCAAAACCGACTACAAATAGTGAGTGTTAACACGTTTTTTTTTTATTTTTATTTTTTGTAAAAATTGCAAACTCTTTATTTGCACGAATTATTGTCTGTGAGCATCAAGAAAACTTTTTAAGGCATTTGGAAGTTGTTTTATTATTTATTGAGCAAAATGTATTCTTGATATAATATTTAAATTGAAAACTAAAAAAAAAATGAAATATAGTAGTAAGGCCTAAAACATTGCCAAAATGGGGTTCCTGTCCACTCTCAAGAACATCAATGGAAAGTCTTATATTAATTTTCAAAACTTCATTTCGATGCGAAGGAGAAAACAAATATATTCAACAATGATTTCTGTATGAATTTGCAAAACCGGTTACAAATAGTGAGTGTTACCCACATTTTTGGTGAAAAATGCGAACTTTTAGTTTTCACGAAATATTTTCCATGAGCATGTAGGAAAACTTTATAAGGTATTTGAAAGCGGTTTTTCGATTTATATAGCAACAACTGTATATTCAGTAAAATATTCAAGCCAAAAACTAAAAATAAAGTTGTGAGGCCCAAAATATTGCTAAATTGGATTCCACCATCGAGAATATCAACAAAAAGTCTTACATTAATTTTCAGAACTCCAAAGTGAGATGAAGGTAAAAACGAACATGTTTAACGATAATTTATGTATGAATTTACAAAACCAACTAAAAGTCACGAGTGATACTCATTGTTTTGTTATATCAAATGTCACACGGCTTCTTAGCAAAAAAAAAAAGTCACACAACATCTGTCCCATACCTACATTTTTTTCCCCCAAACATACAATTCTAATATGATTATTATTACTTCGCGGATAACTAGCATATAGCAGATGTGCTCAAATACAATTTCATTTTTTTTTGCACAAATCCAACCAATAATGTCGTGGTGGTGTCATCTACCAATACAAAAAGGCTACAACCTTCATCAATTGGGTCAGGCCAAGCCCAGTGAGATTTTAAATATTTAACCGATGGTTATTCATAACCGTAAAATACCTAAAATTTAATCTTTAATCGTTCGGATTGATTATTTTTGAAGATCGGATTTGTAGGGTTAAATTGTCATCCCATCACTGTTATACAATGAGGATAATGAGATACTCTTGGTCCAAAGAAGGCGAATGACTTGAACCGCAGTAAAATAATTACACTTTTCAAGGTATTTTAAATTTGTCATCTATTATCGTATAATTTGATAAAAGATTGTCGCAATAACATCATGTTGCATGTAAGTAGGGATGACAACAATTCAATCCAAGACAAATGTGTCATAATATCTCCATAATCATAAAAATGATCCATATCCCTAGCCATCACATTAACGACTGGGTTATTCTATAAGGGCCATAATCATTTCAGCTGAGTAACAAATTTCTTATCAGTTAACGTGTTATTCGATTTTATCAATTATTTTATTTTATTTTCTCATAACTAATGAAGAAAATATTTTAATCACATGAGATCAAACAATAAAGAAAAACTATAATTAAAATAAAATACTACATAATCAAGAATCTAACCATAAAACATCAACATCCAATGCCAAAAACTATGATTGGAGAATAAAATTTGACCAAAAAATAATTAAGTATATTAATGCATATAAATTAGAAAACATATTTTTATGTGACAAATTTAACAACAGTTATAACCATGGTACCCTTATCTTCATAATCATATCTAAAACCATTCTTAAAATTTCGATTTATGAAATACCCATGCGCATACTCATCCAAATCATCCCTAAACATATAGGTATCCATGAGAAACAAATTTAACGATTAAATGTAAGGAAAACTAATGATAATGAATTGAAAACTTTAAATTTTAACAATAAGTACAAAATAAAGGGTAAAATGAATAGTACCAGGATTGATTTTTTAATGTAAAAATATGGTTTTTCGTTAAAATGAACAATACTGAAAGTTTTCGTTGAAGTCCCCTTAAATATATCATCCTTAGGAGGTATGAAAACTTGCTCCACATGTAAACATTCACACCAATGGAAATGGTAGTGTGTGTGGCCACCGCCATAATAATTGTATTGGACAGAGACATGCACATTCAAGTTACACATTAAGATCGCAAAAAGTCCTCCCCCTTTCTCCCAATTTCTCCCAAACCCAACTCTCACAGTACACACCCTTTCTAGTCTTTTTCTTTACATTTGATTTTCCAAAATTCCTCGACCCCAACCCAATTTTGCTCTCCACCTAATCAACCAGCTCAAAGCAAATACCCACTAAAAACCCTTTTTACTATAACATTTATGATCCACCAAATACAAATCAGAGGCCTCCTATTAAAAAAAAAAAAAAAAAAAAAAAGATCAAAGACCCCCTTCCCATCTCACACTCTTTTTTTTCTAAATTCCCATTACCTTTTGCCATTCAAAGTCTCAAAGCACAAAGCAAAGTAGTGCACCCGTCTCAAGAAATAATTCATGATGCCTGCTCATGCTCATGGGGTCACCTTCTCTCTCCTCCTACTGCTGCTCTTTTTGTCTACTGCTCTCTCCCCCACTGAAGCAGCAAGCTTAACCCCTGTGAGTATTACTCTTCAAAGGCCCCAACTTTCCTTTCAATTTCATAGATTCCTTTACATTTTCTTGTCAAATGGGTCATGATTTTTTCTGGGTTTTCTGTGAATTGAAGTGCATATTTGTTGTTTTGAACTTTTAAGGCCAATGGGTCTGCAGCTGTGGAGCCACTTGTGCCACTGATTGGAGCTGAAAAGATGAAGACTTTGGTGATGAATGAGACCAGAAGGAAGTTGGGGAGCTTTCGGATTTGTGCATTGTGTACTTGTTGTGGAGGTGCCAAAGGTCTTTGCTTGCCTTCTCCTTGTTGCTATGCCATCAATTGCAACATTCCAAACAGGCCTTTTGGTTTCTGTTCTTTCACACCCAAGACCTGTAATTGCTTTGGATGCCATATCTAACTCTTCCTCTCTATATTTTATAATTAAATTGTTGAATTAGGGGTAATGTTTGATTTTGTTGGGAGTCTGGATGGCAAAAAAGAATATCTGTTCTTGATTTGTTTGTTTATAAGTTATGAAATTTAGTATATTTCCAGGTTAGCTTATTTCTATATCTAGTGTGATAATTTTCCAATTTTTTTTTTCCTGCTATAAGCAGTGCCTGGAGATAGGATTAGCATAATTGTGAGGATTTTAGGGAACATTGTCCTTGTTAATGGAGCTATTTGGGGTTCTTAATGATATTTTATTTACTTTTCCAAAAGTGGTCAGGAGCTGCTCTATGACAAGGATTAAGATTCAACTTCTATGATCTATTATTTTAGTCTTGTGCTGATGTTTTATTAATTTGTTATGAGTTTCAGTTCTTGTTTTGCAATGAAACTGGTTGCTACTAATGTTTTCTTTTTCTGCTTTTACTTAATGCTTACTGGTTTTCCACTTGATGTTTAGAGAAAGTGAATGGTTTGATCTGCTATATATTGTTGCTTTTGTCTGCAATTTCAAGCATTTCATTGGGTATAGAGATACCTGAGAGAGAGAGAGAGAGAGAGAGAGAGTTCTCCTTGCTTAGCTATGGCTTTCAGTTACCTCAAACAGATAGGAGATTGCATATTGCAGGATGCAGGTGGTGGAGATTGGAGAATTAAGTAGATTATATTTTAACTGAACAGTAGGTGGGATGTGTTAGTGTGATGGATATTAATGCATGTAGCTGGAAGCTGGGTTGGGTCGGGGTGGGGGGTGCAATTAAGCCATAGCCACCAAGTTTTGCTTCAATGATGTTGAGATGGTGGTGGTTTACAATTCTTGGATGGATATTATTTGCATCACTTTTATTGCTTGGAAATTTCTGGTTTTTTTATACCCTCTTGTAGATTGTTGAGTGAAATGCAAGCCTCAAATTCTCAGTCGACCAAAACTATATGTTTATGGTTTGTAGCTTACATCAACGGGGATGATAGATACTGCAAGTCGATATCTCAAGCCAAATAAGCGATTTCATGCAAGAATTTTAAAATATATGACAGTACATGGTCTGTTGAATCAAGAGTCCTATATAGGCACGGGCAGTGAGCAGTAAGTGGGGTGGGTTTGGGGACGAGGATTCTCTTTCTTTCTCTTTCCATCCTCTTCCTTTCACACTTTTTATTTTGTTTTTCTCATTCTATAAAAATTTAATATTAGATATTGACATAACTTAATCGTAATTGTTCAAATATGAAAGGAGAAAAAAAAGAGGGAAAAAAAGAAGGAAGATAATCCTTCTCTGTTCAGGGCCACATGATCTGACTTTGGTGTCTTGATAAGAGTGTTTTGGCGGAAAAAAGGGGAATTCGTTGACCTTTGTTTGTGAGTATTGCGATGACGTAGTTATATGGGGCGACATGCCAACAAGCCATGTGCTGCCCAAAGGACATATGACCATCAAATGCTGGGCGCTTCCGTCATGCATGCCCTTATTTTCTTCTCAACTTCCCCACCTTGCTGGTCGCTGGTCTAACCGAGGTCATGAGCGGTAGTCCAATTGGTTAGGGCAATATGCTCGCTTCATTGCACTTCAATTTGGGCTCGTCTTTCCTTTGGATGAAAATACAACATTACAATACATCGCTTTTAGAAACAAAATTTAAGTGAACGTGGTGAGACCTCGGAATTTTCTCTCGTATCCACCTCGTTGCATTCGGTAGACTCAGAACTAGTGAGTGGTACTAGTTGTAGTGTAACTCATGACCAAAGGAACTTTCAAATGAATCACATGCCATCTCTAGGGAATCGACTGTCCAACTCGCGAGCCATGTCGATCGCGCACATGTTGTTCCGGAGTGTAAGCTGAGCTTTACAAGAACGTTGAAAGCTCAATCGGACGGCAGCAGTATTATCAGCCGGCAAGATCATCAGCATCAAGAGGAGTTGTCAGCAATGAACAGGTGGCCGGCTGACGAAGCATCCCAACACAAAAAGAAATTGAATTTACAGATTTACAGCAGCAGCAGCCTCTCTAAGTATAAAACTGGAGTTGATTTCTGTGTTCACATATACATTTCAACCGTGTAAAAAGAAAAAAAGGTAATACAACCTTGCTTTTGGCCTGCCTCTCAGGTCTTATGCAGTAGTAATGTTAAGTATGAAGATCTCCAAATTTTACACCAACTTATGAGCTCTGAGTTTCCTCCAAATAAAGGACGATGGATGACGATATTCATATACATAGGAGCGCTCAAGCACTAATTAATTAGCGGCTACTTGTAGGGATCAATCCAACATTTATCGTTCCTGACAGCTCGTTCCCATTTCCTTCTGAACACTTTCATTTGATTGAACGATTCCCGCCTCACCTGCAACATTACAACAAGAACAAAAGAAAACAGATTAATCAATCTAATGAAGACTATATATTAAAGACAATATTGTCGCGTCGGCAGTCAAGAGACTTACATCAATTCTGTGGTCGTTTCCTGTAGATTTTGATGATGATGATGATGATGATCCCTGCCAATGCAATTACCAAAACATTATAAAAATGTAAAGAATGCGATTGCAGCAATACAATATTATGAATTTTAACCTTCGTCACCTGATTATTTTGATCATCTGAGGATCCTCCCAATGTAGGGCGGCCGTGATGGATTATGTACTCGGCATCCACAACTCCAACTTTTTTAGTTCGATCTCCCTATTGCAACATTATATATACATTCAAAATCAAACACAGAAAGAATGCAGGTCTGTTTTTTTTTGCAAACAGTAGAAGATCGGGGCAAAGGAAATCGTTTCCTTGTTAGAAAAGAAAGCATGAGAACTTGCCTGCGCACAATAGCCAATCTGCGTATCTAGTCCCCATGCATGAATCAAGTTATTCTGCAATTAACATAATCAATCCAGTGCAATCTAAGCCGCCGTTGACTCTACTCTCATGTGAAGAGAAAACCAGCTATTTGAGTTGAGTTCCAGGGGCCCGGACAAAGGAAGTTAACACACGTACCTGGATCATATACCATACACAACGCCAGGCAGCTCTAGAGAAAACAGGAGCCATCACTTCTATCCACCTGCAGCAAATGCATTGCGCATTGTCATTTTAATTAGTGGATGGTGTACTTCTGCAACTACACTTATATTAATGGAATTATCTTAAACAATCGTATGGAAACCACAGTTTTTACCCGGTGCAAGGAGGAGCTCTACTGCTCTCATAACAACCTTTCCCATTGTTACTTGACTTGTAAGTCCTTCTGCAGATACAACATGAATTATATCAAGTTGTTTGAAATTATGGGTGCTGGAAATTAACCAGCATCAACTTACTAAAGCAATTTTAACATAGCAAAACGTAAAATAATGTTAACATTCAACAATATTTCCCAAGGGAGTTCATCATTTAACAGTATAAGAGACCTGTGTGCTACTGATCCTCTCAAACGCACAGTAATTTGATGATGCACCTCTGATTTGGAATAATCCAGTGCAGGTTGTGATATCTCAAGCCCTTCCTTTTGAACAATGGATATGTACCTAAAAGTAGTATTAAACAACAAGTTGACAAAATGGGATTAAGAACCAGTCGGTATAATGTATAAGTTTGTGAAAAGAGATGCAGCCAGCCCCACAATGTGTATACCGTTGGGGATGGAAATTGTCAACTCCGAGGTCCTCATCCCAGAGGAAAATGTAACTATATTCGGCAACTATGTCAGGATGCAAGAAACGCTTTGCAAACCACCTAGGCATCAACCAGAAAAACAAATTTCAATACTGCAGCTTTGACGAAATTGATATTAGGCATGCAAAGATAAAGAGTAAGACCATTTGGTTTGACTGACTGCAGATACATGAATAACTTGGTCGCTCCATTGAAATTCCTTCCACTCATCAACGATGCCATCATAATGGAAGAGCATCACAACGAAACCACTTGACAGGAACTGCAACATGGATTAGCGAGTGAAAAGCGGTTACTTATGCAGCTATGAACAATGCAAAAGAATTATCAGTACTTAGTATGGACTACTTTTGTGAGCATGGTTTAACAGGATATACCTTTTTGACCATTTTACTGACAAGATCCTTTTGCTGTATCCCGACAGCCATGGCAAATAAATTAGTTGAAGAATTTGCATCTTTCTTCTTCAACAAGTTAACTGAAGGTTTCTGGTCAAACAGTGTAAGAGTGGAAATTTAGAAAAACCTGCAGCACTGTCACTTGGAGGAATGCAATGTTACACAATCAGTTGAATAGTTCAGTAGCTTCCATTCATCATTCTGAAAACCTTACCTTTTTAGCATCCCATAACGGCCGCATTTCCAGATCAGAAGTCTTGGCAACAATGCCTCGAGGCAGTGGCTCACTTCCATAAGGCTTTTTCTGATTCTAAAACCAATAAAAATACTATAAAGTAATAAATCTCAACAACTCATCTGATAGGAAAGATGTATGAGACCTGTGTGGAACGATAAACAAACCATGCATTTGTACTTTAGATTCTGCAAATTGTTTGCGACTCTCCAAAACGATGATGAATTCTGTGCAACATGACCCAAAATAGTAGTACGGTAATGTCAATATAAACTTTATTTTCAGGTCAGTAAAAGTGATACTTTTGTATGCTAGATATCGGAGTTAACACAAAAATACAGATTGGAGTCGGGACCAAAAAAAGGGCATACACATACCTCTCTGTAATCTGTTGATATGTATGCACTCACTATGAGAAACAGTATACACAGCAGAGAAGCTGCCGGGAGAATGCTACAAAAACACAATTTCCCGCTTCTCAGATCTGCACATAAAGTTGCCTGCGAAGAGAATGGAATGAAGAAGTGCACAAAAACATGTCAAAATAACAAGGATGGCTGGATAAAGAAGTAAATATGTGTGCCATTTTCAGAAGAAAAAAAAAATTCAATACTTGTAACCGAGCGATCTGCATAGAAATTAAAACCATTGTCCTAATTACCTAATAATTGTTACTTTCTGCTAGGGTAATCGTGATTGAACTAAAATTTACAAGGGTTTGTAGGTCAAGCAGTTAAGAGTATGTACTCTTGAACTCGAGGACTCCCGTCGGAATCCCCTCCCCCAATATTCACAAGCAAGAGCCGAAAGAATAAAGATTCCGAATTGTCTCAAGAGCTCAAGAAGAAACACCTAACTTCCAGAAAATGTGTATAGGAATTCAAAGAAGGATGAATTCGACATAATCTCATGGCCAGAAAAATCACAAGAAAACAAGAAAGCAATACAAGTATCTGATTCTATGATCAAAATGTTCAGTATCAGTTAACAAATTACAATATTGGTCAAATACAAAATCACAAAGTGACCAAGAAAAGCAAAATAATATGAGTATTAAATGCGTGCTTACAGAGGAGGACTTCATCTTCCATGAAAACGGAGACAACCTAGAAACAGAAATCCTGCAACAACCTGATTTCTGTTCTTTCTTTTCGTCCTTGGCTCTTGTTTTCGTTGACGAAAAATGAATGCTCAGCTCTGTTTTCTGGTATTTACTTTTTACAGGGGACAGAGAATGCGTTGCGGAAAGCAGGATGATGGATGAATGAGTGATTGATCACAGGCACCCAGAAGAAACAAGCAGCAGAAGTATCAGCATCGGGATTAGGATTGGGTGATTTCCATTCACCAATCATGACAACGTCGAATTGTCAAACAAATTGAGGCATGAAGAAATGGAAGAGCCTTGACTATCGAGAGAGAGACAGAGATTGGGTGTTTGTTAAGATGCAACCGAATAACACGCGCAATATTTATTTAAATAAAATTAAATAAATAGTGGGGAAGCACTACTCTTACTATCTTTGTTCTTGTCTTGGTGTAACTATAACCAGAATTACTGTTGGCCTGATTTGGGGCTCGTTTTTGGAAAAGTAAGAAACCTTACTTTGATGAGAAAGACTTGTTCCTCAAGGATTGAGGAAAAGTTGCTACTTACAATACCTCGTGACCTCCCACTTAGTATTACGGTTTAATGATATTTTTCTTCACATGTAAGTGAGAGGTTTTAGGTTCAATTATCGCCAAAGACGAATCTGAACCGCATTATTATTAGCTCATTTGAGGCTAAGCCTCACCCCTCCCCTTTAATGTAGATAATATCGTTTGTTATACATAAAAATAAAAACCTCATAACCTATAACGTCATGTTTAGATTCGAAATTGTTCATATTATAAATCATTAATATAAAAATCAGTAAAAAAAATCAATTAAAATTAAGATTGTTTATCAAATTGTATAAAAAATGGATGAACGAATTTGATAAAAATATTATAAACCGTCTATCTATTTGCTATAATTGATTGACTAAAAGATCTTAATTTTAATTGATCTTTTACAGAGAATTTTATAATATAAACATTCAATCATTAGAACGAAGTTTTGTGAATAAGCTACAAAATATTTTTAGGATGAACTTATCTTAATCTTAAAATGCCAAGCTCTTCTCTATTTTGACCACTAGAAGGGCTTGTGATTACATTTGATACAAAAAAAATCAAAGGTATTATTGAATCGTAAATACACTTTCATGAACAAACACTTAAAACATTTACTAATACAAATTTTATATTCGAGCATAAGTGCATATGAGCCCTTCTCGTAGAAGTGCTCATGAAAAGTTTTGACATTTCACTAATAAATTAATCATATTATATGTATCATAAAATATACAATTACTTATGAATTGCAACCTTACCATAAAACATTTACTGTACACCAAACTTTTGACGTCATTCCATTCTAATATGGAAAAATGAGTAAGAGGTCACTATAAGCTCAGTACTAAATATTTGCATATGACGTTTTATTACAAGGATAAAAAATAATCATGTTTATTTACTCTAGTACATGTTTGATCCTCACCAATTTTTCTCATCCCTAACAATTAAGTATTCATCCCACTAACGCTATTGTTCTACTCAAAACAACAACAATAATAAATAGTTTATAAAGAAGTCAATCTGGTACACATTTTTCGTCTCCTACACATTTTCATTTATTTTTGGCGATTGAATAAAATGACATTATAAGCTCAAGCAGTTTGTTGTGGATTGTGAAATTTTAAATAGTTAGATTAGAGGTCTTCAACCTCAATACTCGATACTAAATAATGAGTTTCCTTTTAAAATGGCATCTTTTAATCCCTTTTGTTTTGTCAGAAACATATTTTTTTTCGTTAGAATTTCAAGTTAATGACTTGTAAGGGGAATAATATTTCCAATAGAAAAGAAAAAGAAAAATATTGCATATACTATTACTAGTAAAAGAAAAAGAAATGAAAGGTAAAAAGTAAAGAAAAGGAGAAAAGAATAACATTCCTTGACAAGCTCAATGAACATTGACCCGAAGTCTGAACAGAAATATCTCACAACTTGTTTTGTAAACAACCTACTCTTAATTATTTTTCATGTCATCGTCAAGTAATACACTTTATTTATACATAGGAATTAACTTGGCTGACGAGGACTCCTTAAGATGCTTTGTTATCGATTTATGAACTTTCGTGGTTACAATTGAAACTGTTCATGTTGCAAAGACGATATTTACAGTAAGATTTATTAAATGAATGATCTTGATTATAAACATGAAATCTTCTAATGGGTAACAGAGCATTTTGAAGATAAATTCGTTTGCAATCATAAAAAGCCAAGATTTATTCTTCTATACCATTTTTTGTGTACATTATAATTCCAGCCCAATTTTGATGGGCTTGGATAATCCAGTTTAGTTTAAGGAGCCCATTCTTGAATTTGGGCTTTTAATAAGGGCACAAAAATGATTGAAATAATTTATGATCAAAGGATAAGTTTTCCATTGAATTAATAGTCTTTACTTTGAGTTTAAATTTTTCCCTCTTAGATCCCAGTTGCTCATGTGATTTTTGTCAGAGGATAAATTTTCACCTTGCCACTTGAGCTTTTTATCGCTCTGAAAGTACCAAAACTGTCATAAAAAATCATTCTAATTTATCGTAAAACTTCAGGATTGAAGTCTAATTAAATCCTCTTTAGATTAGGGCGATATTGTTAACTAGATTACAAGTTTTGGCAACTATAAGACTAATTTTAATATTAGTCCCAGTAGTGACCCTGATATATAGAAAACCAAATTAAAGCATAAAAAAAAAAAAAAAAAAAAAAATCAAACAAAAAACAAATTAAGGAGAGAGGAGCAGCAAGGCAGCAACCTTTTCCCCTCGATCCATTGATTGCAAACATATGTATGTATATAGCTGTGAGAGACGGTTGTCAATGCACGAATTCTAGAACTGCATAGTAAGCGATCAACACCGGAAGGGACACCAACATGCCAAATATTACCCTGCAACACAATATATCAAAGTTAGAAGAATAAAAAAAATTCAATTTCAAATATTGTTGCCGAAAATTATATTTCGATGTTTCTCGTACGTTGATTATTTTTTTTTCGTATTTAAAGTGTACAAGAATTTGAGCTTATAGATGTATATAAAAAGAGGTTCGTACGCTGTACTGAGCACTTCTGCATGGAGTCCATATTCTTTGGCAAATATGAAGGAGGTAATGGATTGTGGTAATGCTGCCTGCAACATTGAATATAAATGATGATATGTCATCTAATTAAACATTTATCATTTGATCCGAAAAACAAAAACATTTATCATCTAACAAATAAAATTATCATGCAAAAAGGAGATTTTTTTTTTTTTGAATATCACAAATACAAGTTATGCGATTTGTTGAAGGGTGATAAGCGCGCATTTTATTTGAAAATTCATTTAAAATTTTAAATTAGTGAGCATGTATAAACGTTCAGTGCGGTACTGCTACTTAATTTGAATTTGTTTAATTTGTATATATGTAGTTTGTGCACAGAAAGTTAACACCATAAATGAAAGCATCAAATTAAGTTCTTCAAAATTAAATAAAAGGCTTCATTAAAAAAAGCTTGATTAATATACTATATACGTGCATGAGTATGTTTGTATTGTTGTCCAATCTGTTTTGGAGATGCATACTACGGAAAATGATAATCATACATTATTTTTCTTCTCTTATACATGTATGTTTAATTTTATTTGTTGTTTTTGTTTGATTCATTCAATTCGATAGCCAAAGTTAAAATTGAGTGTACAGAAAAAGAAAATATGTGATTAACATTTCCCAATATAATTTCTCAAAACGGAAGCTCATTTTT
This sequence comes from Pyrus x bretschneideri, assembly GCF_019419815.1. Taxonomy (NCBI): domain Eukaryota; kingdom Viridiplantae; phylum Streptophyta; class Magnoliopsida; order Rosales; family Rosaceae; genus Pyrus; species Pyrus x bretschneideri. Next base: position 255,215 of record NW_025999785.1, read on the forward strand.
CTCAAAATTAGTTATGCAAATAAAAAGAATATTAGGTAGGATGTTAATTAGTGGAGAAGAAATTGGCCGCTTAATTTGCTGGGCAGCTCATCGGAACAACCTTTATGTTATTCCACGTACGATATAAGACATGCAACCACTACTATATTAAATATACAACACTAATTTTATAGGGCATGCATGCTTGATTCATTATTTAACTCTCTGAGATATATAAACTTGAAAGTAAACTACCTGAATGATAGCAACACGTAAAACATCACCATGCAAGCCCACAGCAATACAGCCAATCGCCATGGCTGCCGGTCCAGCAATAAACCTCAAAACCATCCCAATTATTGTTCGGCTCGTCCCACAGGCTACAAATTTTTCCTGCAGTGCCATGAAGATACCTGCACGTTGCACGCATGATATATAGAGTCAAAACGATACCGTATAGATATATTCATTAACATATATATATATATATATATATATTTGTGGTTAATTAGCGATTCCTCACCCATGCTAAACATAGCAGTTCCTGTACCAGCTTTTGACATGATTAAAACAGATCCTTCCATGATGCTTGGCAACTCAATATGCCACCTGCAGCACCCATAAATTAATTAATTAATTTACAGAGAAGTATATTAAAAAACGTAAAATATTTAGTTAATCAATACTCAAGTATAATTAATAAATAATTTCTTGCATATTATATAGATAGATGCATATATTTAATCAGTACCTGTTTGCTATAAAAGCCCAAGCAATACCAATAAAAACTGCATAGGAGTTGGGATTCATCCCAAGTTTCACCCACACAGCCTTCATCAAGTACCAAAAGGAAGGCCTAGTACTTATTGTTATCTCCTCCATGGCTTCTACATCTTTCCCTTGTGGATCAACTGATTGAACTCGAGTGTCGACACTAGTACTACTTGAAACTATGTCTATCGACCCCGTTCGTCGAAATTCCAAGACGAATAAAAGAATGGTGAGCCATATGATGGCCTGCACGACCGATGACTGAACAACAAGATCAACGGCTGACGAACCATACATGGCTCTAATCAAGGGCACACCAACCACTAGGGAATTGGTTAACGTGCATAAAGAGAAGCTTGTGATGGACCAGCTATAACTTCCTTTGCTGCTGCACTTGCCCCAGAGTACTAGCACCACCACGATTATGACCTTAGAGATGGCGTCGGCGCCAATGAAGCGGTAGTTCCATTTGTAAGGATCAACATGTGCAGTGAATTCGAACGTGAAGAGTGGGAGAGTAAAGAAACAAACGAAGCGGTTAATCGCGCCACACTGCTCGGGAGTGAAGACGCCCCACCACCTCACTGAGCCGTACCCTAAAATTAGGGCAAAGTAGAGCGGAACCATAGCCACCACCACCTTGTAAACATCTTCCCACCCTATCATCTTAGTGTGTTAAAAAAAATATATTTGGGCAAGCTAGCTAGCACAATATATAGCTTGGAGCACTACTGGTAATTAATAATGGAAGAATGATATGCAGTGCTACTGTGTACAATTAGCTTGACGATGTTCATGAACTTGATTGTACTCCTATATATATGCATGCAGGGAAAGCCAACTTTGTTCCTTTCTCTCTTTTTTATTCGTTTTACGAGAGGGATCGATATTATTGCAAAGATGATGTAACATGCAATGTAATTAAGCGCATGAGAAATAAATTATACACCATTTTAGAGTGCTGCCGTAAACGATCACTTATTATTGGGAAAAGAAAATGAGACACTTGAATTTGACCAAGATTCTTTTATATATATATATATATATATATATATATATATATATCTTCTTATTGAACTAATAAGTAAAGTCGATGATCCTGAACTCAAATCTTTCTATCTTAAGAAACTTAAGAAATTAGTTTTTTCTGATGAATTTGGCACTAGCCAACCTCAGCCAACTTCAAAAATCTCTCTTAGCGCAATCTTGGAAAGGTTTAATAAGACTAAGAAGGAAATCACAGTTAAAGACCTTCAACGTGAAGTTAATAAAATCAAAGACGAAATTAGGTTTCTAAAGTCCGAAAACCTAGAAATTCGTACACATTTCAGCAGAGTCCGAATGGAAATTGCCCTTGATATATATATATATATATATATATATATATATATATATTGTGGTCATGCTTTCTACAATTTTAAAACAAGTGAAAACACATTATAACTATACTAGATTCAGGCCGCATGTTATACATGTGAGTGTATAAGATTGAGGAGAGATGGACACATAGAAAAGATGGTACGATCTACACACTCATTTTTACCTTTTACATACCTCTCTCAATTTTCGTCAATTGGATCGAATTGAAAAAGATCAATTGATAAAAATTAACAAGGATGTGTGAAGGTAAAAAAATGTGTGTGAATAGCATTACTCTATAAAAAAATACGGTCGGAGGAAGAAAGTGACCCTAAATTGAAATCACTATTCTGCCCTTAGACTTATCTAAAGTAATAAGAACATAATATATAGTTATTTTACTCTCTGGTTCACAAAGAAAGTTTTTTAATGTATAGTATACACTATTAATTAATTAAAACAGCTTAAATATTTATGACACAATTATATGGATAACATAACAGTCTCTAAATTGAATGAATTTTTATAGAGATGATCTTTGTATGATAATAAAGAGAATGAGCGAGATTCTGATTATGACAATTTATACGATAAAATAATGTCACCTTAGAGGGGAATGATAACTTTGCTTCTTATTGAGAACGAAGGAAGCATTATCCTAATGAAATTTGGTAAAATTCTTGCAAATTTCAAACGCATCCATAATTACTAAAGCATTAATTAATAGTTATGTTATGTGGAATGCATCAAGAAAAATGGGTTATGGTGGGTGTATACGATTCTCTACATGCGGTGGATTCTTCATGCTTGTAGTGACATTAGTTTCGTGTGAGTGTGTCTGAAATTGTAAAGTTGCTATCACCAATGGGGTTTTTTATACATAGAATAAGGAACGAGGTCCAGCAATAATTCCACCCACCTTTGCAAATTGGGATTTTTAAAATTATGATATAGATTAATGTTCTTACTAATGTTACATCATGCTACCTAGCTTGTGGAATTCAGAAGCAGATTTGTGCACAAATTGTTTCAGCTAACGACAATATACTGCAATTTGCTCCTTGTCATGTCACATAAAGTCCAATAAATATAGGCCAACTATGATTATTATCTGGGAATTCGATCGAACTAGATGACTATTTTTGCGACAGTGATCACATTATGCCCTCGACCAGCGTATGGAATAAGTTCTGTGTATTTATCAAAGTAATAAACATTCCTCTGATTTTTTTTTTCATTAGCTTAGCATATTAATGAAATCCACTTGATTAGCAGGCTTGGCCTTAATTAAGTTGTTATATGTGCTCATGAAAAAAATTTAAGTTTTACCATAAAATTAATTGACAATATGAAGAGTAGGTACCCCAACTTACATATATTAATCTCATTTCTTCAATGTGGAATTCACTCTCAAGAACTCTCTTTTTACACTCAAGGTCGAATCCTTCTTCTTGTATTTAAATGTATATAATATAAATGACCCTGTTGTTTGTTGGAAGAAAAAACAGAAAAGAAAAAAGAAAGCCACTTGATTAAGTACTGCATTGATGCATGGTATAGTTATAGCCAGCTTTACATTTGATATGTGAGTGTATGAATTCAAACTCCCACGACTATACATATATATTCCCTGCTTCCTCTGTGTTTTGAATATGATGGGATGTAAATATGCTTTATTTGGGCAAGCATTGAATTCAAACATTGGAGCTAGTTGGCTGAGTTGTAGGGTTTCTTCCTTTTGCAACTAATTAAGTGGATGGTTTAGGATACTTGCTACTATCATGTCGACGGTCTTGTGCATATATATATATATATATATATATATTATTCTAATATCCTTTGTGGAAAGCTTCAGCTTGAATTACTCTGAACGTATATATACAGATATTATGAGTACTTTATGTCTCAATACCACAAAAATTCATAGGCAATTTTGGTCCGCAGAAATTAAGCAAATGGTTTAATTTCTTCCTTCTGTGATTTCTGTTGTTTTTCCATTGGTTTCTGTTCATTCATTTCTTTGATTTCACAACCGCAAATGCAGCATCCCCTTCCTTCTAAAAGAATTGCACAAGTTGTCTTTGTCAATTGTAAGGGCTTCCATAATAAACATTTACTTTTAAAAACCACCAACTAATTACCAAAGTCATAGCATGCTTACTTAGTGATTTGCTTTGTCATCTTATTTTCGTAGTTTTTGGTTCTCCCTGTTAATTATTTTTTTTGTAGCATTTCCATGTACGTACGTTGGACGGAATAAGGTCATCATTAATATAAAATTAAGAGTTGAGCAAATATTTTATGCTAAACTAACTATGGAAAGAGGGTTATTTTTTTGGTTACTTGGAACATGGTCACTTGACATTACTGTTTCACTTAAATCATAACATTTGGATTTGTTTTTTTTTTTTTAATTAATATAACACAAAAGTGGGATGTATCAATCCAGCCATCAAATGTTGGTATAGTACGAGGAATGACACACCACGTGACTTGTGCTCTAGGTACCCATATAATTTTCTCATGAAAAGGAGAATTTGAACATAAATATTGAGCACACTTCTCTAACTATTTTGACTATGAGCTCAAGTCTCTGCATTATAGGTATTCAAATTAAAAAGAGGGGCTAGCTTTAGTTGTTTGCAATCACATTTGAGGCACAGGATATCAATCGGTCGAAGTATATCGATTTGGAATGCTAAACAAGTGCGCACTTTTGACCTAAGCGTATGCAGTTGTTAACAAAACAGGGTGAGACTTAAGATGAGGTGATACTTCCATTACATTATGCTCACTCCTCACCGATAAAATATTGATATAAGATATGAACAGTCTGTCACCGCACACTAATGGAGCTTCATGTTTTTGTGATCAAGGCAGCGAGTGCATGCATTATCTTTATGTATGGTGACTGGTGGGTGGGTGGGTGACATTGGCTGCTGAAACCCAAAACCAAAGGGAAGGACAGTGAAAAACAATGACCGATAATCTTTTGACCTAAGTGTTGAAATATCCGTGAAGTCTTAATCTTACTTTAACTAATACCGAGATCTTTTATGATAAAATTTCATCTCTGTTAATTATTTATGTCGGTCCATTCTCATAATAGAACCAATTAGGTTATTATTGAAAGATTGTTTATGTATAAGTTTCAATTACATTTGAAGCCGTTTGGTTAACAATAGTAACTAAAAGCTTAAAAACTTCTTATTTAAGTGATTTTTTTACAAGTATAATCTTTAAATGATGACTGAAAATTAAAAATAAACAATTTAAATCGTGAGATTACATTGCGAAGCAAATGTAGACGAATAATTAGTGCTTGAGCATTGTGCTGCGCGTGCTTATTCCCCTTGTCTTCTTCTAGCTCCCTCTCTCCCTTCCCACTTTTTAAATTTTCGTTTAAATATTAAGGACAGAAGGAAGTGCATGCAATGCAAGAATGTAACACTAGTCCAAAAGGAACAAATGCCAAAAAATAATGTGCGGTTCCTAACATACGACAAGTCATCATGTGTGCCATCAGATATATGAAATGGCTTAATTGGGCACTACTAAATTTAAACCATTCGTAATATTCTACTCAAAGCTTCGTGTGCTTTATGATACGTAGCAGAATATATCATAGCATTTGCAACCATGCACAAGGAATTGATGCACTTTTTTTTTACACACATAGTAACATTGTGTGTGTCTGTTTATATTTAATTTAATATTCTTGTCTATGACTGACTAGGATTTGGTTGGTTGAAAAAATAAAAATAGGAGTGGTGGGTGCTGCAGTTGTAGCATTCAGAACAAACACCTGAGGCAGTCTTGATGATGATGCATGGAATTCGCATATTACAACTTTTTTTTTTCCTTAGAGAATTAGGCATCTAATCTCTTCACCCAGCAATGTTGTTATTATATATTCTGAATCTTGATACGTTGCCCTATTATATGCCCCGGGTATAAACCTCTAGAAGCTCTCATTTTATCACGAGATGTAGCAATTTTTATACTGTGAGTTATTTATCTAATATAGACGAGACGTATAAATACAAGTAGATTTTTGCTTCTATTTAAATAAACTACACAAAATGATATAAAAATATAATCTTCCTGAAATTGTTTGTGATAAAATTTGAGATTGGAAAGATTGGTTAGGTTTATCCTTATTGATGGTTGAGTTTTTACCTAATAATATTGGGTTAATCTGGGTGGGTTTATATGCCCAATTAATATGAACTCAGACTAAAAGTTTTTGACCCCAAATCTACAGTTCTGGGCTTCGGAAGGATCCAACTGCCAGTGCTTCCATGATTCTTTCTCCGATGAAGATGTAAGTTACACATCATAACAAGAACCGTTAGCTAGCTTATTTGATCTAATAAAATTTAACGGATCGTGTTCTGATGTGCATTGAAAAAAACTCAATTGTTTAATTTTCTCTTACCTTTTTATGGACTCACTCCTCAAATTAAGCCCATGTTTCAATGAAATGTGATGTGAAATAGAAGTCTACATTTAGGGTTTTGTCTCACGGCCCAATAAGTTGTCAATTTTGAATAGTCCTTTTTCACATACGTAGACATAAGTTTTCATTTATATTGTCCTAAAATAAAATAAAAATGTAACCATCGCATATAAAATGAAATGAATACCTAAACTATATTAAGTTACATATGAGTGCCATCTAATTTTTGGAATTTCTCATATCCAACGAGCACACTATCTTGATCAACTGACTTAATTCATTTTTACAAATATAAATATCACCCATTAACTCTTGAAATATCTGTTTTCATGGAATATGAAAGAAAAATGCTTTTTTTTTTTTTTGGGTCAAATATGAAAATAATGTTAAATATGATAAAGTCAAATCTGGACATCTTTTGTTATATATGAAAATAATGTGATAACGTCATGTCATCTCCAATCCCCGACCCCAAAAATGGACTTTAAATTAGATGTTGATATTATGGTCCCAATACCATTAATAAATCGGTCCCAATATAATCGACACACAACAATTTACAACGTTGATAATAAAAAAGTAACTTATATAAAATTATATGTATAAAAAAGTAACTTATAAAATACTTCTGGTATTGTTTACTTTTAATGAAAAATCGCATTTATACATTTTCTTAATACTATTCACTATACTTTTAAAAATGACTTTTCATTAAAAGGGAAGTTTTTTTTTAACTTTTCATTAATTTTCCTAAATTTTAATTGTTTTATTTAAACGGAATGTCACATGACTACTATTATATGTAAGTCCTCCAATAATAATAAGGAAAATTAATAAAAATGACTTGAAAATTTTGAGTTTTAACGATGAAGACAAAATAAAGACTAAAATAAATAGTATCAGAATTGACTTTTTAGTGTAAAAATGTAATTTTTCGTTAAATACACAACACTGGGAATTTTTTATTAAACTTCCATGATAATATGAATTAGCCTATAGCCTTACTCTCTGTAAATCCAAGCAAGGCAAAAGGAGAGAATGGAGGACTGAGAGTGAGAGGGAGTGAAATGTCCCAGCAAAATACACGTGCGGTGCTAATTCAGAAAAAGTCCACCACTTTAACCCCCACCCGCGCAGCCGCCACAACAGCTCCTCCACAATCTCGGCAATTACTCCCAGCAATTGCATTCAATTGGTTTCTCTTCTGGGCGTTTTGGCCCAAAAACTGATCTGGGTCACCTTCAAATTCATCAAATTTCCACTATTTGTAACCGAGTTGCTTCCAGAACTGGTCTTCGTCCTATAATCTGATCTGGGTCGTTTCCAAAATCGCAAATTTCCAACACCAACGGCCTCAATTGCTTCAAATTTTGATTTTTTGGCGCCGATAATTTAGTCTCGTTCTGCTACCCTGAAGCATGGTTTCTCTGTCGAATTCAGTGTTGTTTCCTCTGGCGACATCCAGCGGCTTCACATCCAATGGTTTTTCTCGGCCCTTTCGATTTGCAAGGACGATCAATTGGTATAGTAGTGACAAGCAAAAGGAAGAGCCCAGAAACGTTTTGTGTGCTTGTATGGCGCCTTCCCCGAACCTGCGGAGCGAAGAATCCTTTGCTACAAAATTTGAGGTAGTCTTAGACAACCTTTTCAGAACCCATGTTTTTGTTTGGTAAAGTAACCATTTTGTATGCTTATTTGGCTTCTATTGACCTCTACATTATATTGTTATTTGTTATTTCCTTTGTATTGTTTTCGATAAGCTGCAGTTTGGAGAACTTGTGTCGTGTTTTGATCACCGTGTTGGATTTCCAATGGACACTTGAAATGCGTGGTTAGATGTTTTAGTAGCTAGAATTAATCCAGATCATAAAATGGTAGCTGTGGCTGACATGGTTTTTCTGTTCAGGATTCATTTAAATCAGAGGATTTAAGTAGAGTTCGGGAGCCTGAGGGTGATTCTGATGTTCTGATCGAGTGTAGAGACGTTTACAAATCGTTTGGCGAGAAGCATATATTGAGAGGTGTGAGCTTCAAGGTGAATCTAGTTCATTTGATATCTAGTTGTTTTAAAAAAAATTGTGCATTGATTGTCTGTGGAGGTATCAGTTTGAACTTTGCCGTTGTCCTGTGACCATGATAATTCTTGGTCAAGAGTATCAAAAGTTAAATTCTTTAGCTTGAATTTTTGTTTCGTAAACCATTTGAAAACAAACGATTCACTTCAGTTGAAGAATTCAGTGCTTTCTTTACCCTGTGACTGCATACTTTGTGAAAAGAAGAGTAGTCAATTCTCTGTTTGGCATCTGAATGGGATTTAGCTTGTGGGTTATGTAGTAGATTGTTATGCTTACAAAAGGTAGTTTGGGTTTTTTTCTCAATTAGATAGGCTGGGAAAGCATTGCGATGGGATTTCTAGAATGAAAGAAACAAGAATGCTACTCTTTTTGTAAGGATGGGAATGGTGTTGTTTAGGACTGTTTTCTTCTTACCTATCCCGTGTATTGCTTCCTATAATATTGTTCTTTAACATTGAATGTGCTACTGGTCTTCCCTTTCATTGCTTTGGCTTTCCTATATTTTCAATATAATTTCTGTTTCTAATAAAAATATTATTGGTCATTCGTGGATTCATTTATAGATTAGGCATGGCGAAGCTGTTGGAATAATTGGGCCTTCTGGCACCGGAAAATCGACAGTTCTGAAGATAATGGCAGGGCTTCTTGCTCCTGACAAGGTTGATAGTTAAGCTGGTTTTCATATTATTCTACCCTTTGTTGCATTAACTTCTGTTTAGACTTTATTGAGCTTCATGAGTTAGTTGTTGTTCTCTTATAAAGATTCTGTCCATTGTGTAACGAGCAGGGAGAGGTGTACATTCGAGGTCGAAAGAGAGTTGGTTTGATCAGCGATGATGAGATATCTGGTCTTCGGATTGGATTGGTAAACTTCACTGTTATGATAGGGGTCATCTATTTCTTTCTGGTTCACTTGTATACAAAAAATGTCTTTTAATGCATTTATCTGCTACCTAACAGGTATTTCAGAGCGCTGCACTTTTTGATTCATTGACTGTTTGTGAAAATGTCGGTTTTCTTCTGTAAGTCAGCTTTAAATTCTTTTGAATTTTGGCACTCTTTTCCACTGTGAGGACTGATAGATTAGGTTTCAATAGAACTGTCAAAGTATAATTTATTGTTAATTTATTAGGTACGAAAATTCGAGCATGCCCGAGGATCAAATTGCAAAGCTTGTGACTGAAAGCTTGGCTGCAGTCGGGTTAAAGGTATGGTTAAAATGTCAATTATCACTTATCAGTCTGCAAAGTAGCTACCTTCCTCAACTTACCCCCTCCCCTCCCTCCCAACCCAAAAACAAACATGTAAGATTTTTCACCAAGTATTTCTGAGCATCTTCCCACCCTTGGCATCAACTGTCTTCTAATGATCTCGTTAGTATGGGATGTAATATTTTGATATCATTGCTCACCAACCAACCCCACCAGCACTAAATAGAATGGAGTTTGACTTTGGCTTTTAAGTTTGTTTAAATCAATCTTGGTTATTTGTATAGGGAGTTGAAGATCGGTTACCTTCGGAGCTGTCTGGTGGAATGAAGAAACGAGTTGCTCTGGCTCGATCCATAATTTATGATACCACAAAGGAAGCGATAGAGCCAGAGGTATTTTGAGAAGATGATAACTGTATTATGTTCTTTATTTAATTTGTTTCCTTGGATAATGTTTTGATAACTGTTGCCTTTCTCTTGAGTCGTGATTCCCATTGCATTCCTTCATAGTCCCAAGATCAATAGTATCATTCATCTGAGAATAAGATGCAATCGTGTACTGTGTTCTCATGAGTCCTGACAGTCTTCTATGCCCTTAAACAGGTGCTTTTATATGATGAGCCAACAGCTGGACTTGATCCTATTGCATCTACTGTGGTAGAAGACCTCATCCGCTCTGTTCATACAAAAGGTCAGGATGCAGTCGAGAAACCTGGGCAGATCGCATCTTATGTTGTTGTTACTCACCAACATAGTACCATCAGACGAGCTGTTGACAGGTTATGTGCCTCATCCAAATTGACATGTTATTATTGAACAGTTGCATTGATTGTGTGACATGTGTTTTAAACGAAGTGTATACAAATTCATTATGTAGGTTGTTGTTTCTCTACGAGGGCGAGATAGTCTGGCAAGGAATGACTCATGAATTCACCACCTCAACAAATCCAATCGTTCAACAGGTAATGACAATTTTGGTCTTGCAATGAATCATGATCCTGAGACCAAGTACTTACATTTTTTGCGGGGGTGTTTTCAGTTTGCATCCGGGAACTTGGACGGCCCGATTAAATATTAGAACTCGTCCTTGGTATGCATATTAGACAAGACATAGTCCTTGAGGAGAATGCTGGGAAATGGGTCAGACGGTGGTTCTGCCTCCTTTCTCGTACTTCATTGCAGTCAATTAGAGCTCATGCCAACAATTCTCAGTGGCTAACAAAAATCATATGCCCATGAATCTCTAGGCGTGCTTCTAAGTTAAGAAAGCCATATTCAGAATTAGACATGGCAAAAAGATGTCAAGGTTGGCCGGGATATTTGCTCGTTCTTATTTATAACTAATAACTTTCTTTGGGCATTCCTCATACGAGTTGAGGGGATGATAGGAGAGGTTCACAGCTGATTTCATCGTTGTAATTCTGATGAAAGATTAATACCGCGCACCTTTTTCGTATCTTCTTATCTTCTGAATGAAATCTTCAACTCTAAGGGAGCAATATGCCCGAATAGAAACATATATTTGAACAAATTCTTGCCTACAACGTCGTCATTACAACTTATGCAATACTATTATGAGCATTCTGGGTAGGAAGGAACAGCTAGTTCTATGTTAGCAAAGCAAAGCATGGAAGAACAAACTCATCCGTTACAAGAGAGTAATTAAAATTTACAGCTTCTCGTTGTCATCCGAATCCACGCGCACATTACGCTAAGCACTTGTCTTGAGAATGTAATTTCGTGCTCGAGGTGAGCAGAAGAGGGCCAACCCCGTGAAGTAGAAACTGAGGAAAGCACTTAGACAAAAAACCCATACAGAAATCCGCCCCTCGACCTCTTCCCCTTCAAACGCCTTCCCAGGCACCACGGGGAGGCTTGCCGGGTCACACCCTCCATCAGAGGACTCCAAACACAAATCTGGATTTCCAACAAATGCTCCTGGAAACCTCCAAAATCCTTGCTTCTTCGTAACCAATCCAGAGAAACAGTTATATGACAAATCCAAAAGAGTCAGGTGTTGAAGGCTGGAAATGTTTTCGGGAATATGACCTGACAAAGAATTGTGTGATATATCTAAGGCCCTTAAACTCCACATCTTCTCTAGATCTGGAACACGACCACGAAGAAAATTGCGTGACAAATTTAGGTATTGCAAACCGCGTAATCCAAATAGTCCCCCTGGAATCTCCCCATCTAGCACATTATTGGAGAAATCGATTCCCACCATCGAAGATAGTACATAATTGAAGCTTAATTCGCTGCTACCAGTGACGACAATCAAAACTTTTGTATCCGCATTGTGCGATGTACCAAATGGCTCTCTCTGCATTTTAACAAGCTCGCCATTGTTAAAATTTATGCTCATGTTAAAGTTAGCGTCTGGTATGAAGCCCGAAAATTTGTTTCCTGAGAAATCCATCATTCTGATAACCGGAAAAGTAAAGAGCCAGCTGGGCAGATTTCCGTTAAATTCATTCTGAGCTAGGGACAGATACCTGAGGTTTGTCCATTTGGTGATTGCATCACTCAAGGTTCCGGAGAGATTGTTGGAGCTGAAATCTACAATCTCCAAAGATTTACAGCCTGCTAAAGTAAGCGGGATCTCACCAGATATCTTGTTGTTGCTAATATCCAGTATCTTCAAGCTATCCAATGCATCAAGTTCTGGATGAATCTCACCAGAAAGATTGTTGTTGTTGAGTATCAATGCAAGCAGCTGAAAACATCCGACCATGTTCAACGGAATTGAGCCTGATAGAGAGTTGTGCGAGAGATCAATCACTTGGAGATAAGTCAGATTTCCTATCCTCGCAGGAATCTCCCCCACAAGAAGATTGTATGACAGAAACAGGGCCTGCAAACTTTTCAGTTCGGTAATCTTCAATGGGATTTCACCAGAGAAACTGTTGTGAGACAGATCAAGAAGAACAAGCCCAGACTTGTCTGTTGTTTCCGCAATCTTGCTCGGAAGAGGGCCAGACAAGTCATTGTAACTCAAGTCCAAGACAAGAAGCTTCTCTGAAAACACAAGCCTCGGAGATATCTCATAAGTCAACTGATTGAATGACAGGTTCAGATGCTTCAAAGCTTGAAGCGAAGCAACACATGTAGGCATTCCTCCCACAACAGAATTGTTAGCCAGATTCAAAACTCTAAGAGACCGAACACAAGCAGAGAAGCAAGGCAAAGTACCGGAAAACTGATTTGATTCAAGATTGAGAAAGACCAAAGATTGGTGAAAGTCACTCAGAATACCAGATAAATTATTGTTCCCAACATCTAAATAATTCAAAGATTTCGAGTACAACAAGCTTTCAGGAATCTCCCCATGGAACGAATTAAACCCGATATCTAGCTTCTCCAACAGAGACGAGAAGTTACCTACCCACCAAGGAACAAGCCCTCCCAAATCGTTACCATTCAAAACAAGTTCTTTCAGCTGCCTAAGCCTCATGAGTGTATCAGGCAGAGTCCCCTGAAACCTATTGTGATCAAGATGAAGGGTTTTGAGACTGCGCAGAGAACCAAAACACAACGGGACTGGGGAAGTAAAGTTGTTTTCAGACAAAACCAAATGTTCGAGAAATGGAAGTTCGCACAAATTGGGGTGAATTTGGCCAGACAAGTTCATGCTGGTCAAGTTAACCGAAACCACTCTGCCGGTCTGGTTTTCGCAGGTGATTCCGGTCCAGTTGGTACAATTAGACCCAACCCAGTTGGACAAGCTCTGGCTGGGGTCTTGAACCAATGACCTGAACAGCAAGACAGAGTCTTTGTCTTGTGGGTAAAGATCAACACACTGAGAAAGGTTTGAGCATACAAGCACTAACAATACCAATAGCAGTGCGCGTAATTTCAGAGTACTACAGGGGCAAAAACCTGAAACCCATTTGTGTTCCATGGCTAAAAAACTAGAGGAGGGTTTTCAGAAGGGTTGAAGAACAGCAGCAGCAGCAGCAGCTGTAAATTAAGGCAGTAACAAGGGTGAGAAACTAAAGCCCATCTTCCCCAAGATGGATTAGAAGCAAAGTATTGGACAAGCTGAAGAAAAAGCTCAGTGGCAGTAGCTATAAATTAGACCTACCACAGGGGTAAAAGCAGGAAACAAAATATCTTGAAGAAGATGGATGAGAAGCAAAAATTTTGGACAATTAGAAAAACAAGAATGCAATAAGTGACTAGTGCAGAGGGGCGGAGAGAGAGAGAGACTTACAGATGAAAATTGAGCAAATGATAGTGTGGAAGAAGCAAAGAGGGATATGGAATGTGGAAAAAGGAAGCCATTAAAAGCTTCCTTCCCTTTGCTTCTTTATTTATTTATTTGCTTTCTTTGAAGTGGAGCTGGGTTCAGTTGTCTGGGCTGGTAATCGAATGTATACACCTGTAAACTAGATCCAATACTGCTTTGGGCTGAGTTACCAATTGAGCAAAAAATGAAAAAAATCCAATTCAATTTAAGGGAAATTTGAGTTAGGCCAATTTGTGAGCATATCATGTTGGAAAAAGCTATGAAAAACTGCTAAGGAATTTTAATGAAAAGTTTCTGGTACTGTTTATTTTAATGAAAAATCATATTTTTACACTAAAAAGTCAATTTTGGTACTATATCCTTTATTTTTGTCCTTATCGTTAAAACTCAAAGTTTTCAAGTCTCTTTCATTAGTTTTCCTTATATTTTATTGTAAACTATTAAATAATACATACATGATAATATTTCTACAAATGCTAAAAAAACAAGAAATAGAAGAACCTTAGAAGATCGAAGCTAGAATTTGATTCTCTAGCCTTAAGACAAGTTGTTTGTTTGCTATATTTGTTTTGAGAATAATATCTTGTCTTATCAGTTTGTTTGCTATATTTGTTTAGAGATTGATATGCGCCCATCACAAAATAAAGGTCGATCCTAATGTTTTTAATACAAGTGGTATTTACATTCTAAATTACTCTATGATGGGGAAAAATAGTTTAAACTTGGAAAGCAGTGAGTTGAAAGAATAATATTAAACCGGCAAAGGCAATTCCTTGTTTGCTTTCATATAATGAAATAATTTAGGATACAATTTTATTTTTGTCTAAAACGAAAATTCAATTGTCATTTAATACTACGGTATAATGATATTATTCTTCACTTGGATGGTGAATTTGATACCAAATTAAGCTGCCCATTGTGTAGCTTAGCCGAACTCTCTCTCTCTTTAGTGTAAAAATATCGATGTATTCAAACAAAAAAAAATTAATTTAATAGACATGAACGTAATCATGAGTATAAATACATTAATTAGAACATATATGCTCTCCTAATCGGAACCGGATCCCCTCTAGATCCATATATACTGAGCCTGCTGAGCAGGTGATCTGGACTGTTGAAATTTGATCCAACAATTACAATTATTTTAACTTTTAGAGGCCTCCTGTTTATAGCCGTTGAATCAAATTTTAACGGTCCAGATCGCCTACTCAGCAGACTCAGTTTTATTGGATTCGAAGGAGATCCGGTTCCCTCCTAATCAACTCAATCCTTCTATCTACAATTTATATTAATTTAAAATAGAGTGCCGTTGCTACAATAATTGAAATCCTCTGATGCCTCTTTATGCAAGAGGAAACATATATAAAATTGATCGTATAAATTAAAAAAATGAAAGGAGGTAAAGATTGAGACTTGAGTGAAAGTAATCAATTAACTGGTTTAATTTTATTTTGTCTTTTTTATTTGTCATAAGAAAAAGATCAAATCTTTGAGTAAATAGAAAAGGTAATAATCGAAAATTAAATCACCCTTTGGCTAATTAATCATCCACCGAAAGCTCAGAATTTGTGTCTGATTAAGTCATCAATTCTCATCCACCACATCTCCTCATAAATTACCAGAATATTTCGGTCTGAGAGTTTCGCGAGACACATTTGATGGGCCTTTACCTTCAGCTTCTTCCCCTCCTCCATCAATGGCCAAACCTCCTCATTTCCCTCCTTCCTTCTCTTTGCTGACCCTTCACAGATTACCCATTACCGGTTTCCACCTCTTCCTCTTCTTCCTCCACTCCCTCTCGTAACTCTCGTCCTTTCACCGGCTTTCCCCGGTACCCTTCTGTTCTTCCTGTTTGTTTCCCCAGAAAATTTCCTGTCTTCGGCTTTCTCAGGAACCTTTTATCCGATCTGGGTTTTCTTCGTTTTGCTGTTTTTCTTCTTTGAATATATAAATCAAACGCAAAGAAAATTGCTTTTTGTTGGGTTTTTGTCACTCGATTTCCCAGAAAATTTGAAGTGCGATCAAAGAAGCTTGATTTCCCGGAAAAACAAGAGAACTCAGTTTTTGAGTGTATTTGTTGAGGTAAATTTCGATTTTTAAATATTTTATGCTAATTGAGCAGAAATGGAGAGATCTCTGGAATTTTGAATATTTTTGTTTAATTTTCGAACAGAAATTTGGGATGGCATCGGTGTTTCTGTACCATGTTGTTGGTGATCTAACGGTGGGGAAGCCGGAGATGGTGGAGCTGTGCGAGACGGAGACGATGGAGGCGGCCATAAGGGCAATCGGAGAGTCAACGGAATGCGGCATACCGGTGTGGAAGAAGAAATCGCTTGTGGGAATGGTCGAAAACAGTGAATTGCTGCAGCAGAGGTTCGTGGGAATCCTTAATTCCCTCGACATTGTTGCTTTCTTTGCTAAAAGTGAGTGCCTTGAGGATCATGATAAGGCTTTGAAGACTCCGGTGTCTGATGTTGTTGTTCCGAATAATTCTTTGCTCAAGCAGGTTGATCCTGCCACAAGGTTAGCTACTACTTCTCAATCTTACTACATGATATGGTAATGCTATCAATTCTGTTGATCTTAAGTGTTGTTTCTACGGTTATTGATCACAGTGTTTTATTGTTCGAATTGTGTTCTGGGATTTGGTTTTGACATCTTGCACTTGAAGTACTTTGTGGTGATTGGTGTTTTTTCGGTGGCTAATTGTTGTGGGATGATTTCTGTTGGATTCAGTGTGTGATTGTACGATTGAGAGGTTAACTTGTTAGCGTTGCAGTATGACCTTTGTGTAAAAAATTTATGATTTGTTTTCGTATTCCACCAGTAAAGGGGGATTCCTAAATGGCATATGTTTAGTTGTTGATCTTTGTGCTTCTACTTCTTTTGCTCATATTGATGTTTATGGCTGCATGCTGCGGGCACAATTCTGTTCTCGATGTGATGTGAAATCTGTTTTCTTTTTTACCGCTTCCATCCATCTGTTGATCATTGATTCTTTTGTACTCTGTGGTATGCTTGGTTCATGGCTTCAAAAAGTTATTTTATATAACCTGATCACTAGTTAAGATTCAATTTCTGATATTCGTAAAGCAAGGAAATTCTTTGGAAATCTGAAGTTTAAAGAAATCATTTCTACTGGGGTATTGATACATATGCATCCATTTCTTGACGTTTCCAACCAAAATGGCATTTTCTTTATGAGTTACTAGTTGTGAAGTTCTGTAGTATGTTTTGGATGTACATTGATTAGCGAAAGAAATCATTACTTAAAAATGAAATGTGCATTGTTTCCCATTTTGGATTTGTGTTTCTGCAAGGTTGATAGATGCGCTGGAGATGATGAAGCATGGTGTAAAGCGTCTTATTGTTCGAAAGAGTGTGGTATGGAAAGGCATGAGCAAACGCTTCTCTATTATCTATAATGGCAAATGGCTCAAGAACATGGATGCTAGTGGCAGCAGCAATAACCCTTCGGCCAATCTCAATCGGCCTTCCTCATCTTCCACTAGCAGTACCTGTGACAAGTTTTGCTGTCTCTCAAGAGAAGATGTCATCCGTTTCCTGATTGGTTGCCTAGGTGCCCTAGCACCTCTTCCGCTCTCCTCTATCTCCTCTCTTGGAGCAATTAACCCAAACTACCAATTTGTTGAAGCCTCGGCTGCAGCCATTGAAGCCACTAAAAAGCTTCCTGACGACCCTAGTGCAGTTGCTGTTGTCGAACAGACACAGGATGATGAGTATAAGATCATCGGAGAGATCTCTGCCTCCAAACTATGGAAATGTGTTTACTTATCAGCAGCATGGGCTTTAGCTAATCTCTCCGCTGGACAGTTTGTGATGGGAGTGGAGGATAATGCGTCCTCAAGGTCAGAATGCAATTTCTCTTTGCATCCAGCTGCTGGCAATAATAATCAAGCTAATGGTGGCGGGTCAGCAAGGCCGAAGAAGTTCAGTAGCAGGAGTATAGGGTTCAATCCCGCAAGCCCAAGCATGGGAGTAAGCAGAAGCATGTATAGGGGCAGAAGTGCACCCTTGACCTGTAGGGTTACGAGTTCATTGGCGGCAGTGATGGCTCAGATGTTGTCTCACAGGGCAACTCATGTGTGGGTGACTGAGGATCACAGTGATGATATTGTAGTTGGAGTGGTGGGTTATGCAGATATTATGGCCGCTGTCACCAAACAACCAGCCCCCGCAAACCCTGCACTTGGTCGGACGACTGAGGTTTCTGGTAATGATATTCACCGTTGAGTTATTCGTCGTTTTTCCTTTCTCCGCCATACTTCTTACATTGTACTTTTCGAAATTTATGTTTCATATGCAACTTGTGCCGGCTAGGATGTAAAAATGGGTTTAAGACTGGGTTTTGACCTTTTTGTAAAACTTTCTTGCAATAACGAATAATGTACCAAGTGAAATAATCCACTTGTATTTGATTTTACTCATCGACGTTAACGTTACACATCTTATAGGCAAAAAATTTCTTTACAATTTTGAGAGAAAAATTTCTGTCTGCATTTTGCTTAGCAGGGTTTATTGTTAAGTTTTCAAATAGATTCGTTGATAACCGATTGCTGCTTTTGCTCCAATCAAGAACATCAGCGAAGGGCAATGAATGGTAAATCCGAAATGAGGACAAGGGACGCACCCTGCATACATTGCCTCAAACACTCTAGGGCTAGCAGCTTCAGAGCCACTAGGGCACAAGCAAAACTTGGTCAGTCCCATAATCTAGTGGTAATTTTGCCCCTTTGGAAGGTACTCATGGACTTGGATTTCATCGTCTTTGTCCCTGCAATGTTCAAACCAGAACTTACTTATGTCTCCATTAGCACCGCCGGCGAAGAAGGCCAGGATAGGACGCTTATCGTGGTGGTGGTCGAGGAGTGATGGACCAAGAGTGTGCTCCGGCAAATTGTATTCCGGTAATGAGTCGTCTCTCTTGAGCTGGAACCCTTGTAGAAGTCACGGTCGTCGTCTATGATTACGGGTGACTGCTAAAACAAAAAAAACAGATGGATAGGTTTAAGAATTCAACAAAACAGAAGGGTATGGAACCCTACGCATGGAAAACATAATCGAATGAATGGGTAAGGGCTCGTGCCTTGTTGTCAAGAGAATTAAGTTATAATATCGTCAACTTCCCATTTGACAAGAGATTTTTTAGTGTGTCCGAAATACAGACACATATGTCATATGTTATTATACAAGTGGAGGGACACACTTCCCCCCACTTGTATAATAACATATGACGTACCATCCCGTGTTTCAAACATATTAAAAATTCTCTCCCACTTGCGGGTATTTCCCTCACTGTTTTATCCTGTTCTCATACGAACTCCAATAGAACACGTACATAGGTGTTCATTCCCAACAACCATGTCAACCAAATAAATTTACATCTTCAATACACAACAACCAAATCAAGTACATTTTCAATTCATAACGACCACAGCTGTAATTATTCAATTCCATTACATATGGACTTACTATATATTTGTATCATATTTTAATACCATGTAATGTGATATTTGTAATCATAGTGATATTAGGCAAAAATCATATTTTTGTATCATCACATGTATTTACTGTAGCGAACACTTATAATTAGTGATTCGAGCAACCTTACGAAAGTCACAATCTTATCGTTTTACGTTGTTCCAAAGTTCACCCGATTTTGTGTATCAACAACTACAATCACCATAATACATGTAAGTATGGTAGCAAATTCCTCAGTTGAAAGGTCAGAGGGAAAAAAAAAAAAAAAAGTTTAGATGGAGTAAATAGCTTGGTGTGTTGGCGGAGATGATTGTTCATTCACAACAACTATCATGTGACATTATTATTTCACGTGTTATAATATAGATGGACTGACATGTTTCACTTTAGGTATATTAATAAAAATACGTAAGTTATAATCCTGAATAAAATGGTAACAAGACGTAGCAGTGTCACAAGTACACAAAAGTTCTATCGCAGCTCTCCTACTCGAGCACAAAATCCGTCAATGCGAGCTTCAGAAAGTGTAAATGCAGTATCATCTACCAAAGTACAACGTCCATTATATTGGCACCTACTTCAACAAGTTCCATTCATGATCCATTATACTGGGTTAAATTGTTAGTTGTTAAGAGAAAAAAAGATCAGTAAAGATCAAACCCACATCATAGTGCATAAACATCAATACTTTCTAACACAGTGATAAAGCGTCATCTATTAACCCTTAAGGTCTTTTGATATGAACTAGTTCTAAACTACAACCCTGGCAAATAAGGCAGTTTTTCTTACCCGACGACTATGCCCCCCTCAAACCTTCCTTTCAAAGTCTTACTTTAGATTAGAATAGTTAGAATGGGTTTCGATTTCATTGACTTTCTTGTTTAGCTGCATAAGAGCAAGTAACTACCTTTGCCACGCTTCTTTTTTATTGAATAAGAAAGGAGCTCACCTAGATCCAAGTCTCCCCAATTCTAGTGTGGCAGGTCGGGTTGCGGCGGAGAACAAGATAGCAAGCAAGCGTACCTTTGTTTGCTTCTTCTCTACCAAGCACAGAAGTTTAAGGATAACTAGAAGAAATTCCTCCACACAGTTTTTGCCACGAGAGAATCCCACTCCAAAAAATGAATGAGGATCCTCTCCAGATCCTCTTTATGAAGATCCTCTCCGGATCCTCTTTGTGAGGATCCTGAAAATCCTTCAATTGTGTCCGTTTATTATACATCGTGCGGTCAAAAATTATTTTAAATTATTCTATTTAAAATTGAACATTAATAGTACTTAAAGAGAATTGACCGTACAATGTATAATAAATGAACACAATTTGAGCATCCTTAAAATTCTCAAAAAGAGAATCCGAAAAATACCCTTAGGCCAAAAAAAACCAACGTTTTAATTTTACCGCTGCGGCCCCATGGATCCGGGTCGCCCAATTAGAAAACAGCACGACTACGTTTTACCCTAGTCAACGCCCAACTCTATTTGCATCGCCCACTGTAAAATCTACTCTCTCTCTCGGTCATGGGTTCGACCTCTCTGCCCTCATGGCTTCATGCCTCCGTAGGTTCCCTTCCCCTATGATCTGTATGATGGTTACGCCCCTCCGCGAGCCTCCGGAAGAGCCCCGAACTCGGTGGTTCTGATCGGCCATTTGTTCCTCGCCGCCGTGATGTACTATCTAGCTGTTTACATCCTCCCAAACTCCCCAGTCCCGACGATTTGGTGGTGGTGGAGGCGTTGGTAGGCTTCGTCTTCTGCGTTCACATTTACTTCCTGAAGGTCCTCACTGTCAGTTACCGAATCCGGAGGCAGTTGCTGTATTTTTGGCAAACATTATGGGGGCGTTTGTTGCGCCGAACTATCTCGGACTGGATTAGCTTCAAGGATTAAGCTGGACTGGCTTAGACTAGACTAAACTGGACTAATTTAGTGAAGCGTTTGGTGCAGTATTGGACTAAAAAGTTGGATAATAACAAATTCTAATATTATATTATTTAATATATAAATTATTAATATTTTATTATGATCTTATATTTTTCTCTATCTTTTCCTACCATTTCCGTCTCACTCTTTTCCTCTTCTCTCATTGTCCCACTTTTTTTCCTCTTAGACCTCTCAATTCATGTCTCTTTCTTATTTTTGGTCAAACTCCTTATTGATTCAAGTCTCTATTTCTCTGTCCTCCATTCCTCTCTAGCTATGCGTTGTTCGAACGAAACCTCACGACTTCAATTTTCCCGACGAGTTGCAGGTTTCCCGACATGTTTTCCGGCCAACCCTCATTAAATTGGATGAAGTTAGCAGCGCCAAAAAATTCATCACCATCCTTGGACCGAGATCTTAGCTTTGAATGCTCGAATCTGTCATGGATTTGAAGAAGCCCAAACAGGCTGAGACTTCTAGGCCATTTTCCGGCCACATTCGACCACATTTTAGCCTCGATTCAAGTAAAATCGTAATCTTGTCACTCCCAGCTTCAATTTGGTATATTTTTTATGAAAGTTGGTTGTGAAATGGATCTGAAAGAGAGTCAGAAAGTTAATGATTGATCTAGGTGACCAGAGATGACGAGGAGTCTGTCGGGAGTGGTCGTTGAGCATGACGAGGACGAGAAAGAGAGGATAGTCTTAGCTAGTCCCATGGTTATTGGGGGTCTCGCTAAGACCTCTTAGTGAAGGGTTTTGTCCATGCTAGTCCCCTTTAGTCTTATTAATGTTAGTCCCAGCATGGAACAAACACAGTATTGGACTAATAGCTAGTCCAGTCCAGTCTAATCCAACTTAGTGAGGGCAAACAAACGCCCCCTGTATGTTCTTATAGTGGCTGAGGAGGTGCTTTCTGTTTTTGGGCTTTGGGAGTAAATAGTGGGGGCCTCAGAGATTCTGGGCTGGGACGTTAAATTGAAGTGGGTCATAAAGTATCAGTTCATGTTTTGAGTGATTGGACTTTTAATGGCAAACCAAAAGAAATGGCCCACCAGTCCGTTTAACTAGTTGGTGGTTGGTAAATCAATATTCAATTCGAAATCATATAATTGCCTACCTCACCTTCATTGGATTTTTCTTACATAATGATAATCTAATTTAACAGGTTTCGATTAAATTAAAAAGAAAATTAATAAAAAAAAATTTGAAAACTTTGAAATTTAACGATAAGGACAAGATAAATGGTAAGGTGAATAATATCATAATTGACTTTTTAGTATAAAAATGTGGTTTTCCGTTAAAGTGAACAGTAATGGAAATTTTTTGTTAAAATTCCCTTAAATTAAACTCTAATGGATAAGAATTGCAATCTTATCATTTATAACAGTCGCATATAAAATTTCTCATTTATAATCCTAATGATATTATTTCTACTTACAAGCAGCAAGTTTTACGTTCATTTGTTTATAGATGACAAGCTTGACACATAATTATAACTGATACACTGTCTGACTAACTTAACCTAATCCTTATCCTCAAGATCATTTTATAAAAAAAGAATCACATAGGCTTTTAGATTGACTCCATTTAAGCATGGTTTGAGTGTACGGAATTGCATCTGTTTTCCGTGCTTGGGTTCCCATGGCAATACTAGCTCTTGTATTAGAGTTTTATGAAATTATTATTATTATTATTTTTGGACAAAAGAGTTATTATGAAATTATAAATTACAGAAAATGTGTGTATAAGGTGGAGATCCAATGGTAATAATCTATGGAGTTTTTCATAGAAAATAAAAATAAAAATAAAAATCAAACAGGTCAAAGATTGAGAGAAGGTGAGGGAGATACAGTTGAATAATGGCTCAGCTCTTGAAAGTAGCCGCTATCCCTTTCCCTCTAAATCTAAGACGCAACGGCTGCAGGACAAGCTCACCTCGATTTCACAGAGCTACAACACTGGCTCTTACAACCCACGACGCCCACAACACCACCAAGCGCTCCTCCTTTCATGGTACCAATACTCGAAAGCTTCCTATAATCCTCTTCGACATCATGGACACAGTTGTTCGTGACCCCTTTTACCACGATGTCCCTGCCTTCTTCAGGTACCCCAAATTCTCCTTCTTTTTCTATTTTCCTTAATTGGTTGTGTTTTCTTGCTGTTGATTCAATTGGGTTGTATTATAATCGAGGAAAGATGAGAAATTTATCAGCTTTTACTGGTTTTATAGGATGCTGAAAAATTGGATATCTTGGAATGTTTGACTTGTTTTATTTTTCCGGAATTTCTGTCCTGTTTTTGTTTGAATTCCCACTGCCCCCAGCTAATGAAATTGAGATTTTATGTGCAGAATGTCTTTCGAAGAATTGATCGAAAGCAAGCACCCGACTGCATGGATTGAGTTCGAAAAGGGTATAACTGATGAGGTACACTTGGAATTGGTGTAGCAAAATTATGTTTACTAGGACGTTAAGCGATAACCAATATATGATATCAGTTCAGTTATGAACTTTGAACAGGAAATTTGAGTGCTTTTGAGAAGCTTTCGTGAAAATAAATGTTTGAACTCAAGTTATAGTGTTTTGTTGAATTTGAACGGAACCAACCGAAGATTATACATTCAGAGTCTGTATCTTTTGTCCTTGCTATAGCTTCTGCATCACAAAATTATTTTCACCCCAGATGGAGCTAGCAAGAACATTCTTTAAGGATGGAAGGCCTATAGATTTGGAAGGTTAGTTGGAGTTTCTTACTATTTTCCAGCCATGTCTGTGGTCTTTTACGTATTTCAAATACTGAACCATTCATTTTCATTAGTTTTAACTTGATCGTTGGCTATTAGAACTAGTAAGAATGTACTTCATCTGACTTGAAAACTACTTTTCATGTTGCTGTGGTTTTCTGCTGATAATCTTGTGTAAACAGTCCCTTTTCTGCTTTATGAAGTTTGGCACTGATAGCGAAAAGAACAATGATTTATGTACTGTGGGATTCGCTAGTCGGTGAAAGTTTTATGCAGCTGAAATTGTTTGTCATCAAAATCTCAATATTTCAGTATTTTTCTTGACTCTTAGATATGTGGTGAATGTGAAACGGCATCCTATTTTAAACCCTCATTTTTGGGCCCTCTTAGCTGTGTTGCAACTTGCAACCACAGTATACCTCCTGTTAGAATTAATTCTTTTGTTTCGAATTCAAAAAGGACTGGGAAAATGATAATATCGTAAAACACCGGTGGTGAGAGTAGAACACTATATTAAGCATCTGCTGCAACAGGCCAAGACTGCAATTTTTTCTTTCCTTTTGGTTGATTGATCACAACTGCTTTGGACTCGATGTGGTACATTGTCTTGTTCGTATGTCAGAGTCTTTTCCAATATACATCCTGAATTACATTTATCTTGCAAAGTGTAGATACGTTGTACTGATTCCAAAGTCATAAGTTACAATAGGAATTGTTAATATTTTATTATGTCCTTTGTTATATTTGAAAGCTTCATCACAAATTGCTTCTGAACGACTTTCACAATATTGTCAATTTTATTGCTTGGGGGGATTGAAGAACTGAAGTCTGTACATTGACATGAATGGATTCTCATATAATTTGCTTTTATCTATGCGCTTTTCCTTCTGAATCTTACGCGAAAGTGTGTAATTTCTCTTTGCAGGCCTGAAAAATTGCATGAAGAAAGGATACTCCTATGTTGAAGGTGTTGAAGAATTGCTTGATGTGTTAAAACATAACAACTACGAGATGCATGCTTTCACAAACTATCCGATCTGGTTAGATGAAATTTCTATAGTTTTGTTTTCTTATCAAGCATAGCACTTCATCATTTTACTCAGGAGGAATTCCTTTTTCTTTTTTGGGTAGGTATGAGATGATTGAGGACAAATTAAACATATCAAAATATTTATCTTGGACGTTTTGTTCATGTATAACCGGTATGTTAAGCGGCTTGACATTTTATTTGTGAAATTCTCTTCCATCTGCTCGCTGCACAAGAATGTCTACATGAATGTCTCAACACTTCCTATTCACTTTTGCATTTCAGGGAAGAGGAAGCCCGATCCTGAATTCTATTTGGAGGTTGTGAGACATCTGGAAGTTGATCCGGGAAGCTGTATCTTCGTAGATGACAGGTTTGTTACGACACATTTTTCAACACATTGGTCTATGCAAGCTTTGAAGTTCGTAACTTGGAGACGTTGAGGTAATTAACTTCACATCATAATTAACGTGCTGGCTCATGGTTTCATCACAGGATGAGAAACGTAGAGGCCGCGAAGGAAGTGGGCATCGTCGGTCTACATTTCAAAAATGCAGATTCTCTTCGTCAAGATCTTTTATCGATGGGGATTGACATTTCAACGAAACAAACCAATCTTCAACAAGAATAGTTGTCTTTCTTGTCATTCATTTATCATTTATATCAATTGTTTTTTCCAGTTGCTTTCTTCCTGGGAGTGAAGATTTTCTCAGAACGAAAGCTGGATTAACTTTCTGATCAACTTCCAGAAAGAAAATGGCCTTCACACGTCCAAGCTATGTGTATACTTTGTTCACAAAGTTCTTAATAACATTTTCTTTTTCTCGAATTTTGTAACAATTGTTAAGATAACAAGGCCTTCCTTTACTATTTCTTGGTGGAAACTCATTCGCGTGTGGGACTAATGTAAGGTTGGGTGAGACCAAATATAAAGGTTCATCTTTTAGGAGGAGCGTTGAACAGATGACGTGATCTGGCAATCGAATTCAAGAATTTTTCACATGTAAGAGAAATTATTAAGTTCAGACGATCGGTGGCGTGGCCTTTGCCTAACTTTCGCGTGGTCCGGTCGTCCGGACCGAAAAGGTTCTCCGCATTTCAGCATGGAGAGGGCTTTTGTGATCTGAATGTTATGTCAAGGAAAAATATTTTACCAACTCAAAAAAAAAAAAAAAAAAAAAAAAGCTTGATTTCTTTTGCATTTTTACAAATATCAACTTCTTTCTGCACCAACTTGGATAACGGTTATGATGTATCAGGTAGCAATAACATATAATAAGAGTATTGAGCTTGACATCTAATTTTAACCAAACTCTTCAAAAAAAAAAAAAAAAAAAAGGTTACTAACAATATTATTTTATAAATTACAACTTCTTTTTAACCATCATGAGATGTCTAATGGATAAGAACGAATTTCAAGTCTATATTTCACGCGTCACATTCTGATTTTTTGCCGAAGCCACCAGCTGTTGCCATTAAAAAAAAATAATAATAATTATAACGTCTTTTCTATATAAACGTGTATTTCTCCTTTTTTCAGGTGAATATTTTCTTATCCTAATAAATAAATAATTAAATTCCGCAACCATGAAATAGAACTCATCAGAGTGCCGGACTGTCTATACGTCTTTGAGGGATTTTCCAGTGTGCCGGAAGAGAGAGAGCAAAGTCCTCCAAAGATGTGGTGTGTTGGGACCTTGGGTTCAAAAACCATGACACCATCTGCCCCTTTCCCTCTCGCTGGAGCTGCGAGCAGAGCCCCCACCAATTCCCTCGCTTCATTCCACCTCCACCGTGCCTCTCGGCGTCCCCGCCCTCCTTCCGCCGTCTCTCTTTCAAATCACTCGTCCTTCGGACCCAAGCTCTCTTCGAAGAAGATCCTCACTATCCGATGCTCCGCCGGTACATCACCCACCCTTCTCTCACTACTATTCTGCTTTTTATTGCTCTAATTTTGCACTTTGATGTCTGCTTGTTGGTTGTTTATGTTGGGGAAATCTAGGCAGATTTTGTTGTGATTTTTGAGGTTTTCGGATTTAGGTTGTGTTGAATTTGATGTCATTGAATCGGTATATCGAAAATTAGGATGCTTCTTGCTTGTCGATGATCACAAGAATCCATTTTTTGGTTAAAGTCAACATATGTAGTAGTAATATTGTTGCGTTGTTCTAGTAAAATAATTGATTGGCAGTAGGATTTTATGCTAAATTTATCAACTTGGAGTCCCTCGAAAAAAAAGGAGACGTTGTTTGCGAATTGTTCACAATTATCATAAGGATCTTGGTTGGTGTCATGCTCGGATAAATGTAAACATTAGATTGTCGAACATTTGATTGTTAACTTTTGTCCAAAGTGGAGTACATGATTGTTATGTTCGCTTTTTGCTCGATTCACTTTTGTTTAGATTGTATATCGAATGAGACCTTCCTTAGCAACTGGTCGAGGAAAGCAGATTTATCGTTTATGCACCTGTTATTTTAAAGTTTCGGGATTGAATTATAGTGTCAGGAGTTCTTGTAAGGTGTCCACGTTCTTGAAGTTTCACAAGGTACCAACTCTCTCATCCCCCATTCCTCCCTCCCTGTGTGTGCAGCATTAACTCCGGAGCTGAAGAATACGTTGGACAAAGTTGTTACTTCACACAAAGTGGTTCTATTTATGAAGGGAACAAAGGATTTTCCACAATGTGGTTTTTCTAACACTTGCGTACAGATATTGAGGTCTTTGAATGTACCCTTCGAAACAATAAACATACTAGAAAATGAACTTCTGCGCCAGGGATTAAAGGAGTATTCGAGTTGGCCAACATTTCCTCAACTCTACATTGAAGGAGAGTTTTTCGGAGGCTGTGACATCACTGTTGGTAAGTTAATCGAAGTTATTGTAGTGTTTACATTTCTCCAAATTTAGCAGCTAACAGAGTGATAAAGTTATTATGTATGTGAGCGTCTTAACTGCAAACTTGCGGTTCATCTCTACTCTGAAATTAAGTACAATGAACAGAACTGAGAGTTAAATGACGAAATTAGGTTTAGATGTAATTTCCATTGATGGATTATTTATGCCGAGTACAGATGTGTATTTTGGTTTAGAGTTTGTAATACGAAATCTTGACGAAACAATGTTGTTTGCAGATGCATACAAAAGCGGGGAGTTGCAGGAACTATTGGAGAAGGCAATGTGCTCGTAAACTGTTTGTATGTAGATATGCAAAAGGTCTCTCTTGTTCTTATGGTGAATGGAGATTTATGGACGTTGTGGAAGGAGAAACCAAACGCGACTTCGGGTGCTAGAAAAATGCTTATAAGTTATAACCTTTTGAACTACAACTTCATATGTATAAGTTATAACCATTCCTTGTGTTCGGACTCTGAATCCAACAAACCATGGATGATATCAATCTTCGTAAACGTGACTGTTGTTGACACACCCCAACCCAGAAAGTCCACTTGGACCCTGAATCGAGCTGTGCTGGCCGACACCTGGAAGGTGACGAAGCCATAAAATGTGATAGTGCATAAAAAGTGATTAAATTTGAAACTAAAAGTGTCTAAATACCAGAGTGCGCTACAAGTGGGAGCGAACCCATTTCACGCGCGATGTCAGAGCATAAGTAAGGTACAGTAATGTGAGTAAGAATCATACCCTCAAAAATATCCATCAATACTAAGATTCGCCACAGATTTTTGTCGATACAAACTCAGCAGCTAAAACCTGGAGGGCACCAAAGAGAAGGTGTGAGTAAGCAATAAAACCAAGCTTCCCAAAGTTACTACCTCTCTAAAAGTAATGCCCCTAAATGTACAACCCGTATCGTTTTCCGT
This sequence comes from Pyrus x bretschneideri, assembly GCF_019419815.1. Lineage (NCBI taxonomy): Eukaryota > Viridiplantae > Streptophyta > Magnoliopsida > Rosales > Rosaceae > Pyrus > Pyrus x bretschneideri. The sequence goes on from NW_025999785.1 coordinate 284,341, forward strand.
AAGACAGTACAACATATATACATATATCCAAACCATACTCGGAAATGACCAAAACCACGGTTCGCCATCAACTCCACCATACATCAATAAGTAGGCCAAATGAACTAAATCAATACAAAATGATATATCAATCAGAGTCAGCTAAAATGACATGTACAACTTATCTGTATCTCATCAATCATGGCTAGTATATAAGTCGGAGTCGCCTATAGTGACCTGTACGACTTATCCACATCTCGTCAATCCTGGCTAGCATATAAGTCGGAGTCACCTATAGTGACCTGTACGACTTATCCACATCTCGTCAATCTTGGCTAGCATGTAAGTCGGAGTCACCTATAGTGACCTATACGACTTATCCATATCTCATCAATCCTGGCTAGCATATAAGTCGGAGTCACCTATAGTGACCTGTACGACTTATCCACATCTCGTCAATCTTGGCTAGCATGTAAGTCGGAGTCACCTATAGTGACCTATACGACTTATCCATATCTCATCAATCCTGGCTAGCATATAAGTCGGAGTCACCTATAGTGACCTATACGACTTATCCATATCTCATCAATCCTGGCTAGCATATAAGTCGGAGTCACCTATAGTGACCTGTACGACTTATCCATATCTCATCAATCCTGGCTAGCATATAAGTCGGAGTCACCTATAGTGACCTGTACGACTTATCCATATCTCATCAATCATGGCTAGCATATAAGTCGGAGTCACCTATAGTGACCTATACGACTTATCCATATCTCATCAATCCTGGCTAGCATATAAGTCGGAGTCACCTATAGTGACCTGTACGACTTATCCATATCTCATCAATCATGGCTAGCATATAAGTCGGAGTCACCTATAGTGACCTGTACGACTTATCCATATCTCATCAATCATGGCTAGCATATAAGTCGGAGTCACCTATAGTGACCTGTACGACTTATCCATATCTCATCAATCATGTGCAGCACATGGCAACCAGTACGACAGTATCGAAGTTGCCTAACTCATAACTGTAGTCATGCTATAACTCAATCGATTCAATTAATACCATAAACTCACCTGAACTTACCTGGGTGTCCTGAGTTCACCTTTGCACTTGAAAGCATTCCCAATAATTATAAGCAAGTAATATACATATGGATATATCATGATGCAATCTACTACTCAACCATGTCGTAGCATTTTCAATTATAAACAATATGGTGTGAAGTGTACAATCAATAACGCCATACTCCCAAACTACTTATTTTCAGGGATACTTATCCATAACAATCCAATTAACTCTAATTTAACTAACTAATTCACAAAACTAAAACTTGTCTTTACCAATTTCCTTCGCATTACTCAATTTCCCAAGCAAGGCTTTTGTCTCAAATATTTTATGGCTGCATCTAACGTCTCGTTAGACTGCCTACGTACCCTAAACAGGGATCAAGCCATTCGTAGTTCACATTGTACGTCAAGCATTCACAATAATTATATATGAAAGTAATATGCCTAATCAATTTAAAGTTGTCGATAGAACTCTCAATAATATGCACAATAAAAAGGAAAAGATCCACTCACCTGGAGTCCACGCTATACTACTCTAGCACGCGCATCGAGGCGTCCTGAATGATCGGTCCCTGCCACGAAGTCCAAAAGTGGACGGAAAATGGTCAATTTTGCCCACGAAGCCGGCGGGTGCCTAAAACTTCCCGACGTCGATTCGTCGTCTACGGTGGTCCAACGGGGTCAAGGTTGGTTGGGTTTTGCTCCTGGGATGATGGGCTACAAAGCCCAAGTGGTGGCATCGGCCATCGCTTTGCCGATTTGCCGGAAAATGGAGAAGGGTGGCCGGAGCACCATTGATTTTCGTCAACTTTCGTGGCCTCAAACCTCCACATCCCGTGGTCAATCAAGGTGGTTCTTGGGTGGGTTTTGTAGAGGGGAATGAGAGCTTCAAAATGGTGGTGGTGGCATCGAAAAACTCCACCGGAGTTGGCCGGAATCGGCCTTGGAATATGGCCTCGCGGTGGTGCGGGTATGGGTGCACGGGAAGCCTTTTTCCCTTTTTTTTTTTTTTTTTTTTTTTTTCTTTTCTTCTTTCTTTCTGATTGGGCTTCCATTAATTTAAATAAACACTCACCTTGAATAACCAATTTCGAACGTCCGTAACTATACCGTTATAATTCGGACTCGCAAACGGTTTTCGCCTATACGTTCGTACCAATGAGTACTACGAGGATATGCTAAAAGAATAAGTCCCACATCTCTCAAGTCAATGGTCAACAGAAGTCAAAGTCCGTGCCTCTAGGGCAATTTCGTAAACTCACGCTTTTAAAATAAATTAAAAATGTAAAATTTGGAACGGGTTGTCACAGTTGTTAACATTGCAATTAACGTATAAACATAGCCATGTTAGTTAAAGCTAAACCGGATGTTCTTTCTCTATGCATCCGAGTTCAAATTTTGCCCCTACGAGTGGCGCGTGAAGAACGTATGCTTTTTTTGCTGCCTGTGTTCAACATTTTTTCTTCGGGGTGTATTCAATTGAAAATTCGAGAAATTTTAATAAATTTATAAATCCATGAATTTTTATGGAGTTTGATTGATTTGTAATGATTCCAAATAAAATTTTGATTCAATTCCCTTGAAATCTTATGAGGAGAGCTGAGATTTGTGGATGCTTAAAGTACACTACGAAATCTCTTCAATTCTCTCTAATTTCTCAACTTTCCCAAATTCTTTAAAATTAATTTCTAATTGAATACATCTCAAATGTTATAAACTTCTTTAAAATCTTAATTGAATACACTCGGATTTCTAAGGATTTAAATAAACTATTTTAAAATTTTAATTGAAAACACCTTGAATTTTAGAAACTCACTTAAAATCATGATTGAATACTCCTAAATCCATTAAAAGAATTAAAATATTTTAAAATTCCAATTGAATGAAAAAAAAAAAAAAAAAGTTTGGAGCGGCGCAAATGAAGCAGTTGTAATTACAAAAAAGGACAAGAGGTAGGTGGTGGGTTATCATTGATTGGTCACGTTGGCCGACCCTGAGATGGGTAGGACTATTGCTTAATGTTCTGCCCTCCTCCGACAAACATAAGTACGACGACAGATTGATAAGGGTGGAACGAACCCACGACCCAACACACAGCACCGCTGAAGCAAAATCTCAACGAGGAGAAAGTTTCCGTCTCCCTCTCTCTATCTCTCTCTCTCTCTCTCTCTCTCTCTCTCTCTCTATCTCTGGACTCTCTCTCTCTCTCTCTAGAGAGACTGAGAAATTCCTGGAATTTGATTCAATTTTTCGACAACATGAGTTTGACCCAGTTCGCCATGGTATGTGTTTCGTTAGCTTTAATGTTGTTTGTTGTTTGTTCTTTTCGATTTTACTATGAGTTTAGAAAGAAGTTGTATAATTTTAATGATGCTCCAATTATGTGTTCTGGGAAGTGCTGATTTTCCGAAAATTTGTGTTTAATTTCTTGGTTTATGAACTAAAAATTAGAAATTTTGAGAGTTGAGTGCTTCAAAGTTAAATTTATCTATCAGTTTATTTAAAATTTATTTACTTTAAGCTTTTAAACTTAGGCAAAACCGAGCGCACTGGCTTTCTAGGATTGAAATAGCCACATATTAGTTTATATAATTTTGAGAGAGCTGTTACATAAATAATTTGTATGAATATGATTTGCTTCGAGTGCCAGAGTTCGTGTTTGAATCTCGATATTTCATACTACAATGCTACCGAAATGCAGGTTGAGGAATTGGCTTCTCTTGTCAAAGACAATCTTACTTGCAAGCATCTTATTCTCTCAGTGGAAGAGGCCTTGGTGGACTTCCTTCAGATTGATACCAGGCATGTAAGACAAACCGCTAAATGTTATTAACATTGCCTGCTCTTATGAGATTAGTTTTACAGTAAAATCTTAAGATTATATCGAGCAGGAGTGATGCAATTCTTTTTGGTATGTCTAGGGTAAAACTGGAGAAATCATTAGTTTCAATTGGTATTCCGTAAAATCTGCTGGCGGGTGTTACTGATGTTTTCGTCTTTTATCTTATTCTACAGCTCGCAGTAGATTCTTGTTATTTTGATGTAGAGCTTAAGATTTGTGTGAAACTAAATCTTATTAAGGTCTTTTGTAATCATTGTTTGTGCTTCGAATACTAATATAAACAATAAAAAAAAATTTGGGTTGCAGTTCCAGTGGGGTCTTGGAGTTGGAACCAATGAGCTCGTACAACCGTCTTCTCTTGCATCGTCTTGCAGATATATTTGGGTATTTTCTTTTTCTTGATCCTACGTTTTGTGTCATATCTTTTCCCCTCATTGTTTTCCCCTCATTGTTGGGAAAATAATGTTTTTGTTGAAGAATGTTTTAAGTCATATGTACTTGACTTCTGTTGGTAGTAAACATATATTGCTTTTTGATAGGTTTTCCCATGAATCTGTTGGTGAAGGAGATGACCGCCACTTAATTTTGGAGCGATGCCCAGAGACTTCAATGTATGTGAAGATTCTAACAAACATAACAGAAATATCTTGACATCAAAGTTTTCCTTCACTTGCTGCTCCAGTTTTCGATTATAATATCGAGGCGTTGGAAATGTTGCATTTTGGGACGAAAATACATTAGTTAAAATAAGACTGGTATCTTGTCTGACAATCTGTACTTACCAGACTCCTAAATGTTTTCATGAACGGTAGAATGTGAACATTGTCTAGTTGATGAAGGGTATGGCAGGAAAGGTAGAGAATGAATTGTAGATGGTAGATTGGCATGAGTGGGGACGGTTGAAAGTAAGTTTGAAAACTGTAGCATTAAAACTACTACTGGACCAGTTAAAGGGTTAGGGTACAAGAGCTGGACTTTCGATGTAATTTCGCTTTTTTGATATATACCATTAGAGAAACTCGTCTGACTAGAATACAACGCATGTAGAATAGGTATCAGATTTATTCAGCCTGAACTAAGCTACAAAAATCTTGTTTTTCCTTCGGAATTTGAAGTCAGCAAACTAAGGGTGATTTGGGCAACATTAGTGGTTTAAGATTAATGGAATTAATTCTCAGTCGAGCGTCCCTGTTTGTGTTCTGTTAATCAGTGTGTTTGGCTTGCAGACCTTCCATCCTTGTTGGTGATATTTTGTGGCAGTATGATGAGACTGATTCTCCAACGACTTCGCACCTATTATTAAAGAGGACAGAAAGCCGCCCAGGTACTGAATTTTGCCTTATTTTCCATCCTTGCTGTATCTTGTGTAATATAAACTGCAATTAAAATGCTCCATCTGCAATGAGCACTTGTATCTACTGCTAGTTTTTGTGTTTCGTATTAATTTTAAAGTCCATTGTATAATTGTGCAGTCTCATGATATGCTACCTGTGGTTCGATATCTAGTTTCGTAATAGATTAGGTCAATCAGTCCTATGTGCTTTGATGTAGGCTATAGAAGTCTTCATCTTAGCTCCCTACCGTCCTTCTATCCATGCTAAATGAAACCTTTTTGTTGTTTCTAGTGTTGAGGAAAAAACCACCTTTGCTTCACCATTCACTTGAGGAGAGAGAAGCAGCTTATTTGGCTGCTCGCGAGCGAATATTTTCAAGCGACTTGGGCGAGGTGAAAGAATCTGTCAGGCAGAAGCCACGTAGTGACCCTGTTGTTGCCCGACGGATGATAGCACATGCCCTAGGCCAGAGAATCAATCCATCCAGTCAGGGTTCCCCTCATGAGGATTGCAAAGCTTCTGGAGGGCAGACTGATGAATTAAATGTTCAAGGCAAGGTTGCTGATGAGGCTAATTTGACTGCAGAATCTTTTCAGCATACCATCTCCCTTTCGAACGGAGATATGAACTCGTGTGGTGAAGTGAAAAACAACCACCGTAGTAATAGTGGCTCACCTCTCACCCGAAGTGAAAAGGAGATATCCCAGAAACAAGGTGACAATAATGGAAGAAACGGACATGGTGTAGATGAGCAATACATCAAAAGGGAGCAGGTGGGAGCAGCAAAGAGGATGTTTGCTAATGCCTTGGGAATGCGTTCAGGGAAGAATGATTCTCTCTCAAAATGCAGCGAGGTAAAGCATGATAGCACAGAGTAACGGTTGAAGTGTTTAGAAAAGTATACCGGTATGCTGTTTCATTTATCGTGTACCCAGTACAACTAAGATCCGGAGCATCTTGGGTCTTCAGTCAAGTGAATGGTTTATGGGCATGTATTGAGAGTTCTGATGGCATGTGAGGAGATGCATGCAAAAGGAGGGAAACCTTTTGAGGGTAGAACGCTGGCAGCTGCTCAGTTCTATATGGATGGACAACGATTTTCCTCGCAGCCAGCCTATACAAGGAGCAGATTCTTAAGCATCTGCCAGTGTCGAAGATAGGTTGTGTTAATTACGGGACGCATCTGTATGGTATGGGTGGTGCAAGAAGGAAAAAATCGCTACTCAAAGATTTTGCTTACCACCTTGATTCTATTTCGTGTCCTTTTGTATTTGTTGGCTTGACATTTCCCTACTTCTCGAGCACAGGATCATCCAAAAACTCAAAATTTGTGTGTTTCAATAAAACTGTAAGCTAACTCGCAATTTATAACCGGTTTTGCGAAGATTTACAAAACCTATGCCGTAACTTAATTTCGTGTCATTTAGCCGCACCATAAGCTTACAGAACATGATCATGGACATTCAAGGGGCATTTTGGCCCGCCGGAACCCTGTTCTAGGCTCGATTGTGTGAGCTATAAGCCTACAACGAACGTAGTTGTGTGAGCTATAAGCCTATAACGAACCTATCTGCGAATTTCTTTTGAAGGCAGTTCATGAGATCATCTCCAATTTTTAGGCCAAAATCTAAAATTTTGCTCCAACTCTTCTGGCTTAAATTTTTTTAGTATTATTAAAGAATAAATTTAGGCTAATTTTTTCTTTTAAAGTAATTTAAAAAAAAATTTATGTACACTATCATAATTTAATTTTATGAACATTTTAACCTAAAAATATTTAAATTCTTATAAATATTGAAAAATCATTAAATTTGGGTGAATTTTGAGTTAAATAATTTTTTTTAGTTATTTTAGCCGTTGGATTTAAATTTGGGCCGTTAGATCTTGTTTTTACTATTAGATTTGATTATATTCGATCTCAACCGTTGAATTCAATAAATCCTGCTCCATTGGTGGTGCCCACACCATTTTCTGGGCTAAATCCTGAAGGGAATTTGGCTTTTGTTTGGTTTTTAGCTTTTAACCCACACATTTAGCATATGTTGGGTTGAGTTTGGGGTGTTTTGAGAGAGAGAAAGGGGGGAGGGGGAGGGGTGTAGAAATAAAACCTTAAAAATAGCATTTAGGTCAGGCACTTCAGAAGGCATTTTGTTCACTAAATGTTGTTGTATCGAAAAGAAAAGGTTTTTTCAAATGTACACGCCCTTTTTTTGGTTGGCCCAACAAATTAACCAGAGTTTACCTTTAACTCAACTCTGGTTACAACTTACCATTTTCTGCATGATCGCGCTTTTACAGTCGATCTGTACTTGCATGGCCATGCCAAATATATATACGTGCATAACAATCGGAGAGTACAATTTACAGTCAAAGCGAAGCTAGTAAGGGAGGCGATTCGATGGCGTTGGCGCACCACCTCCTCCGTCGCTCTCGGGCCTCCGCCGTCTTCAACTTGCAGCTGATGATCCCCACTCTCTCTGCGGCTCAGCCTCACGCGCGTCAGTCCCACCTCCCTCTCCCTCTCCCTCTCCCTCTCCTTCTCCCGTTTGCCCCAACTCGCACTTTCTCCTCTCACACTCCCTGTCTCGATCGACTCGGTCTCGGAGTCGTCCCAGCTGAATCGGCGGCAACTCAGTCGACAGGGGTTTTGAATTCTGGTGCCGAAAAGTCGCTGCTTCCAATTGACGAGCTGATTTCGATGCTCGACTGGTTCCATCAGCTCACCGGCTTACCATGGTGAATATTCGTTTCACTTCCAATTTTTGCTATTTGTTTGGTTATACATCTTACGTGCGGTGTAAATGCTCTTAATTACTCGAGCTACAAGCCCGAATTTGTAAAGTTGGAATTCCAATGACCATGGTGAATCTTCATTTCATTTAAACGTTATGCTACATGCAATCTAAATGTTATTAACCACTTGAGCTACAAGTCCATAATTTGTAGTGTTGGAATCCCGAGGAGAAAATAAATTAATTTTCAGTAATGTAACTTAGGACGATATATAGGATATTGTTAATAACTGTAATTTATGTTTGTAAATTTTGATTATTTTGAATTATGTATTTATATATAGGTGGGTAGTAATTGCTTTTTCAACTTTGGCTATGAAAATGACTGTGCTCCCCATTCGTATGCTGCAAATTAACAAGTTGACAAGGATTGCACGGTTACTTCCCAAATGTAAGTTCTGAACTTTGCCTTGATCAATTCATTCGTTTGTTTTGCAGCTCTACTCTTGCAGTTATCTTTTGCAGATCGAATGCTGAAGTTGGGTTTTACCCGAAACAATATCTGTCTCGTGTGTGTTTTTTGTTGCAGTGCCTCCTCCCCTGCCACCACCCTTCTCAGGAAAGAGTTATATGGGTCAAATGTCTCGATTTTACAAGAAAAGCAAGGCAGTAGGATGTCCCTCATTTCTATGGATCCTTGCATACCCCATAGTCCATGTAACCTTCTTTTATCCCATACTTTTAGAAAGCACGCCGCGTAGCACTATTTTCCTCTTTGCACTTAATATTGGAGGAGAAATGATCATACATTACCATGTGATCCCTTGAAAGGACGCCGCGTAGTACTATTTTCTTTTTCTTAGAATATGAGATTGGCAGTTGAAAATCAAGTGATAAGAAAGGAAGGATAACGCTAGAAGTAGATCAATTTCAAGTTTCCAAAGAGTTAGAAACCTTGACTGTGAATGTAGGAATGCGAAGTTTTCTGTGTGGTTAAGACAAAGCTATGTTGGTCTTTTTAAGACAAAGGATATTGTGTTGTTGCAGAAGTTAATTAATGTTATATAAACAAGTATTCACAACTAATGACGTTTCCCTCTCTTCCACTCATCTGCAGGCTCCCTGCTTTATCCTGTGGCTCAATACTACTAGGAACATGTCACTTGATAATCATCCCGGGTTTGATAGCGTAAGGCAGCGACATACTTATCTAAATCATCGATTTTATGATGCAATTTTTCTTTTACGTTGAAAGCAGATGAACGTGTGATTGCGTGGATTCATTTCAGGGAGGCACTTTATGGTTCCAAAACTTGACAGAAACTCCCCATAGTGTTTTAGGCCTCGTCCTTCCTTTCATGATTGCTGGTTTGCACTTTGCTTCCGTTCAGGTACTTTTACCGATTCTTATCAAACGAAAGACGCTTGTGGCTAATTATTCTTACGAGTTATACGTAGCTCTCAATCTTAAGAGTGAAGCTGACATTGATCTCATGACTTGCTAGATTTCTTTCCCGACGGTTGGAGAAAGGACGGACATGTATGGTTTAATGGGAAAAGTGAGTAGACATAACAGCAAAAAAAAAGTTACATCTTGGTGGTTTATATCTTACTGCAGTTCAGCGGTTGAAAACATCGATTTTCTAATGAACTGCAACTGATTGGAGCTCTCTCTATCTTACTGCAGTACTACCAAGATTACTTGGTTTTCTTGACCGTGCCTATATTATGTGTCAGCTGCACTATGCCTCAGGTGATTCAATTGAACCATATGTGAAATTAGGCTTCATAATATTGAACCCTATGTGAAATTTCAACCACACACTTTGTTTTGCAGGGAAGCCTCGTCTTTTGGGGTACGAGTAGCTTACTAAGCATCATCCAGGTAAGAGTCACTCTGTGTGTGTGTGTGTTTCTATTTTTTTTTTTTTTTTTTTTTTATGTTTTCTAATATGGGGACATTTGATAACTAGTTCGTTTACATTTTCAGAAATTAACTCTCGAAAATCCTGCTGTGCGGGCAAAGTTGCGGTTTCCAGGCATAGATGCTCCTACAGGCGCTGCAAACTCTGAGGATTTGAGTACTCGCGAAATATCGCCCTTGTCTTCTCCTACAAGAATGAAGACAATAAATTTACACAACCTGTCCCCTATTGAGCTTCTTAATGTGAGTGTGTTAACAGTGTTATCAACTGCAAACTTCGTATCAGTTTTCGTTCTCGGTTTTCATACATTTCGAAGATTTTCTAACCAACGGAACTCCGTTCTGGCCACAACAACGTACTCGGGATTCATCGACACAGCTTTCAGTCCTAGTCTTATCACGGGGAGATACAGATAGAGCACTTCATATGCAAAAGTAAGTTGTTCTGTTCAAATTAATCACAAAATTTGCGTACTTGATCATAAAATTAATTGTCTGTTAATTTTCTTGAAAAAACAGACTTGCGCTTGAGAAGGATCCTGAAAATGTAAAAGCATTGATTATCACGGGTCAGACCTTGTTGAAGAAAACTTTGAATGCAGAGGCTACTGAATACTTCGAGCGTGCCCTCACCAAGGTCGGGAACATATTTGATTGATATATCGTCGATATTTGATTGACATGCTATAGGGTTTATTTATTCCTAATCACTCTCTTAACTTCTCATCAGCTCTTCAGTGCTGGCCGGCCGACGGGAGCGGAGGACGTTGATCTTCTAATTATTGCATCTCAGTGGACTGGAGTAGCCTACATACGGCAGGTGAGGTCTCGAGATCGATTTCCCCTCCCTCAATACCTTTGTATCAAAAAAAAAAGAAAAAAAAAACATTTTGCGAAAAAGAAAACCATTTTGCGACAACTAAATTGTAGTAATGGTCCTTCAATTTTAACTTAATTGGAGCAATGATTCCTCAACTAAAAATCCATTATCATTGGTCATTCAACTCATCAAAAAGTGCGGCTATAGTTCCTCAACTAAAAATCCATTACCAAAAGTCCCTCAACTTTAATTCAATTGGAGAAATAATCCCTCAACTTTAACCTAATTGAAGAAATGGTCTGTTAACTTTAACCCAATTGTAGCAATGATTCTTCCAACATAACTCATTTTGACAAAATTCTAACGAAGTTCACAAAAATGACCATAGCTACACGTTTTGATAAGTTGAGGAACCAATGGTAATAGATTTTTAGTTAAGGGACCATTGCTCTAATTTTTTTTAAAAATTAGGGAACCATTGCTACAATTTACACGATCGATAAGTTCGATTTTTATAACTGGACAGGGAAAAGCTGCGGAAGGGATGGTACACCTTGAAAGAGTTGCAAAAATGGAAGTGCCAGATGAACCAAGAGGCAAAGCTCATTACTATGACGCTCTCCTGTTGCTTTCAAGGTATTTATCAGATCAGTAAAATTCACGTTATGGAAAATGATTTTGCACCGCCTTGCCTTTTTTTAGCCTTTGAAGAAAACGGGGGTGCGAAAATTACTACTCTTGCACGTTATTAATGAATGACTTGGCTTCTCCTTTTCAGCTTTTTGGCCAATGTGGATCGCAAGGCTGAAGCTTTGAAGTATCTGCGGATGGCTGCTGCTTACAATCCTGATTACAATGAATACATAGAGCAATACGAAAAGGAAGACGAAGACAACAGTCCCGTGAGCAACACAGCGAAAATCCAGCAAGACGAGACAAGGTTGGGCAGTAAGAAGAGAGGATCAAGAAAAAGAAGAAATAAGTAGCTAGCACAGTAACTGGTCACCAAGTTCATCTTACTTAAGCAGCTTCCGGCTTAAAGTTTGTAATAAGCTAATCACTTTGCATTAACATGCTGTAACTGTTAAGACTCCACAAGCAACTATTTCACACGAGTAACTAATAAATCAATTAAATTATATCCACGGATATTGCCCTAATGAAACATCGTACCCAAAAAAATGTAGTAGTAGGGAGATGTGTAGTTGAGATGCTGCGCAATGCTACGTCTGGCTTTCTGTTACGAAGGTGAGGATTTTGTAGCTAAAGAATGGAACAAAGACTGCGTAGCTACTAACTTTTCCCTCAACAAAACGTTGTACTCGTGCAAACTTCTAAGATTCTTTTGAACATCAGACATATCCATTTCAGAAGCATCCTTCAATTCTGCAGTGAAATAACAATTTAAGGTAAGCACGGAATCAGCAAAGTCTAGTTCAAATCTGCTTCTATTCGATATAATTTCATTCAAGTCACCAGCAATCCTGGTTTGAAATCGAAACTCAACAATTGCTTGTATCTGAAGATTACACTTCATCTTAATACACACCATGGGAACCACCAAAGTTTGTCCTTCATCCAATCATTTCACCAGAGATACAAACTTAAAATGCAAAAAACTCCGACCTTGAATGGAACAAAACAAGATGGTGGCCTATACAGCTATACTTCATGAGTTTAGTTCTTACCTAGTGAAGGAGGTGGAGGAATGATATCATCAATTGTCGGAGTTAAGGCTTTAGGTGGAGAGGAATCTTCTTTAGACGCATGAACAAATTGCTGTTTTCCGTCCTTCGTAGAGCCAAGCGATTCCATTTGCAGAGGCTGGAAGACAAAAGGTTCAAAGAGATATACAAATTTAAAATGTCGTTCACTGATGAGTGATCTAATTGTAAGAAATACAACATTTCGAAAAACTGTATAAATGAGTCGGAATTCTCAATTAGTGATTTGAATTCCCAAAATTCGGGTTTAAGCGGTTAGTGAAAGCTATAACAGGGTGGACAGATTCACATTAAAGAGAAACTAGACCAATAATATCCATGCTTTCAGACAAAGAAACAAGAAGAGTGACTCACAGGTCTGACTGCTGAATGCGATGAACTTTCTTCCGGGTTTGGTGTAGTTCCCGGTGTAAATGACTTCACACTCCCAACAGTGTCAGAGCACTCTTGAACCAGAGTCTGCGAGATCAATGAAAAGTTAAAAATAAAAAAGTAACTTTCTTGGAGAAGAAAGTACTAAAACATTATGAATCAGAACCTAGAAACCAGGTCCCCATGGATCTAAACAAAGACAGAAACGTAAAACATTACCTTCTTAGGCAAGCTGAGCTTCCTGTTAAAACTAATCACCGTTTCTCGTTGCCTTCGCTTATGTGACGATCCATTTTGATGAACTGATTGTGTACCACAATTCACACAACCTGATTCCTCGTTTATGCTCTCGTAATAATCCTCCAATGCCTTGCAGCCCCATGTATACATCACATATTTCCTTAACTAGTTCAAAGCATATGTATCAATGAGTATTATTATATGAAGTCAGATTAATATGAAGTTAAATAAAATGGTAAAATATGAAAGAAATTACTTTATCCCAGCGCTCTTGAGCTTTTCGCCGATTTCTGATCCTCCGCAACACGGTATCTTCATTCCGGAGTTTTTTTATCCTGAACTCAAACTGCAAAAGTAAACAACAAAATTATGAAAACATGAACATAGTTTTTTCAGCCTGATTTTGTATTAGGCTTTCCTTCTTCACAAACATTATAATCAAACATACACACAGTGACGAAGAAAAAACACAAAGCTATAAGATCAAGTAACGTACTTGCACCAAAAGGTAGAAAAAAATGCCAATACAGATGCAATACAGGCCACCAAGTTCCGCAAGGAAGCTCACTACACGTCAAGGTGGACAAAAATATTAGATCATCAAAACTTAAACCAAGATGTCGTAAAGAGAAAATCATTCATCTTTGATGTCGTTTTAATTGGTGTAGAATACTCACCAGGACCCAAAACGTTTTGGTTATCTATCCCCACGATATAGGCAGAGAGAAAGTTGATATATAATGTAGTGTTGAGCATTCCATCCTTAGAATTTTCAAGGGACGCTCGGAGCTGACCTTCATCACTGAAAAATGAACCCGGAACAAACTCATGAAACAGAGGTTGGATAAGCCTTAGATCATGATGATTATGGTATATCCGGGGAAACAAACTAAATTTTAATATATTTGTAGTATTTCCTCTGAATGTAACTGGTGTATCATCAAAACTGCTTCCATTCTTTAGGGTTCCGCTAACAAAACTGACATGTTTTTTACTAGCATGACTCCTTGTACTGAGATTGAACTGAAATCCAACAGCAGCAGCAGGATTATTAGGAAGATCGACGAACTGCCATGAAATGTACAAATTGTCTTCAAGTGGTTGACAATTGCTGCACCTAAGAATTATAGTTGGTCCTATACTCGTATTCCGACACAAGTAGTTCCCGAATTTTGACAGAGGAGCCACTCTGTAGTCAATGAAGCCAGGATTTCCAGTAACTAAAGTACCAAGATCACGTAAGTTTGAACAGCTCATACTAGAAACCACGGTTATGTTAAATTCCATGTCATTCTTGAAGGCAGCCAAGTCAGGTGCATTTGTTGCTCTGACATTATGCACCTCGATACTTCTATTTGATATGGTTTGGTAGAGCAACCTGTGAAGAAACTGAAAATCCAAGTAAATATAAGCTAATATATAGAAACCAGAAAAAACCTGCACAGCTAATAAAAACAGCATGAAAGACGTGCCAGTTCGAAAGAATTATATCAAAATACTCACGCAGCAAACAAGCCAACGAAGAGAATCCAACTTGCCATTGAGAACATTCCACCAAGTTCCGTTTTTCGTTTCTTAACTACCTTTTGATCATCCTGTGCCACAAATGAAGTTAGTTAACATCCATTTGCATAACTCGCCATCAGGATGGAAAACAAATCTACTTATAAAGCTGTCATAATCTAATAAAATTGAATGCTGAAAGTGCCTTCAACAAGTAGCCACATAAACAATCCACAACAGATCAGCTCTCTAACTAACACATGTGTATGATGTTTTAATAGATTCAAAGAAACCAAGGACAAAGAAGATAAAAGAAGTTCAGATTCATAAACAGTACTGCCTTCTATGTTCCAAGCAGCAGCAGAACTTTGAGCACATATCAACCGGCAATTGAATTTATCACAATTTTCCTTATAAATAGATTCCACACAATTAAGGGTTGCATCTTTTTCTATTTAACAGGGTGATATTCGAAAGGGAAATGATAACCACGCCCCTTTTTTCTCCCCCACACACCCATGTTTAATTCTGTTCGATGTTTCCGTTTGATTTATTTAATCCAATGGCCAAAATCAAAGAGGGTATGTGGGAGGAGAAATATGTGTGTAACTATCATTTCCTATTCGAAACTACCCTACGGGACGAGGGAATTCGAACTTAGTGATGCAAAGGGGCAGACACACCGTACTGATCAACTCGCCTAACACACATCCGCCTTAATGGCTGCATATTTTGCTTCAAAGATTCAATAACAATAACAAATAAAAGATGATTAAGCTAATAAAAGATGTTTAACAAAAGAAAAAGAACAGTAATTACCAGCCAATGCCTAGTGGCAAAGCAAACATCCAATCGGCTAATCCACCACCGGAGCCGGAACCAAATGCTCCGGCCGTCGTTGCCGAGCTTCATAAACCTGAGGAAGAGGCAAAAGCAAAGCCAAGAAAGCAGCAACACAAGCGTGCCCTCCAAGAAGACGGCTTGGGATTGCGTGAACTTTTTTATGGAGTCAAAGGAGAAGATGGTCTCCGGGAATTTTATGGCGTAGCTGTTGATGCCGCCGTCGGTGGAGATGGTGGAATTGGCGGCAAACAGGACGCAGCTGGCGGCGGTTTGGTTTAGAATGTACCCAACTGCGCAGGCGCACTGGCTGCCATTGTAGCTGATGCTGTTTGATGGACATGGCATGTTCTTCTTCTTTCAGCTTGTTCTTGATTTTTAGACAGAGAGAAAGACTAGATATTTAGAGAGAGAAAGTTTGTATGTTTTTGGGAGGAATTAAGAGAAAATAAATGGTGGGTTTTTATGGGGAGGAACAAGAAAAGTAGGATCACAATAAAAATTTTCTCCTTATTTATGGAGGGTTGGGAGGGTTGGTGAACGATTTTGGACCGTTGCGATGTTTTTATGTGGGAATTTTTGGTTGAAACTTGTGATGTGAAAATTGAGGATTTTGTCCTTACGACGCTGTTGAGAGTTTGAAGTTTGAAACTTATGCCTTCTGAGCGAGTTGAGAATTCAAAGATACAGAATGTGAGTTAGGTCATCGTTAGAAAATTATATTTATGTTGTTTAGAGTTTTTCTTATTCAAGCGATAATCAAACTCGAAACTTAAAATTTAAAAGCAAATATTTCTAATCAACTAAGTTACAAATCGTTGGATAAAATAGAGTTATAGAGAAATAATTAGGGGTTGGAGGAAGGAGGGTTGGATTGGATCTCCTGCTAGAAGTTGTGAGTTCTACAGGGAGAGAGAGAGAGAGAGATAATGGGTTTGGTTGGGCTGTGGTGAGATGTTTGATTGATTGATGCGTTACTTGTGTGTAGATTCCGTGAGGTTTGCTTGTGTTCCTGCCCGATCCAGTTTGTTCTACCCTTCGAAGGAAATGTGGGCAAAGAAAGGAATGTCTTAGAACTCACAGGAAAGTGTTTCTGGAGAATCTTTAGCCCTTTATTTAAGAGGAAAACTATTGAAAGGTATTTCAAAATTTTGAATTTTAATGGTAAAAATAAAATAAAAAGTAAAGTGAATAATATTATGATTAATTTTTTAGTGTAAAAATATGATTTTTAGTTAAAATGAACAGTACTGGAAGCCCTTATTTAAAATTACAAAAAGATCAAACGGTTAAAACACCTACCCCGAAATCAACAAAGAATAGATTTTAGAGACAGAGATTTCAGCCGGATCTTACCCTACTAAATCCTAAGGATCTGGAGATCCATACCGTTGAAATTTAATCTAACGATTACAAATAGGAAAGTCCTTCTGAATCTAAGGTAATAATAATTGTAATTGTTGGATCAAATTTT
This sequence comes from Pyrus x bretschneideri, assembly GCF_019419815.1. Classification (NCBI taxonomy): domain Eukaryota; kingdom Viridiplantae; phylum Streptophyta; class Magnoliopsida; order Rosales; family Rosaceae; genus Pyrus; species Pyrus x bretschneideri. The sequence continues at coordinate 301,202 of NW_025999785.1, forward strand.
TAAAATTCAAATCTTCGGATCCTAAGACTTGGTCTGAGAGATCTGGCTGAAATCTCTGTCCAGATTTTAGAGTCTTCTCTGTTTGTTGAGTGTGGTGTGGGTCACATCAGCTTGTTCGGAAACGGTACAACTCCGCCCAATGTGACATGGTGCCGACACTTTTGGACTTACGCGTTAATTACGCCAACTACACGGTTCCACATATAAAGCAAATTATTAAACCCATATAATGTACTCGGGTATGAACTCATGACTTGCCACCAAAAACACTTGGTTAAGAAAAAACATAATGGTGGAGAAATTAAATTTAAATAATTTAAAAAATTGATGATTTAATTATTATTTAAGTATTAATTAATATGTTTATTTTTTTAATGATATATTGTTTAATTTGAAACTAAGATATGAAACCACATACAAAATAATCGAATTGATTGTATATACAAGGTAATATATTATCTATTTTATACTAAGAACACGTTAAGAAAGACTATAAATCTTCAATGGGTTAAAAGTTAGCGAGAGATTTTTCAATGTGTTTAGAACACGTGATGGTATATCACGTGTTGCTATAAAAATGGTAAAATAGGTGTTAAAAAGTTAATAACTTAAAAAATAAAATTTTCCACCACTTATATAAAAACAAGTGATGTACCACTTCTGTTCCGGTCAAAATAAAATTTCTCAAAATTAGCATACACCTCACCGCGAGTAGGTTGGGTCGCAATGACAAGCAATTATCATATATAATTGAAAAAGAAAGTGGAATCACCGAGGTATTGCTTGTAGTTTATTACTATTAGGTGTCACAACAAAATATAGTAATTAAAATAAATTAGAGTTAGATCATTACCGGAAAGAAAATAAAAAATAATAATATCTCAAAATGGAGGGCACGTGACGATGCAGCCTTGCTTGCTATGAATCAGAATTAGGATCCATTGACAGCTGCAGCTGCTGCTGCTTTTTTTCTTTTTCTTTTCCACTCTACTGTTCTCCCTCCTTTACGAAGACTTCGTCTGAAAGGAACTTTTTGAATTTTGCAAAACATTTTTAATCCATAATGTTATTTATAAACACGAAAAATTAATACAATTGTTGACAAACTCTTATGCAATTACGTCTCACATATAATAATAGAGAGCATCAGCAAGTATATCAGTTTTACTTGTTTAAATATAATAATTATCTTAATATATCATTTCACGTGGGCATGCATATTGGTTTAAGACCTCTTAATTTGTATAATTAAGAAAAATCATGCTTGCTAATTACTACTCTAGCACTCTCAAGACTTATTCAGTCACTAATTAATTTGTATAAACAAATTGGGACCGTTGGATAAGATTAACTACCAGCTAGCGAACTTGACAGCCAAAACCAACATAACTAATATGACATCAGCTGCTGCATAAGAATTAACAGGTTTTATTGTCATCAAAACTAAGTTGCTGTCTTTTGTCTGAATCCACTGATAACTGTAAGATTTAAATGTTCATAACTTATTGTTTCCGCAAATTATTTGATTCCGAAACGCGGAAAAATTCGGTTGTAAAATACAATCAATGATCAAGTAAAACTATAAAAAAATGAGCACAAAAATTAGGATGAAGTGAAAAACAAACCAACAAAAACGAATTCTGCAACGATTTACGCAGAATCAATAGTCTCGTCGCCTACTGCCCGCCAGATCACTTACAAAACTGCCATCCTCCTCGTTTTCATTTTCGTATTGCTCGAGTAATTCGTTGTAAGTGGGATTATAAGCAGCAGCCAAGCGCAGATACTTCAAAGCTTCGGGCTTGCGACCCTCGTTGGATAGAGCACTGAAAGGAAGAAAGTCGAGTTATCAATAAGACTGCAAGTTTCTTTTTTTTCATAATAATATGCAAGTTTGCTTCACAATTTTACCGATGTGATAAATACCTTGAAAGTAACAACAACCCGTCAAAATAATGAGCCTTGATGCTCGGTTCATCTGGCTCTTCTAGTTGTGCCACTCTTTCAAGGTGTACAATCCCTTCTGCACTTTTTCCCTGCTCAAGCATGTCGGAAGAGAAAATTAAACATATGGCGTTTGACCTGCTAAAAATAAGTACAGTTCCATGGCACACCACAAATGAAACTTAGTAATGAGCCTCACCTGTCGTATGTAGGCAACACCAGTCCACTGAGATGCAAGAATTAGAAGATCGATGTCCTCCCCTCCAGTCGGCTGGCCAGCACTGAGGAGCTGTACAGTAATTAAGAGAATGATTAATGAATGAATAAATGAATGAACGGAGAAAATAATCAAATATAGCTGTAATTGCAAAACAAAAACTGTCATGAGACAGAGACATAGTATGCGTCTGAATTATCATATTTCTTGACTTTTTGTGGTGCAGGCAGACACTGTTAGTCTGTAATCTTACAATCAGAAAGCGTGGTGTGAAGGCAATTGCCACACCCAAGATAAACCTAATCATGGTTACTGATATGTAAACAGAAAAGTAAAAAACCATATAAAGCAAACAAGTATGCGGACCTTGGTGATAGCACGCTCAAAGTATTCAATGGCCTCTGCGTGCAAACTTTTCTGCAGAAGAGTCTGACCCATTACAACCAATGCTCTTACATATTCCGGATCCTTCTCAAGGACAAGTCTGTTTTCGAAAAATTCTCTATTCAGTACACAATTAACAAGTGATATGATAAAATATGCACTGTGATTTGTACGGAGCAATTACTTTAGCACAGGAAGTGCTCCTTCTTTATCGCCTTTTGATAAGACTTGGATGGAAAGCTGTCTCAACAATCCCAGGCATGATGTTGTAAGAAAATCTAGAATAGCAACGGATTGAAAGATAATGCACGGGCTTCTAGTTCACAAACACTTACATTAAGCAACTGTTTAGGGGACAGGTTCTGTAAGTTTATTTTCTTCAATTTTGTAGGAGAAGCCAAGGGCGATATATCAGGAGTACCCGCCTCCTCAGGATTTGGAGTGACTGTAGGAGCAGCCTTGTCTGGCAACCCCAACTTTGCCCGTAGAGCAGGATCTTTGAGAGCTAATTGCTGAAGACAGCAAGATTTAGAAGGAAGCTAGTTTTATGATACTCATTTACAAAGTATAGTTAAAAAGTTTTAGCCCATCATCCATTAAAATTTATTTATGAAGAAGCACAAATAAGAAAGTTTCATGTACCAAGATAAAAAAGAAATCAACCAAAGTAACAAATTTGTATCCTATACTTAAAGGCATGTTAAACAAATAAGTACAGTTTACTCACCTGAATGAGACTTAGTGAGCTATTCGTAGCCCAATAAACTAGGCTTCCCTACAAAATAACGTAGATGTGTATGTCAAAAAGCTTCCGGGGCCAGCATAGAGAACAATCACGTGAACCAAAATATCAAAGCGTAATTTCACAAACTTGTAAAGACAAAATACAAAATTACCTGAGGAACACAGTAGGTAACAAATAATATTGGGAAGGTCATAACATCCAAATAACGCTTGTAGTACTGCAGAAAGATAGAGAACCCAAATCATTTGTTCGCAAACAAAACTACCTCTAAAACAATATGACTACAACCTTTATTAACAAGAAAGGGAGGGGCTTTAGTAAGCAAACATTCTCGTTAGTAAGAATACTGTATGTACTCACGTTTGCTAATGTGTCCAACAGGCCGCTGGATTTTCCTACTGAAGAATTCTTAAAAGAAATCTGATGAGTTGAAGAGATAAACATCAGTTACAATCATAAAATGTATATACAAAACAAAAATGCATATAATCAGCTACAAAAACACTGCAAAAGAGCCCAATTTCATCCAATGATCATTCAATCTTTAATTTCCCTTATTGCCTCTTGACTTGCATCAACCACAGTACAATAAGAATCACACATCAAAGCCCCCGTAAATGGGGCACTGAGAGCATCATCTTTGCATTTTAAAGTTCTTTGAACACGATTGACCATATAAATAATATAATCATCGAGAAGGTTGATATAACGTAGAGAATCGTGACAGATAAAAACATAAAATATTTAAATCTGAAATCAACAGAGACCAATTCCATGATTCACCACCTGAACATTGGCATAGTGCAAACCAGCAATCAGAAAAGGAAAGATGGAGCCAAGAAGACCACGAGGTAACTCAGTCAAATTGCTGAACCACAAGGCGCCACCCTGAAATGAAATGAATGAATTCTATGCTCATCTGCTTTCAACGCCAAAAGAGAAGAGAAAATACACGTATGCCATAAAACTCAAATAAGATACATTATTTCAACAACCAAAAGGAAAGTATATGTGTCCTTACGCAATCAAATCCATGATGATTGCCCAGTGACATAGTCCGAATGGTGGTCAACCACAGGAGAAAGCATGGAACCTGCCGATGAATTAGAAAACAGAGAAACAGCATTATTAAAAACTTTTCTATTCAACGTTACATATTGCTTATTCTTTGTACTAGTAGAAAAACTAACACATCTTTTTCTTCCAACCATTGCCCAAACTTTTCTTTAGAACTCCTAGTTTCACCAAACCCTTCAACTATATTAGTAAGGTTGCTACGCTCACCAAGCTTGCAAACTCATCACTTAACTGTGTCCTTTATCATCTTAGCACTCATTTATTCGACACATATGAGGAGTCCAATATACAATACTAGACTGATGGTTATCTAAATGAAATATTTTCTAGGTTCACATCAATCATCCAGCAATAGAATCACTCTCTCTTCCCTAAACCCAAAAATCAGATAAGAGAGTTACCTGAACAGAGAAGGACGCAAGGAACCATAACATCGAGGGACACCCAATCACCTTTCTTTCTTTTCGAAATAGAGAAATTTGATTAATATAACTCTTTCCTGAGAAGAGTGGTGGCATTGGAGGAGGCACTATGAGAAATGTATATATGTTAAACAAAATTGTACAAATATGAATACAAAGTATACATAACATACTGCAAGTTATGATATTTTCGTGCGAACCAAATGCAGAACACAAAAGTTCAACTAAATGCTAGTCCAGACCAGGGTCGGAGAATAGTAATGCATAGAACATAATTGTAGTGTTTGTGTTCGTATGAGTAAAAGTGAAATTACAACAAGCAAACAAAAGAATTGAAGTGGAAATCTAAATCTCACATTTGGGAAATAACTCTCCAATCCTTTTCAACTTTTGCAGTTGCACAATAAGTAACGGGAGCAACGAAATTCTCATAGCCAAAGTAGAGGACCCAATAACTATCCACCTGGTGATAATTTAGAAACACAAAAAAAACGAAATTACAAAATTACAAAATGCAAAGATACAAACTTTAACTCTTGAAACCAAAAAGATAATAAAAATTTCATTTCTTGTTCTTGTGCTTTCCCACATTTTCTGTTTGGAAGGTGCTTTTAAAATCGCTAAAAGCACTTTCAGATAGCCAAAAGCGTTTCAAACAATGATTAGCAGAAAGATACAAACTTTTACTCTTCAAAACAAAAAGAAAATTTCAGTTCTTTTTGTAGTTCTTTCCCACATTAGCTCAACCCTGTTTGGAAGTGCTTTTAAAATAGCTACAAGCACTTCCAGATCACCAAAAGTGCTTCCAACAACGGTTAGCAGAGACAGTTAAAAGTGCTTCTGGGGCAGAAATGCACCTGGAATTGCTCTGTGGAAAAAACACTTGGGATGTGCCACTTTCAGGAAGCACTTCGGATTTTTATTGAAAAATTTCAATGCATTTCAAAAACAAAAGCAGAAATCTTTCGATCAACACTCACCATGGCAAACCAGTGAGATCATGGAACCCGTCGAGCACCGAAATCAGCACTCGAACGGGAAGCACGGAGTCCTCGCCAGAAAAGCAACCTAAACTCAGAAGCTCCGACTGAGTCGCCGCCGGGTCGACGGCGGAGACGCCGAGCTGATCAATATCGGAGTCATCGAAAGAGCTGGTAGAGATAAATCGAGAGTGGGAGAAAGCGAGGGATTGAGCAAGCGCGTGGGAGTTGCGAGGAGGCGAGTGGCGGCTGTGGTCTTTGCGATTAGTGTTTGTAAGGATGTGGAATTGACGCGCGTGAGAAAGAGTGGGGAGGAAGTTGAAGGCGGAGGGGCGTATGCGACGGAGGTGGGAGGAGAGCTTGGAGGAGGTTGCCATTAGTGGTGGATTCGGAACGATGCGGAGGAGTAGGGTTTTGTGTCTTTGCCTAAATTGGTGAATCTACCGACTCACAATGTAAGGGCGCCAAACAACGTGCGTGCGTGCGTTTTCTTATTTTTGGGTATGCACCCCAAAACTCCACGCTAGTTTCACTTTGTCCACTGAAATTAAAATTTCGTCATTACATTCTTTAGAAATTCATTTTTCGTTTCACTTTGTCACATTCCATCAATTTGGTTAAAAAAAAAATACTAATTTCACCATGCACACGTTGAACAAACAAAACGACTTGCGTAGGTAGCTAGAGTACACTCTGCGAAGGGTCCCTTTTCCTCTTCGAGGTGAGAGATTTTCTCTTCAAGCTGAGAGTCTTTCTCATTATTTATGCGAGACTTTTAAACTTAAGATTTTCTAGTGGCACTGGCCCTAGCTTAAGCCAGGGTCGGTTGCCATGTCCTCTTCTCTCCCTTTTCCTTTTCTTTTCCTTGCCTCTACTATTGTTTCTTCCAAATTTTAACTTCGATCTGGCCAATTCCTCTACCCCCATAGGTATTCCTTCCCGGCTCTTCGTTGGTCCGATCTTCAGCCATGTTTCCGATTGAGATCATGTGCAGAGTTCCGGTGTTTACATCGGCTCAGGTGTTTCCAACACCACCACTTTCTCTTTGTTGTATGTCGGTTCCAACAATGTTGCTTGTGGGTTTCCACAAGCTTCATACTAGTGGTTGGCTTATCTCGCTTTGTCATCGACTATCCCTTGTTTATGGCTGTGCTTAGGTAGCATATCGGGGTTGAAGGTGGCGTTTGGTGTGGCAATACTCAGTGGTGGACAGGGAATCGTTTGGTTGAATTGTAAAGCTGATGGTGGAGATGGTAGTGGAAGCTTCTCGGCTGCTATGTAGTTTTTTTTGGGCCTTACTGTTTGTTGGGCTCTCTTTCTGTTTGTCTTTAGTCTTAGGCCTTTTTTTGTTTTTTTATAGGTGGAAGTTGGGGCTTTGGTTTGCTTGTAAGTTTGTGTTAGTTGTTTAATAAAATCTCTCTTTCACCAAAAACAAAAACAAAACTACTTGCTCAATATATCGTGTAACTGCTTCCAAATCCCTTAAAAGTTTAACTTAACCCTCAGGAAAACTATTTTACGCAAATGAAAATTTTGCAATTTTGTCAAAAAAAACATAAGTGTTAGGTTGGCTCGACACACGCAAAACAAGGTGAGCTTGATGCACACAGAACGAGGTGAACCATGGCACACAGAACAAGGTGGGCTTAGCTGATAGAAAGCGGGGTGAGCTTCTGGCATGCAAAACAAAGCAAACTCTGCACACGAAAAACGAGGCGAGATACGATGCACAAATCGAGGTTCGCATCAAAAATGAGGTTGGCTCTTTGCACCCCAAAAAGACCGGGCTCCGTGGATGCAAAAAGTGACACACCCAGACTCGAGATGTCCACTTGGACCCCGAATCAAGTTGTGCTGACCGACACCCAGTGTAATAACCCTTACCCAAAATAACCTAACCTTGGGCCTTAAGTTAACACAAAGGGGGCTAGGCTTGGCTCAATGAAATTTACACGTTCCATTACTATTTTCTCTTCGGGAAACTGGTGTCAATTTGGAAGCAGGTGAGCACAAAGCTTGGCTAGCACATTTTTAGGTAAGACCTATCTTCGTAGACATGGTCAGGGAAGCTTAAGAACTTGATCCAGAGTGTGCAGAATTAAAGGTACAAGTGTTGAAGAGGGAGAATGAGAAATTCGTCATCCGTAGGGATGGAGCTTTATTGAAAAGGAACCGTTTGTTCGTGCCTAAAGATAATGAAGCTGTTAAAAAGGAAACTCAGGATGAGGCTCATACTTCAGCTTATGTTATGCATCCGGGGAGTACTAAATTGTATCGCACCATTTATCTTTTCTATTATTGGGAAGAGATGAAACGGGACGTAGCGGAGTATGTGAGTAAATGTTTAATCTACCCACAGGTTAAAGCAGACTGACAAAGACCTGGGGGACTGATGCAGAATCTTCCAATACCAGTTTGGAAGTGGGAGGATATCACTATGGACTTTGTGTACGGACTGCCTAGAACACCGTCAAGGTACGATGGTATTTGGGTAATTGTCGATCGATTTACCAAGACCGTTCATTTTTTACTAGTTCAACAAACCTACTTGTAAGAGAAATTGGCAAAGTTATTTGTTGATAATATCGTTCATCTTCATGGTGTACCTATTTCCATCGTGTCAGACAGAGACCTAGATTTACTTCCAGGTTTTGGAAAGCCTTTAATGACGCTATGGGTACCCAGTTACTGTTCAGCACTGCTTATTATCCACAAATTGATGGTCAATCCGAGCGGACGATTCAGACTTTAGAGGACATGTTAAAAGTGTCGGTTTTACAGTGGAAATGTAGCTGGGATAACTATTTGCCGTTGGTTGAGTTTGCCTACAATAATAGTTATCACTCGAGTGTTGGTATGACACCTTTTGAAGCACTTTACAGGAAGGCGTGTAGGACGCCATTATGTTGGACGGAGGCAGGAGAAAGGTCGTTGGTGGGATCAGAGATCGTGGATACCACTAATGCTAATATACAGATCATCAAAAGAAATTTGAAGACTGCTCAGGACAGGTAGAAGAGCATTGCAGATCAGCATTCCAAAGACTGAGAATACAAGGTTGGCGATTTTGTTTTCCTGAAATTTTCTCCCTGGAAGGGTGTAGTGCGGTTCGGAAAGCGGGGAAGTTAAGCACTCGTTATTTGGGTCCCTATCAGATTTTAGAAAGAATTGGTGCAGTGGCTTACAGATTGGAATTGCCGTCAGAATTGTCTCATATTCATAATGTATTCCATGTTTCCATGCTCCGAAAATACGTACCGGATCCTTCTCATGTATTTTAACCAGAACCCCTGGAAGTGAGTCCAGACTTGAGTTATGTGGAGGAACCTATGGCAATAGTCGATAGACAAGATAAAATGTTTTGCAAAACAATTTTTTTTTCATTTTTTACAAAAGAAGTGTGTCACTCACAGTTTTTAGTCGGTTTTGGAAATTCATAGAACAATTGTCATTAAATATATTTGTTTTCATCTTCACAGCTTCGCCTCACCTGAAGTTTTTAGAATTAATGTAAGAATTTTCGTTGATATTCTTGAAGGGGGAACCCCATTTTAGCAATGTTTTGGGCCTCACAACTACAATTTTCACTTATTTTTTAGTTTTCGACTTGAATATTTTTCAAAATTTACATTTGTTGTTCAATAAATTGTAAAACTACTTCCAAATGCCTTAAAAAATTTTCCTTTATGCTCACATAAAATATTTCGCGAAAATTAAAAAATTTGCATTTTTCAAAAAAGAACACGGGTTAACATTCATTCACAGTTTTTAGTTTGGTTAGCAAATTGATACAAAAATCATTATTGAATCTATTTGTTTTCACTTTAGCCTCACCGTGAGGTTTTGAATATTAGTGTAAGACTTCTTGTTGATATTCTTGAGGGTTTAACCTCATTTTGGCAATGTTTTGATCCTCACTACTATATTTTTCACTTATTTTTCAGTTTTTCTCTTGAATATTAGATTAAAAATACATTTGAGGATCACTAAATGGTAAAACCACTTCCAAATGCCTTACAAAGTTTTTCTTAATGCTCACAGAAAATATTTCGCGAAGATAAAAAAATTGCTTTTTTTTTTCACTCAAATCATGGGTTAACACTCACGGCTTTTAGTCGGTTTTGCTAATTTGAACAAAAATTTTCATTGAATCTATTTGTTTTCACCTTCGCCTCACCATGATTCTAAAATTAGTGTAAGTCTTTCTATTGATATTTTGAGACTGGAACCCCCAATTGGACAATGTTTTGGGGCTCACTACTATATTTTTCACTTAGTATTTTAGTTTTTGGCTTAAATATTTTACTAAGTATACTTTTGTTACTTAATAAATTGAAAACCACTTTCAAATGCCTTATAAAAATTTCCTTGATGGTGTAAAATATTTTTCAGAAATACAAAAATTTTGCAATTTTCACAAAAAATGTGGATTAACACTCCCGTTTTTTAGTCGATTTTGCAAATTCATACAAAAATCATAATATAATCTATTTGTTTGTCCTTCACCTCAACATGAGGTTTTGAAAATTAATATAAGAATTTTTGTCAATATTCGTGGGTGTTAAAACCCGTTTTGGCAATGTTTTGGGCCTGACTACTATATATTTTCACTTATTTTTTAGCTTTCAGCTTAAAAATTCTACTACATATAATTTGTTGGTCAACAAATCATAAAATTGCTTCCAAATGCCTATAAAGTTTTCCTTGATGTTGATGTTGATGGAAAAAATTTCGCGAAAAAAAAAAAATTTCACAAAAAAACTTGGGTTAACACTCACGACATTTAGTCGGTTTTGTAAATTCGTACATAAATCACCGTTCAATCTATTTATTTTCACATTTGCCTCAATGTGAAGTTTGAAAATTAAGGTGAGACTTTTCATTGAGATTCTTAAGGGTAGATGTGACGACCCGTCCCTAATTTTATGTTTTTACAAATTTAAAAAGCGTGATTTTACGAAAATACCCTTAGAGGTGAGGGTCTTGACTTTCGTTGATCAACGTATAATGAGGTGTATGAATTAATCCTTTAGCGTTTTCTTGAAGTACTCGACATTACGGACTCGTAGGCACAAGCAGAAGAGGATTTGGGGTTATGGTTAAAGTTTTACGGAACCGTAAACTCGAGAAGTACTTTTGTTTTAGTCATTATTTATATATTTTTATAATGTTTATATTTATTTATCATTTAGTTATTTTTTTTAAGTTAAAGAAGAAGAGAAGGAAGAAGTGGGGAACGGGATAAGAGAAGAAAGAAAGGCTACTGCCCAATCAGAAAGAAGAGGGAGTGAGTGACTAACCAGAAGAAGGAGGTGAGGAGATGACCAATTGGGAGGTTGGAAGAGAGGGCCAAGGATGGAACGAAGAACAGGGGATCAGGAACCCTTTCTCCTTGACCCGTTTCGGACCACGACCAGCATGTAGACCCAGCGGCTCCAATCCAAATTCTGGGGTCCTCTAGCAATTTTCAGGCAAAATTCACCGAGCTTTCACCTGGGAACTTGTTCACGACCTCTCCTTTCCTATTTCTACCAAAAACCTGAGTCAATTGGGGCTCTAATTTGTAGAAATCAAACTGGGAACCCGATAGGTGCACGACGGCGAATCTGCCATTCCTACAACCATTTCCTTTGATTACCACCACAGTTAGCCTTCCCTTGGACCTAGGAATAAGACCCAACTGGTGGTTGGGGCGGTGGAGCTTCGGAGACGATGAATTGACAACCACTATTTTCTAGGGTTCTTGTGGGTTGGAGAAAAATTGGAGCTTTTCCTGGCCAAATTAGACTTTGCCATAGGTATAAAGTTTACTCGACTCATTGAGATCTTCATTCCTATAAATTTTGGTAATTTTTGGAAATAGTTGGATTTTCCGGCGAATCGGGGCGGCCGACCGCCACCCACGGCGACGCATGGCCAAGGGCCGTCGATGTTGTTCTTAGGCTAAATTAGATGTCTTGAGTTCAGTTTGGTAACTGTATAACGTAGGTTGATCATTTGGACCTAAATTCATTAAGATACGTTACTTGGTAAAGATGTGAATCGACGATCCGACCGTTGGATCGTCACCAAACTTTAATATATTATAGTACATAATATTTGAGGACCATAGGAACTTATGGACCGGGAATCTGATATACGGATCTTCCCAATTGGATTTGTAAGTTCATAAAATAAAATGTTAACCGTCACTTGGTTTTGGCAATTGGCGAAGATCCGACCGTTGGATCGTAATGGAACTTTAGGATGTTGTCTAGAAGTATAATGTAGATCTTTGGAAGTAAGGGATCAGAAATCCATGATGCAGATCTTTCGAATCAAACTACGTACGGATGTGTGTTATGTAAGTTACATATTTTATTGGTAAGAATTCTGAGTTGTGATTTGATAATTGGTCTAGCCACCAATCGTTTGTGACGCCTTTATGGTTATGCTAAGGAGTTGTAGCGTGAACTCTAGGTGAGTCGGCTTTTGTTTTTAGTATATATATGTATGCTTGGTATTTTTCCCAGAAAATGCGTTTAAATGGAATTATGTTTTGAAATGCCATGCCTCATGATTTATACTTAGATTATGAGTTAGTATAGTATGCATATTGTGATTTGACGCTGTGGATGCTCAGGTAAGTACCAGGTGAGTTATAGATTGTTAATATGAGTTGATGAGTATGTTGAGATGCATTGAGAGCTTATAAACCTGCACCTCAATGTTAGTGCTCCGGCCCGTGGTTAGGGCACAGTCCTTCACATGATGTTCATCTCCCGCACCATACGCTCATCTTGGATCCAAGTTAGGTGCACAATCATGTCGTACAGACCATTATAGGTGGTTCCGACTCGTAGGTAACCCGCGATTATTTGCACAGTCTTCATGTGATTGTAGCACTTGAGCGTATTTATTTACACCTAGTCATGTCGTACAGACCACTTTAGGTGGTTCCAACTCGTGTGTAGGCATATTTGTTGAGATGTGGATTTGAGCCGTACAGGTCATGTTAGGTGACTCCGGCTATATGGATGAGCTCTAGATTTAGCCGTACAGGTCACGTTAGGTTACTCCGGCTGACATATCATTTGCATTGATTGATATCACCTGGCTTACATATTTTATGCTGAGATAGTTTCGATATATGTATATATTCTATTTTCTGGGAAATTATACAGGTTTTACGGCAATGGGTTACTACCTTTGATAATTGAAATGGTTTTTAAAAAGCTTTGTTTTTGCCCACTTTCTGTTTTGCACCCCTCCAGGTTTTAATTGCTGAAAGTTTGTATCGACGAGGATTCTTGGCAAATCTCAGGATAGGAGGTTACTTTTGAGGGTATAATTCTTATCCACTCCACTGTACTTACTTATGCTTTAACGTCACGTGTGAAATGGGTTCATTCCTGCTCACCAGCGCACTTTGGTATTTAGGCACTCTTAGGTTTATATTTATTCATATTTTTCCACATCATCACACTTTATGGCTTCGTCACCTCCTAAGTGTCGGCCAACACAGCTCGATTCGGAGTCCTAGTGGACATTCTGGGTCGGGATGTGTCAGTGGAACCCCATTTGACAATGTTTTGGTCTTGACTATTGTATTTTTCACTTATTTTTTCAGTTTACGGCTTAAATATTCTACTAAGTATACATTTGTTGCTCAATAAATCATAAAACTGCTTCCAAATACCTTATAAAGTTTGGCTTAATGCTTGTGGAAAATATTTCACAAAAATAAAAAATTTCATTTTTGACCAAAAACCATGGGTTAACACTCACGGTTTTTAGTCGGTTTTGCAAATTCGTACATAAATCACCGTTCAATCTATTTATTTTCATCTTTGCCTCAATGTGAAGTTTTGAAAATGAAGGCGAGACTTTCCATTAAGATTCCTGAGGGTGGAACCCCATTTGACAATGTTTTGGTCCTCACTATTGTAATTTTCACTTATTTTTTCAGTTTTCGGCTTAAATATTCTACTAACTATACATTTGTTGCTCAATAAATCATAAAACTGCTTCTAAACACCTTATAAAGTTTTCCATAATGCCCGCAGAAAATATTTTGCAAAAGTAAAATTTTTCATTTTTGACCATATAAACATGGGTTAACTCACTCTTTTAGTCGGTTTTACAAATTCGTACATAAATCACCGTTGCTCAATAAGTATACATTCTACTAAGTATACATTTGTTGCTCAATAAAAATCATAAAACCACTTCCAAACACCTTATAAAGTTTTCCTTAATGCTCATGGAAAATATTTCGCAAAAATGAAAATTTTCATTTTGACCAAAAAAACATTGGTTAACACTCACAATTTTTTTGTCGGTTTTCTAAATTCATACATAAATCATTGTTCAATCTATCTGTTTTCACAATCGCCTCACCATGTAATTTTGAAAATTAAGGTAAGACTTTCTGTTGAGATTCTTGAGGGTGGAACCCCATTTGACAATGTTTTGGTCCTCACTATTGTATTTTCACTTATTTTCTCAATTTTTGGTTTAAATATTCTACTAAGTATACATTTATAGCTAAATAAATCATCAAACCAATTCCAAACACCTTGCAAAGTTTTCCATAATGTTCGCGGAAAATATTTCGCAAAAATAAAAATTTGTATTTTTTGACCAAAAAAACATGGGTTAACACTCACGATTTTTAGTCGTTTTACAAATTCATACATAAATCTTCATTCAATATATATGTTTTCACCTTCACTACACCGTGAAATTTTGAAAATTAAGATAAGACTTTTCATTGAGATTCTTGAGGGTGGAACCCCATTTCACAATGTTTTGGTCCTCACTATTGTATTTTTGGCTTGAATATTCTACTAAGTATAAATTTGTTGCTCAATAAATCATAAAACCGCTTCCAAACACCTTATAAAGTTTTTCTTAATGCTTGCGGAAAATATTTCGCAAAAATAAAATTTTTCATTTTTGACCAAAAAACGTGGGTTAACACTCATGGTTTTTTGTCGGATTTGCAAATTCGTACATAAATCACCATTCATTCTATTTATTTTCACATTCGCCTCAATGTGAAGTTTTGAAAATTAAGGGGAGACTTTCCATAGAGATTCTTGAGGGTGGAAGCCCGCTTGACAATGTTTTGGTCTTCACTATTTTATATTTCACTTATTTTTTCAGTTTTTGGCTTGAATACTCTACTAAGAATACATTTGTTGCTCAATAAATCATAAAACCACTTCCAAACACCTTAAAAAGTATTCCTTAATACTCGCGGAAAATATTTACAAAAATAAAAAATTTCATTTTTGAACAATAAAACATGGGTTAACACTCACAATTTTTAGTCGGTTTTACAAATTCGTACATAAATCATTGTTTAACCTATTTTTTTTCACCTTCGCCTCATCGTGAAATTTTGAAAATTAAGATAAGACTTTCCGTTGAGAATCTTGAGGGTGGAACCCCATTTGACAATGTTTTGGTCCTCACTATTGTATTTTTCACTTATTTTTTCAATTTTGGGCTTAAATATTCTACTAAGTATACATGTCTTGCTTAATAAATCATAAAACTGCTTCCAAACACCTTATAAAGTTTTCCTTAATGCCTGCGGAAAATATTTCGCAAAAATAAAAATTTTTGACCAAAAAACATAGGTGTTCACGGTTTTCAGTCAGTTTTGCAAATTCGTACATAAATCACCATATAAGCTATTTGTTTTCACCTTTGCCTCAATGTGAAGTTTTGAAAATGAAGGCGAGACTTTCCTTTGAGATTCCTGAGGGTGGAACCCCATTTGACAATGTCTTGGTCCTCACTATTGTATTTTTCACTTATTTTTTCAGTTTTCGGTTTAAATATTCTACTAAGTATACATTTGTTGCTCAATAAATCATAAAACTGCTTCCAAACACCTTATAAAGTTTTCCTTAATTCCCGCGGAAAATATTTCGCAAAAATAAAAATTTGCATTTTTGACCAAAAAATTATGGGTTAACATTCAGGGCTAGGGTTGGAAAAAAATCCCAAACCAAACCGAAAAAATCTTGAACCTAAACCGAAAAATTCCAAACTAAAACTATCCTGATGTTTGGTAATCCCATCCCGAAAAATACCGAAGTAATCGGTATGGGATTGGTTTCCAAATCCCATTTGTTCGGTATTCCCGAAATCCCGAAATGTTTTACTTCTTCAGCTTTCGGTTCCCACTTCCTAACTCAAAAGCAGGAGCCTTTTGGCTCCCACTAACAGAAGGCACGAAAATAATATTTAAAAAAAGGAAAGGCACAAAATTGGCTTTGGCTTTCGATTCCCACTTCCCAACTCAAAAGCAGGAGCCTTTTGGCTCCCATTAACAGAAGGCGCAGAGAGCAGCACTCTTTGGGGCAGAGAACAGCACTTTTCGTGTTGAGAAGCAGAGACAGGAAGAGACAGGAAGGAGCTATTGCCGAAAACTCTTGAGTTTGATTTTGACTCTTGAGGCAGAGAGCAGCACCCTTCATGTTGAGAAGCAGAGAGAGCAGGGAGCTACTGTCGAAAGCTCTCTCAAATCTTCGAAGCCCAGCCCATCTCTTTCTCTATCCTCTTTGAAGCTTTCTCTGAATTAGGGTTCGAATGAGGATTTATAAATTAGGGATTGACGATTTAGAGCTTTTGATTGTTTGTATTTGGATTTGGATTTGGATTTCTTGATTAATTTTCTAGGGATTTTTGGATTAATTTTATGTGGATTTGGTTGATTTCAATTTCTGGATTTCCATGGTCGATTTCTGCTTTGCATGTTCGATTTGTTTTCTGCTTTACATGCTCGATCTGCAGGTTTAAATTGAACTTATCAGCTTCTTCCATTAACAAGAAACCAAATTTTTATTGAATTTGAAAACCCAAACCATACTAAAATCCCAAAAATATTTCGGGAATATAAAAATTTTGGTTTGGGATCAGGATTCAGATTTTCATCCCAAGAAGGATCTGTTTGGGTTTCGGGATCTTATTTTTGAGATTGGATCCCATACCGATCCAGCCCCACTCACGGCTTTTAGTCAATTTTGCAAATTCGCATATAAATCACCATTCAATCTATTTATTTTCAGCTTCACCTCAATGTGAAGTTTTGAAAATTAAGGTGAGACTTTCAATTGAGATTCTTGAGGATGGAACCCCATTTGACAATGTTCTGGTCCACATTATTGTATTTTTCACATATATTTTTTTTTTCCAGTTTTTGGCTTAAATATTCTACTAAGTATACATTTGTTGCTCAATCAATCATAAAACCGCATCCAAACACCTTATAAAGCTTTCCTTGATGCTTGCGGAAAATATTTACAAAAATAAAAATTTTCATTTTTAAACAAAAAAATGTAGTCACGATTTTTAGTTGGTTTTACAAATTCATACATAAATCGTCGTTCAAACTATTTGCTTTCACCTTCACCTCATCGTGAAATTTCGAAAATTAAGGTAAAACTTTTCGTTGAGATTCTTGATGGTGGAACGCCATTTGACAATGTTTTGGTCTTCACTATTGTATCTTTCACTTTGTTTTTTTTCAATTTTTGGTTTACATAATTTACAAAGTATACATTTGTTGCTCAATAAATCATCAAACCGCTTCCAAACACCTTACAAAGTTTTCCTTAATGCTTGCAAAAAATATTACGCAAAAATAAAAATTTACATTTTTGACCAAAAAAACATGGGTTAACACTCACGATTTTTAGTCGGTTTTATAAATTCTTACATAAATCATTGTTCAATCTATATGTTTTCACCTTCGCTTGACCATGAAATTTTGAAAATTAAGGTAAGACTTTCCGTTGAGATTCTTGACGGTGGAACCCATTTGACAATGTTTTGGTCTTCACTATTGTATTTTTCACTTATTTTTTCAGTTTTCGGCTTAAATATTCTACTAAGTATACATTTGTTACACAATAAATCATAAAACCGCTTCCAAACAACTTATAAATTTTTCCTTAATGCTCGTAGAAAATATTTCGCAAAAATAAAAATTTGCATTTTTGACAAAAAAAAAAACGTGGGTTAACACTCACGATTTTTAGTTGTTTTACAAATTCGTGCATAAATCATCGTTCAATCTATTTGTTTTCATATTCGCCTCACCATGAAATTTTGAAAATTAAGGTAAGACTTTCCATTGAGATTCTTGAGGGTGGAACCCCATTTGACAATGTTTTGGTCCTCACTATTTTATTTTTCACTTATTTTTTCAGTTTTTGGCTTAAATATTCTACTAACTATACATTTGTTGCTCAATAAATCATAAAACTGCTTCCAAACACCTTATAAAGTTTTCCATAATGCCTGCAGAAAATATTTTGCAAAAGTAAAATTTTTCATTTTTGACCATATAAACATGGGTTAACACTCACTGCTTTTAGTCGGTTTTACAAATTCGTACATAAATCACCGTTCAATCTATTTATTTTTAGCTTCAACTCAATGTGGAGTTTTGAAAATTAAGGTGAGACTTTCCATTGAGATTCTTGAGGGTGGAACCCCATTTGACAATGTTTTGGTCCACATTATTGTATTTTTCACATATTTTTTTTTCTAGTTTTCGACTTAAATGTTCTACTAAGTATACATTTGTTGCTCAATAAATCATACAACTGCTTCCAAACACCTTATAAAGTTTTCCTTAATGCTCACGGAAAATATTTAGCAAAAATAAAAATTTGCATTTTAGACGAAAAAGACGTGGGTTAACACTCACGATTTTTAGTCGGTTTTACAAATTCATACATAAATCATTCGTTCAATCTATTTGTTTTCACCTTCGCCTCACCGTGAAATTTTAAAAATTAAGGTAAGATTTTCCGTTGAGATTCTTGAGGGTGGAACCCCGTTTGACAATGTTTTGGTCCTCACAATTCTATTTTTCACTTAGTTTTTTAGTTTTCAGCTTAAATATTCTACTAATTATACATTTGTTGCTCAATAAATCATAAAACCGGTTCCAAACACCTTATAAAGTTTTCCTTAATGCTCGCGGAAAATATTTTGCCGAAATAAAAATTTTCATTTTTGACCAAAAAAACGAGGGCTAACACTCACGGCTTTTAGTCGGTTTTGCAAACACCATTCAATCAATTTATTTTCACCTTCGACTGAATGTGAATTTTTGAAAATTAAGGTTAGACTTTCCATTGAGATTCTTGAGGGTGGAACCCCATTTGACAATGTTTTGATCCTCACTATAGTATTTTTCACTTACTTCTTTCAGTTTTTGGCTTAAATATTCCACTAAGTATACATTTATTGCTCAATAAATCATAAACCCATTTCCAAACACCTTATATAGTTTTCCTTAAAACACGTAGAAAATATTTCACAAAAAAAAAAAAATTTCATTGTTGACCAAAAAATCGTGGGTTAACACTCACAGTTTTTTGTCAGTTTTTACAAATTCGTACATAAATCATCGTTCAAACTATTTCTTTTCAACTTTGCCTCACCGTGATGTTTGAAAATTATAGTAATACTTTCCGTTATATTCTTGAGGGTGCAACCCAATTTTAACAATATTTTGGGCTTTCGACTTAAATAGTCTACTAAATATACATTTGTTGCTTAAAAAATCTTAAGTCCGCTTCTAGCTGCCTTATAAATTTTCCTTAATGCTCACGGAAAATGTTTCATGAAAATATAATATTTGCATAAAAAAGGGTTAACACTCACGGTTTTTTGTCGGTTTTTACAAATTCGTACATAAATCGTCGTTCAAACTATTCACCTTTGCCTCACCATGAAGTTTGAAAATTATAGTAATACTTTTTGTTATATTCTTGAGGGTGGATGACACTCCCCGTGCACAATGCGGAAGCTAATAAATAATAATAAAAGTACGAATAAATAAAAACCAGCTATACACAAAGTAAGAACATACATGTGCAAGCGTAAGTGTGAAAAACAAGTTCAGAGCACGGAAGACCTAATGCGGTCCGGGAGAAACAACACTACATAAACACACCCAAAGGTGGTCTTACACTGGTGATAATCTGTCAAATATGCCGGGAAAATCCTCTGGGGAGCCACCACAAGTGCTAGCCAACTAGAACCTGGAAGGGCGCAAAATAGAAAGCGTGAGTGGGCAAAAACAAAGCTTTTCAAAAACTATTTCATAAACAAAGTTCTAACCCCTCGCCGTAAAACCTGTATGCTTCCCAGAAAATAGAATATACATATATATAAGTCATGCTCGGAAATATGCCATGTCAAATGCCTCTAAATAGAATGCAAGTGCTCAGGAAATGTCAAATCAATGCCATGTAATTTGTCAGCCGGAGTAACCTAACGTGACCTGTACGGCTGAATCTAGAGCTCAAATCTCCATCTCACTAACTATTCATGCACACGAGTCGGAACCACCTAAAGTGGTCTGTACGACAGAACTGGGTGTATAATAAGTACGCTCAAGTGCTAGGATCACGTGAAGGCTGGGCGAATAATCGCGGGTCACCTACGAGTCGGAACCACCTAAAGTGGTCTGTACGACAGGACTGTTCACCTAACTTGGATCCAAGATGAGCGTGTGGTACGGGAGGTGAACATCACGTGAAGGACTGTGCCCAACTCTGGGCGGGAGCACTAACATTGGGGGTGCAGGTTATGAGCTCTCTATGTATCTCAAATCACTACTAAACATAAACATAAACCATAACTCACCTGGCACTTACCTGTGCGTCCGCAGCATCAATACATAATACATATGCAACTAATAATGCATAAATAAATGGCAAACAATATGCATGGCATATAAACGTATAAACGTTTCATTTCACTTTCTGGGAAAAACATAAGTATATAGGTATATACGAAAAACCAAAAGCCCACTCACTGATATGTAGAAAGGTCGTAACCCCTTTGCCTCGAGTGACCGCGCTCGTCCTCGGGATAGGTCTCACCTATATGCGAAACAACTATAAAAACGTCAATTTTAAAGCACATAACCAACCATACAAAATAACTTCCATACAATGCTCAAATGGGGTGTATGAATACACCAACGTGATCTACTCAACCTCAGGAACATCCCCATATTTTTATAAAAAATTTCCGATGCCGCACGCGCCCCCACGGGTCTGCCAAGGCACGGTCACACGCGCCGCCCAAGCGCAGGCACGTGTCTGGCACACTGACGGTGTCAGTTAACGTCGTTAGGAATATTCTATTAACCCTGACGGATTCCGTTAACGCCGTTAGGAATATTTCGTCCAAACTGATGGAATATTCCGTCGTCTTCCCCGGCCAAACTCCGGCGCCGGAAAATCGGGAAATTTTCAAAACTTCGTATCTTATTTGTTTTTCAACCAAATTTCACAAAATTGGTACCAAAATGAAGCTTACAACAAGAGGAACAAATCCATACCACTTTCAAGCACTAAAACCCATAGAATCTCGTCGGGAAAACACCACCAACTCCGGCCAAACCGGCAACTCACGATCCCGACATCCAAAACCTTCAAACGAACCACCCCGAGCCTCCTAAGGACCTCACCAAGCTTCCTACAAGCTTGAAATTCCCAAAAAACACAAGAATTAACGTGTGCATGAACAGTGACCAAATCGGGGGATCTTGAGTTTGATGTGAAAACGAAGGTATCCTTACCTGAAATGGGTATGGTTGAACTCCTAAGGACCTCACGAGCACGAATATGTAATTTGTTTCCTCGATCTGTGAAGGTTTCAAGGGTTTTGGGTGTCGTCCGTACGAAAAGAATAGGAAAGGGAGAGTGAGAGAGACTCGGGACAGGGCAGAGAGAGAGAGAGGAATGTGTGTGGATGTGTGTCTGGTCCAAAATCCACCAACCAAAAACCAAAAGCGACCACACAACGAAAAACCATGTTAGGGGCAAAACCGTCATTTCACCCCTACGGTACGAAAAGTCCGGGACAAGTTGTCACAGTGGAACCCCATTTTAACAATGTTTTGGGCCTCCTTACTACACTTTTCACTCATTTTTTTAGTTTTCGACTTAAATAGTCTACTAAATATGCACAATAAATCGTAAATCCGCTTGTAAATGCCTTATGATAATTTTTCTTAATGCTCATGGAAAATATTTTGCGAAAGTAAAAAATTTGTATTTTTGACAAAAAGTGGGTTAACATTCATGCTTTTTTGTCAATTTTTAAAAATTCGTACATAAATCATCGATCAAACTCTTTATTTTCACCTTCGCCTCACTGTAAAGTTTGAAAATTAAAGTAATACTTTCCGTTAATATTGTTGAGGGCGGAACCCCATTTTAACAATATTTTGGGCTCACTACTATATTTTTCACTTATTTTTTTTGTTTTCGACGTAAATAGTCTACTAAATATACATTTGTTGCTCAATAAATCGTAAATCCGCTTCCAAATACCTTACAAAATTTTCCTTAATGTTCACAGAAAATATTTCGCAAAAATAAAAAATTTGCACTTTTGACAAAAAAAACATGGGCTAATACTCATGGTTTTTAGTTAGTTTCTACAAATTCGTACATAAATTGTCCTTAAAACCATTTATTTTCACTTTCGCCTTACTGTGAAATTTGAAAATTATAGTAATACTTTTTGTTATATTCTTGATGGTGGAACCCCATTTTAACAATGTTATTTAAATAGTCTACTAAATATACAGTTGTTGCTCAATAAGTCGTAAAACCACATCCAAATGCCTTATAAATTTTGCTTAATGCTCATAGAAAATATTTTGAGAAAATAAAAAATTTGCATTTTTGACAAAAAAATGTGGGTTAACACTCATAGTTTTTAGTCGATTTTTACAAATTTATACATAAATTGTCGTTCAAACTATTCATTTTCACCTTCCTCCACTGTGAAGTTTGAAAATATTTTGGAGGGAGGAACCTAATTTTAACAATGTTTTAGGCCACACTACTATATTTTTCACTTATTTTTTTAGTTTTCGCCTTAAATAGTCTACTAAATATCCATTTGTTGCTCAATAAATCGTAAATCCGCTCCCAACTACCTTATAAAATTTTCCTTAATGCTCACGGAAAATATTTCACAAAAACAAAATATTTGCATTTTTTTACAAAAAACATGGGTGTACTCACAGTTTTTAGTCGATTTTTACAAATTCGTACATAAATCGTCGTTCAAACTATTTATTTTCACCTTTGCCTAATCGTGAAGTTTGAAAATTATAGTTCTACTTCTTGTTATATTCTTGAGGGTGGATCACCATTTTAACAATGTTTTAGGACTCGATACTATATTTTTCACATATTTTTTTAGTTTTCGACTTAAATAGTCTACTAAATATCCATTTGTTGCTCAATAAATTGTAAATACGCTTTCAAATGCCTTATAAAATTTTCCTTAATGCTCTAGGAAATTTTTTCAAGAAAATAAAAAATGTGCATTTTTGACAAAAAAACGTGTGTTAACATTCATTGTTTTTGGTTTGTTTTTACAAATTCGTACATAAATCATCATTCAATGTCACTTCCCAGCCTAGGTCCCCATCACATCCCGGGTTTGACTCCACCGTAGCACGATATTGTCCGCTTTGGGCCCCGACCATGCCCTCACGGTTTTATTTCTCAGAACTCACACGAGAACTTCCCAGTAGGTCATTCATCATGGGATTGACCTCGCGTGCTACTCGTTTAACTTCAGAGTTCCGATGAACTCTGAAGCCAGTGAGCTCCCAAAAAGCCTTGTGCTAGGTAGAGATAGGAATATACATATAAAACTTACAGGATCCTCACCCCTGGGCGATGTGGGATCTTACATTCAAACTATTTACTTTTACATTCACCTTACAGTGATGTGTAAAAATTATAGTAATTCTTTTTGTTGTATCTGTGAGGGTGGAACCCAATTTTAATAATGTTGTGGGCCTCACAACTATATGTTTCACTTATTTTTTTAGTTTTTGACACAAAAAATCTACAAAATATACATTTGTTGCTTGATAAATCGTAAATCCGATTCCAAATGCCTTATAAATTTTCCTTAATGCTCATGGAAAATGTTTCGCGAAAATAAAAAATTTGCCTTTTTGACAAAAAACATGGATGTTACACTCACGGTTTTTTGTCAGTTTTTACAAATTTGTACATAAATTGTTGTTCAAACTATTTATTTTCAGCTTTGCCTCACCGTTAAGTTTGAAAATTAAAGTAATACTCTGTTAACATTCTTAAGGGTGGAGCCTTATTTTAAGAATGTTTTGGGCCTCACAACTATATTTTTCACTTATTTTTTAAGTTTTTAACTTAAATACTCTACTAAATATACATTTGTTGCTCAATAAATTGTAAATCCGCTTCCAAATGCCTTATAAAATTTTCCTTAATGCTCACAGAAAATATTTAGCGAAAATAAAAAATTTGCATTTTTAACAAAAAAACTTGGTTTTAGTTAGTTTTTACAAATTTGTACGTAAATCGTCGTACAAACTATTTATTTTTACCTTCACCTCACTGTGAAGTTTGAAAATTATAGTAATACTTTACGTTATATTCTTGTGGGTGGAACGCAATTTGAACAATGTTTTGGGCCATATAAATTTTCCTTAATGCTCATGGAAAATGTTTCACAAAAATAAAAAATTTGCATTTTTGACAAAAAAACGTGGGTGTTGACGGTTTTTAGCCGGTTTTTACAAATTCGTATATAAATCGTCGTTCGAACTAATTATTTTCACCTTCACCTCATCGTGAAATTTGAAAATTAAATTAATATTTTCAGTTAATATTCTTGAGGTGGAATCGTATTTTAACAATGTTTTCGGCCTCATTACTATAATTTTCACTTATTTTTTTAGTTTTCGACATAAATACTCTACTAAATATACATTTGTTACTCAATAAATCGTAAATCTGCTTCCAAATGCCTTATAAAATTTTCCTCAATGGTCATTGAAAATATTTCGCGAAAATAAAAATATTGCAATTTTGACAAAAAAACGGTTTTTAGTCAATTTCTACAACTTCGTACATAAATCATTGTTATACAGTAATACTTTTTGTTATATTCTTGAGGGTGGAACGCCATTTTAACAAACTATATTTTTCACTTATTTTTTTAGTTTTCGACTGAAATGGTCTACTAAGTATACATTTGTTGCTCAATAAATCGTAAACTTGCTTCCAAATAAATAAATGAAATAGAAAAGGATACGATCAGTACTTTGGTACCGATTATCCACAAGAACTGTCGGTAACTTGGTAGCAACAGTTTCTAGTAAGAATCGCTAGCTTCATACCAAACCCCTCTTTTCAATTTTTTCTTTTTAGTTTTTTGCTTATGCTTGTTTTAGTTCTCTTACCATAACAACAAACTATCAAACTCATATTCTTCAAAATATATTTTTTCATGCAAAATCTATTATTGTACATATTTAAACACTTGTAATCAACGATTTAAAACCTAAATTTAAAGATATTTGAATTTAATAGTGGTTACTCAGATAAAGTAATGTACGAAGAAAAAACTCAAAGGAATAAACAAAAAAGCAGAAAAAAAAATGGAATTGGGAAAGATCGGTACCAAGCTACCGATCCTCGCCCAATCGTATTTAAATCAGCATTCAATCTATTTATTTTCACCTTTGGCTCACCGTGAAGTTTTGAAAATTAAGGTGAGACTTTCCATTGAGATTCTTGAGGGTGGAACCCCCATTTGACAATGTTTTGGTCCTCACTATAGTATTTTTCACTTACTTCTTTCAGTTTTTGGCTTAAATATTCCACTAAGTATACATTTGTTGCTCAATAAATCATAAACCCGCTTCCAAACACCTTATATAGTTTTCCTTAAAACTTGTGGAAAATATTTCACAAAAATAAAAAAATTTCATTTTTGACCCAAAAAACGTGGGTTAACACTCATAGTTTTTAGTCAGTTTTTACAAATTCGTACATAAATCGTCGTTCAAACTATTTCTTTTCAACTTCGCCTCACCATGATGTTTGAAAATTATAGTAATACTTTCCGTTATATTCTTGAGGGTGCAACCCATTTTTAACTATATTTTGGGCTTTTGACTTAAATAGTCTACTAAATATACATGTGTTGCTCAAAAAATCTTAACTCCACTTCCAACTGCCTTACAAATTTTCCTTAATGCTCACGGAAAATGTTTCATGAAAATATAATATTTTCATAAAAAAAGGGTTAACACCTACGGTTTTTTGTCGGTTTTTACAAATTCGTACATAAATCGTCTTTCAAACTATTCACCTTCGCCTCACCGTGAAGTTTGAAAATTATAGTAATACTTTTTGTTATATTCTTGATGGTGGAACCCCATTTTAACAATGTTTTGGGCCTTACTACTGTATTTTTCACTCATTTTTTTTTGTTTTCGATTTAAATAGTCTACTAAATATACAATTGTTGCTCAATAAGTCGCAAAACCACTTCCAAATGCCTTATAAATTTTGTTTAATGCTCACAAAAAATATTATGAGAAAATAAAAAATTTGCATTTTTGACAAAATAAATGTGAGTTAACACTCATAGTTTTTAGTCGATTTTTACAAATTTGTACATAAATCGGCGTTCAAACTATTTATTTTCACCTTCGCCCCACTGTGAAGTTTGAAAAATAAAGTAATACTTTCCGTTAATATTCTGGAGGGAGGAGCCTTATTTTAACAATGTTTTAGGCCTCACTACTATATTTTTCACTTATTTTTTTAGTTTTCGCCTTAAATAGTCTACAAAATATCCATTTGTTGCTTAATAAATCATAAATCCGTTGCCAACTACCTTATAAAATTTTCCTTAATGCTTACGGAAAATATTTCACAAAAATAAAATATTTGCTTTTTTTACAAAAAAACATGGGTTAACACTCACAATTTTCTGGAGGGAGGAACCTTATTTTAACAATGTTTTAGGACTCGCTACTATATTTTTCACTTATTTTTTTAGTTTTCGACTTAAATAGTCCACTAAATATCCATTTGTTGCTTAATAAATTGTAAATACGCTTTCAAATGCCTTATAAAATTTTCCTTAATGCTCCCGGAAAATTTTTCGAGAAAATAAAAAATTTGCATTTTTGACAAAAAAACGTGTGTTAACATTCATTGTTTTTCGTCAGTTTTTACAAATTCGTACATAAATCATCATTCAAACTATTTATTTTTACATTCACCTCACAGTGATGTTTAAAAATTATAGTAATTCTTTTTGTTGTATTCTTGAGGCTGGAACCCAATTTTGACAATGTTGTGGGCCTCACAACTATATTTTTCACTTATTTTTTTAGTTTTCGACACAAATAATTTGCTAAATATACATTTGTTGCTCAATAAATCGTAAATCCGCTTCCAAATGCCTTATAAATTTTCCTTAATGTTCATGGAAAATGTTTCGCGAAAATAAAAAATTTGCCTTTTTGACAAAAAACATGGGTGTTACACTCACGGTTTTTTGTCAGTTTTTACAAATTCATACATAAATCGTTGTTCAAACTATTTATTTTCACCTTCGCCCCACCGTTAAGTTTGAAAATTAAAGTAATATTTTCTGTTAACATTCTTGAGGGTGGAACCTTATTTTAACAATGTTTTGGGTCTCACAACTATATTTTTCACTTATTTTTTAAGTTTTTGACTTAAATACTCTGCTAAATATATATTTGTTACCCAATAAATTATAAATCCACTTCCAAATGCCTTATAAATTTTGCTTAATGCTCACAGAAAATATTTTGCAAAAATAAAAAATTTGCATTTTTGACAAAAAATGGGTGTTGACAGTTTTTAGTCAGTTTTTACAAATTCGTATATAAATTACCGTTCGAACTAATTATTTTCACCTTCACCTCACTGTGAAATTTGAAAACTAAATTAATACTTTCCGTTAATATTCTTGAGTGTGGAACCATATTTTAACAATGGTTTCGGCCTCATTGCTATAATTTTCACTTATTTTTTTAGTTTTCGACATAAATACTCTACTAAATATATTATTGTTGCTCAATAAATCGTAAATCCACTTCCAAATGCCTTATAAAAGTTTCCTTAATGGTCATTGAAAATATTTTGTGAAAATAAAAATATTGCAATTTTGACAAAAAACGATTTTTAGTCAGTTTCTACAACTTCGTACATAAATCGTTGTTAATTTTTCACCTTCACATCACCATGAAGTTTGAAGATTATAGTAATACTTTTTGTTATATTCTTAAGGGTGGAACGCCATTTTAACGATGTTTTGGGCCTCCCTACAATATTTTTCACTTATTTTTTAGTTTTCGACTTAAATAGTCTACTAAATATACATTTATTGCTCAATAAATCGTAAACTTGCTTCCAAATAAATAAATGAAATAGAAAAGGATACGATCAGTACTTTGGTACCGATTGTCCAGTATAACTATCGCTAATTTGTTAGCAATTGTTCCATTTACGAATCGCTAGCTTCCTACCAAACACCTCTTTTCAATTTTTTCTTTTTAGTTTTTGTTTTTTGCTTATGTTTGTTTTAGTTCTCTTACCATAACAACAAACTATCAAACTCATATTCTTCAAAATATATTTTTTCATGCAAAATCTATTATTGTACATATTTAAACACTTGTAATCAACGATTTAAAAACTAAATTTAAAGATATTTGAATCTAATAGTGGTTACTCAATTAAAGTAATGTATGAAGAAAAAACCCAAAGGAATAAGAAAAAAAGCAGAAAATAAATATAAAAAATGGAATTGGGAAAGATCGGTACCAATCCACCGATCCTTGCCCAGTCGTATTTAAATCATCGTTCAATCTATTTATTTTCACCTATGCCTCACCATGAAGTTTTGAAAATTAAGGTAAGACTTTCCGTTAAGATTCTTGAGGGTCGAACCCTATTTTTGGGTCTCCTTACTATATTGTTCACTTATTTTTTTAGTTTTCAGCTTAAATATTCTACTAGATATACATTTGTTGCTTAATACATCGTAAATCCACTTCCACATGCCTTACAAAGTTTTCCATTATGCTCATGGAAAATGTTTCGCGAAAATAAAAAATTTGCATTTTTGACAGAAAACGTGGGTTCACACTCTCGTTTTTAGTCCGTTTTGCAAATTCGTACATAAATCGTCATCCAATCTATTCATTTTCACCTTCGCCTCATCGTGAAGTTTTGAAAATTAAGCTTAGACATTCCATGGATATTCTTGAGGGTGGAACCCAGTTTTAACAATGTTTTGGGTGAACAATACCAGTGTTAGAGTAAATGTAGAAATTTAGAGAATAATCCAAATGATGATTTTGAGGTACGACTTGAATCGTTTCCTTAAAGTATTATTTGCCCCCACTTGAATGAGTTTGCTAAAGGGTTCTTGGCAAATCACTTTTAGGATACAACAATGTATGGAATATTCGATTAGCAAAACCGAATTATATTCCCTTAGAAATAACTAGAAAGAAAATGTATGAATGTGATGGAGAGAGTAGAGAGCAAGGAATGTAGAAATAAATTTCTAAAATTGTGTGTGAAACATTATGCCACAATAGGTATTTATAGGCATTAAAACACCCGTTCATCGAGTCCTTTCATTTTAGTTGAAGATATACAACCCTTCTTAATAGTATTGATCTAAAAGACATGTCTTCTATTTAGAATTTTCAAAAAATAAATTTGACTAATTACATCTTTTAATTCTACTCGTACAATTTGAGTAAGCATCATGTCTTTTAATCAAAAGTTGCAACCATTCAACAAAATATACAAAGGTTGAATGAAACCTAACCTTTTGTAAAGGGTTGCCAATTGTACACATGCTACTCACTGCAGCACCACACACATGCTGCACAAAATCATATATATATATATATATATATATATGTTGAATCAGAAAGGTGACGACGCCATATAATGTTGTGATGTGGATAATATGAATAAATTTAAACCTAAAAGTGCCTAAATGCAAGAGTGCGCATGTGAGCGGGAATGAACCCATTTCACACATGATGTCAGAGCATAAGTAAAGTATAGTAAAGTAGAATGAGAATTCTACCATCGAAGGTAAACTCCTAAACCAAGATTTGTCGAGAATCCTCGTCGACATGAAAACTTAGCCACTAAAACCTGGAGGGGCGAAAAACAAGGATAAGTGTGCCTAAAAATAAAGCTTGTAAAACCTTTTCGAAAATGTAATAATCCCTCACCGTAAAACAAGTATAGTTTCCAAATATATATACTACATATATTATGAAAACGTTTATCATAAACAGTAATATCACCATAATGCAACAATTCACGATATTCAGCATATAAAACGCATGACCATCAGTAATCACCATAACTTGAATGAACAAACATATAATATCGGGTGCTCATCGACATATGCTGACACACGAGTTCATGTAGAGGTATTCTGACATGAATAGGACTGGGTGTAATAATGATTTATACTTTAGAACTATAATCACGTGAAGACTGGCGCTATGCGCGTCACTTACGAGTCCTAATTGCCCATAGCAGTCTAGGACATGACTGGCACTTACAATGGATCCAAAGTGAGGGTACAATGCGATGTGAACATACAAGTGAAGCTGGCCCTAGCTCGGACAAGTGCAAACACCAGTGTAGCACACAATGAGCAGATAACGTAATTATAATCATATAATGGTAAATCGATAATTCGATAATTCGATAATTCTAGTCAATGCAATACTATTCATGACTGTAAACCCAATTAAGGCATCAATAATAATACGCATACATGTGGATCTCATAGAACGTAGCATAATTTCATAAATTTCGTTAATACACTAATTCTTTTAAACGTTATTTTAATCTAAGCGTAATGTGGAAAATTCTTTATCAAATATATAAATGGAAACTAAATAAATATATAATATTTAAAAAGCAAAGCTCCACTCACAAATCATGTTGTTGGGTCGAACCCGCCTCGCGGGCTACGAAGATTATTGCGATGCGGTTCACCTAGAAACGAAACCATTTACGTAAATACATAACGTACTAATGTAAATTCGCGTATTCGTACAAAGTATGGCTAATAAAGAAACTATTTTAAAAATGTCGAATTTCGAAAAACGGACGGCGGATTTGGGTTCTGCACGTCAAGAAACCTAAGGAGGGACCTCGGGTTCTTCCACGACCCAACCACCCACACGCGTCCACGAGTGCCCATGCACTTACAAATACGACTGTACTAGCCTTCCTCGCGAGTTCTTGCAATTTTGCAGGTTTTAATCCAACTTTCAAAGCTCCGTTTGAACTCATTTCTCAGCCAAATTCAGTGATTTAAGAACCAAATAAAAGATAGGAATGTAGGGAACAAAACTATACCCATTGGAAGCCCAGTCGTGGCCGGAGTTAGCCTAAAAAAGGCCTGAAAGTGGCTACATCGTTCGCTGGAAAATTTGGGGGGAAAACTCCCCAAGATGCTTTCTGCATTATATCACCCCCA
Organism: Pyrus x bretschneideri; assembly: GCF_019419815.1. NCBI lineage: Eukaryota > Viridiplantae > Streptophyta > Magnoliopsida > Rosales > Rosaceae > Pyrus > Pyrus x bretschneideri. The sequence goes on from NW_025999785.1 coordinate 332,372, forward strand.
TATCTCATTTTAAGGTTGAAAAATGATATAAGGCTTTGAAATAAGAAGGAAGTGAAGGTCTTGAGGCTCACCATAGTAGGGGAAGGAAATGAATAATGATACAACCATTGTACAATGTAGGTTCAATGGCTGGGTTACATTCATAACTCGAAGTCCTAGTTTCTGGGTTGAGAAGCTCATAGATCTCATTGAGGTAACAAGTATAGCGACGTTGATGGTGGTGATCTTTGCCTCACAGTCGTACTATGCTTGCCGAGATGAAAAAATGAAAGAGGTTGAGGGAGTTAGGTGCAGGACGAATGACAGAGAGAATTAAGGTGATGGCGAGTGATAGAGAAAGATGAGGTGGTGGTCTGAAATTTGCCAGAATGGCGAAGGTGTGGTGGTGGCTTGGTGAAGTTTTACCAATAGGAAAGAGATATAGTTTGAGTGAAAGAGAAATAATGTATAAAAATAAAGGGGAGGAAAAGGTTTGAGAGTTTAAAAGAGGGAGAGATGTCCGAGAGAGTATGAAGGAGAGGACACAGGGACAAATGGGAGAGGAGACCCACGTGGGTGGGTTCCACAGACACATATAAGAAAATAATAAAATAATAAGGAGGAATATCTAGAATAGTGAATTTACTAAAATGCCCTTCTGCTTTGTAGTTTTGTAAAATCTACATCGTAGCTCCAAATTTGATTTTGTTTGCGCCTATGCGTTTGTACTGTCAAGTACTACAGGAATACCATAAAATAATAGCTCATACATGTCATGAAATAATGGTCAACGAAAGTCAACATTCACCTCTCTAGAGGCATTTTGGTCAAATCACACATTTAAAATTAATAAAATCGTTAGGGACGGGTTGTTACATTAGGCCTCATGACTACATTTTTCACATATTTTTTTTTAGCTTTCGCCGTTAAATGTTCTACTAAATAGACATTTATTGCTAAAAAAATTAAAAAAAACCACTTCAAAATGTGTTATAAAGTTTTCATTAATGTCAAGAAAAATATTGCACAAAAAGAAAAAATTTGCATTTTTGACCCAAAAAAACATGGGTTAACATTCATGATTTTAAGTCAGTTTTACAAATTCGTACATAAATCATCGTTCAATCTATTTGTTTTCACCTTCACCTCATTGTGAAATTTTGAAAATTAAGGTCAAACTTTCTGTTGAGATTCCTGAGGGTGGAACCTCATTTGACAATGTTTTGGTCATCACTATTGTATTTTTCACTTATTTTTTCAGTTTTCGGCTTAAATATTCTATTAAGTATACATTTGTTGCTCAAAAAATCATAAAACCGCTTCCAAACACCTTATAAAGTTTTCCTTAATGCTCGAGGAAAATATTTCGCAAAAATAAAAATTTGCATTTTGACCAAAAAAACGTGGGTTAACACTCACGATTTCTAGTCGGTTTTACAAATTCGTACATAAATCATTGTTCATACTATTTGTTCTCACCTTCGCTTCATCGTGAAATTTTAAAAATAAAGGTAAGACTTTCCGCTGAGATTCTTGAGGGTGGAACCCCATTTGACAATGTTTTGGTCCTCACTGTTGTATTTTTCACTTACTCTTTCAATTTTCGGCTTAAATATTCTACTAAGTATACATTTGTTGGTCAATAAATCATCAAACCACTTCCAAACACCTTATAAAGTTTTTCTTAATACTCATGGAAAATATTTCGCAAAAATAAAAAATTTCATTTTTGACCAAAAAAACATGGGTGTTACGACTTTTAGTCGGTTTTGCAAATTTGTACATAAATCATTGGTCAATCTATATATTTTCACCTTCGCCTCAATGTGAAGTTTTGAAAATTAAGGTGAGACTTTCGATTGAGATTCTTGAGGGTGGAACCCCATTTCACAATGTTTTGGCCCTCACTATTGTATTTTTCACTCATTTTTTTCTTCAATTTTTGGCTTAAATATTCCACTAAGTATACATTTGTTGCTCAATAACTCATAAAACCACTTCCAAACACTTTATAAAGTTTACCTTAATGCTCGCGGAAAATATTTTGCAAAAATAAAGATTAGCATTTTTGACCAAAAAAACGCAGGTGTTCTCATGATTTTTAGTCGGTTTTATAAATTCGTACATAAATCATCGTTCAAACTATTTGTTTTCACCTTCGCGTCATTGTGAAATTTTTAAAAATAAGGTAAGTCATTCCATTGAGATTCTTGAGGGTGGTACATCATTTGACAATGTTTTGGTCCTCACTATTGTATTTTTCACTTATTTTTTCAGTTTTCAGCTTAAATATTCTATTAAGTATATATTTGTTGCTCAATAAATCTTAAAACCGCTCCCATAAAGTTTTCCTTAATGCTTGTGGAAAATATTTCGCAAAAATAAAAATTTGCATTTTTGACCAAAAGAATGTGGGTTAACACTTATGATTTTTAGTTAGTTTTACAAATTCCTACATAAATCATCATTCAATCTATTTGTTTTCACCTTCACCTTATCGTGAAAATTTGAAAATTAGGGTCAGACTTTCCGTTGAAATTCTTGAGGGTGGAACCTCATTTGACAATGTTTGGTCCTCACTATTGTATTTTTCACTTATTTTTTCAGTTTTTGGCTTAAATATTCTACTAAGTATACATTTGTTGCTCAATAAATCATAAAATGTCACATCCTGGCCCGGGGTGGATCACTTCCCGGGCCCGCTCCACCACCGTAGCACGATATTGTCCGCTTTGGGCCCCGACCACGCCCTCACGGTTTTGTTTATGGGAATTCAGACAAGAACATCCTAGTGGGTCACCCATCATGGGATTGCTCTAGCCCCCTTCTCGCTTAACTTCAGAGTTCCCATGGAACCCGAAGCCAGTGAGCTCCCAAAAGGTCTCGTGCTAGGTAGAAATGAGAATATACATATAAGGATCACTCCTCTGGGCGATGTGGGATGTCACAATCCACCCCCCTTAGGGGCCCGACGTCCTCGTCGGCACACACGCGGCCAGGGCTAGGCTCTGATACCAAATTGTCACATCCCGGCCCGGGGCGGATCACTTCCCGGGCCCGTTCCACCACCGTAGCATGATATTGACCGTTTTGGGCCCCGACCACGCCCTCACGGTTTTGTTTCTGGGAACTCAGACGAGAACTTCCCAGTGGGTCACCCATCATGGGATTGCTCTAGCCCCCTTCTCGCTTAACTTCAGAGTTCCCATGGAACCCGAAGCCAATGAGCTCCCAAAAAGTCTCGTGCTAGGTAGGGATGAGAATATACCTATAAGGATCACTCCCCTGGGCGATGTGGGATGTCACATAAAACCACTTCCAAACACCATATAAAGTTTTCCTTAATGCTCGCGGAAAATATTTCGCAAAAATAAAATTTTGCAATTTGACCAAAAAAACGTGGGTTTCACGATTTCAAGTCGGTTTTACAAATTCGTACATAAATCATGGTTCATACTATTTGTTCTCACCTTCGCCTCATCGTGAAATTTTGAAAATTAAGGTAAGACTTTCCATTTTGATTCTTGAGGGTGGAACCCCATTTGACAATGTTTTGGTCCTCACTATTATATTTTTCACTTACGTTTTCAATTTTTGGCTTAAATATTCTACTAAGTATACATTTGTTGGTCAATAAATCATAAAACTGCTTACACCTTATAAAGTTTTCCTTAATGCTCGCGGAAAATATTTTGCAAAAATAAATTTTCATTGTTGACCAAAAAAACATGGGTTAACACTCACGGCTTTTAGTCGGTTTTACAAATTCACACATAAATCACCAGTCAATCTATTTATGTTCCCCTTCGCCTTAATGTGAAGTTTTGAAAATTAAGGTGAGACTTTCGATTGAGATTCTTGAGGGTGGAACCCCATTTGACAATGTTTTGGTCATCACGATTGTATTTTTCACTTATTTTTTAAGTTTGCAGCTTAAATATTCTATTAAGTATACATTTGTTGCTCAATAAATCATAAAACGGCCTCCAAACACCTTATAAAGTTTTCCTTAATGCTAGTGGAAAATATTTCGCAAAAATAAAAATTTGCATTTTTTACCAAAAAAACATGGTTCAACATTCATGACTTCTAGTCGGTTTTACAAATTTGTATATAAATCATTGTTCATACTATTTGTTCTAACTTTCGCTTCGTCGTGAAATTTTGAAAATTAAGGTAAGACTTTCTGTTGAGATTCTAGGGTGGAACCCCATTTGACAATGTTTTGGTCCTCACTATTGTATTTGTCACTTATTTTTTCAGTTTAAATATTCTACTAAGTATACATTTGTTGGTCAATAAATCATAAAACCTCTTCCAAACACCTTATAAAGTTTTCCTTAATGCTCTCAGAAAATATTTCACAAAAATAAAAAATTTCATTTTTGACCAAAAAAACGTGGGTTAATCATGACATTTAGTCGGTTTTGCAAATTCGTACATAAATCACCGTTCAATCTATTTATTTTCACATTTGCCTCAATGTGAAGTTTTAAAAATTAAGGTGAGACCTTTCATTGAGATTCTTGAGGGTGGAACCCCATTTGACAATGTTTTGGTCCTGACTATTGTATTTTTCACTTATTTTTTAAGTTTACGGCTTAAATAATCTACTAAATATACATTTGTTGCTCAATAAATAAAAAATCCGCTTCCAAATACCTTATAAAGTTTTGCTTAATGCTCGTGGAAAATATTTCGCAAAAATAAAAAAATTTCATTTTTGACCAAAAAACGTAGGTTAACAATCACAGTTTTAGTCAGTTTTACAAATTTTTATAAAAATCATCAATCTATTTGTTTTTACCTTCACTTCATTGTGAGATTTCTAAAACTAATGTTCTTTTTGTTGATATTATTGAGGGTTGAAACCTATTTTGCAATGTTTTGGTGCTCGCTACTATATTTTTAATTTCTTTTTTATTTTTTGGCTTAAATATTTGCTAAGTCTACATTTATTGCTCAGTAAATCGTAAAATCACTTTCAAATATCTTATAAAGTTTTCTTTGATACTCACGAAAAAATTTGCCCGAAAACTAAAAATTTGCGTTAAAAAAAAAAGAAGAACATTAGTTAATACTCACGGCTTTTTGTCGATTTTGCAAATTAGTACAAAAATCATCATTGAATATAATTTTTTTTCACCTTCGCCTCACCGTGAAGTTTTTTAAATTAATGTAAGACTTTCATTGATATTTTTTATGATAAAACACCGTTTGCAATGTTTTGAACGTTACTACTATATATTTCTTTTTCTTTTTTTGAGTTTTTGACTTAAATGTTCTATTAAATATAAATTTGTTGTTCAATAAATCATAAAACTACGATTTTAGTTGATTTTGTAAATTCGTACAAAGATCATCTGTTTTAGGAGGAGATTTAGGAGATCGGATAATTAAATTAAAACAGCTGGGAGCACTCGAATTAATGTCATAATATACTTCACTCGATAAATCATATTGTATTGAGATATAAACAATACTTGAAACACTATAAGAAGTCATGCGGTCAAACAAATGAAAAATGACAAGAAATTGCTATAAGCCTCCACTAAATGTTTACAACTGTAATGTGTAGGTGTACAATATGTTATAACAAATTGAAACTATAAGTTACAACACAAGCCTGATGATTTCCAACAGATCGCTTGTTCAGTTACATCTCTATATCGTCCAGGTCGGGTAGAGGAAAACGAAGGATTGCAGCAATGCCAGTTATCTGCGCCAGTTCTGTTCATATGATACGACGATTAGAGAGTTTGGTTCAGGAATTTTTTAAAAGTGACAGATGCTTGTAGCAGCATTCGTATGAACGAACGATGGAAAAACTTACGTTCTCCCGAAACATGCAAAGAAGAAAAGATATGAACAGTGCCCCCTGAATCCTTCACTGATTTCACCAAATTGGCATACCTTTGCCTCGCTACTACGTCGGCATTCCTGTCCATCAAGAAATTCTTAATGTTGCAGACCTTTATACTCATATATGTTTTCTCTTCTGTAATGAAAAGAACATTTGGACCAGTTCATTATTGGTAAATAAGACAGTCAAACTAACCTGAAGAGTTCATCCGTTATCAAAAGGGTTTGGATAGCCATTCGATCATGAGCAACTTCAACATGCTTCGGTCCATAGCATGCACGATCTGGATCCTGCACAATAACAACAGTAAAAATTACAAAGAATGTTGGAGGAAAACTTAGATGAAAAAACGATAAAGCTTTTCTCTAAGCACAAAAATTCTACGAGTAAAAATTACAGAAATTTAATCCCTCCGACAGACTAACAGACATATTAACTTTTGGGTTGGATGGAGTAACTACTGAATTGAAGCTGCCCTGTTGCTCATTTATGGTTGTTACTCTCTATCCTAATCTTAAAAAGTTATAACCCATGTTTTGTGGTCTTCAACTATCACTGGTTTTGTAAACATGCTTATCAAGATTAAGCCTCCAATCATTGTTCCAAAGGTTCATCAATTGGCATCCAAGTATAACTTTAAATTAAAGCAACAATTATATATTTCAGTTTAGAACCTGACATTTGAAAGCATGCCGAAGAAATCTTGGAGAACTCGAACCTGAAGAAGAAAAGGCACAACACGCACTGTTACTTTTCTTTAGTTTGGCAATGACACGTAAAGGAGTTACAAACATTAACCAAGTTGGGTGTTGTACCTCTTGCGCCGCTTGAGTATCTTTTATCATATTCATAACATTTGGAGCATCCATAACCTCCCTTAAGCTATGCCTGTCATTGCAAGAAGATAAAATGCGTACTTGTAAATTAAGATCGAAAATCATAGACAATAAACTGCAATGGTGCATTGATTCTGTAAGTCAGCAACAAGATTAAATAATAATGAGTAAATGAGCATCACAGGTACTGGATGTATGAACCGGTAAATCCCCAGCGACCCTTTAAAATACTAAAATTAAAAACATGATGTGTTCCTGGCACATTGATAAAAAGTTACACCTGTAGTCGGTAATCCCAACTCCCAAGTACTCAGTAATCCCAACTCCCAAGTACTCATTATTGAATATGAAACATTTAATGCAGACCACTCCAGCAACGAATAATGAACAGTCGGAAATGAAAATGATACAAGAACACGGGTAAATCAAGAACATTTACAGAACAAATATGGTAGTAATTTGGACACGTGACCATACTTGTAACCTGAGCTTGTGTGCACAAGAATAATCCGCGACTTGTTCTCAATAATAGTTCTCAGCTGTTTTCTTTCTGCTTCCAATAATAGGTGACGATGAAACTGATCCTGAAGCAGATAAGAATGCAGATTAGTATCAAACAAATTGTATTACGCTTTATATATAGTCAGTTCATAAAACCAGGTAAAGACTGATTCCACAAGTAACCAATTTAAGAAGAAATCTCTATCTGTAGTGCTAAAAATAGTCCACTAGTAAAAATAACGCTTGAAGGCGATTTGCAATTTCACACTAATGAGTTTCAAAAGCTCAAAGTCATATCACACCTTTGTGAAACCTGGACTTGCAATCACAGCACAGCGAACAACACTGAAATCAACGTGCTTCAAGAATGCCTATCGATATACAAAGCTGTATCATTAGATGCAAGCTATGTTTGACAGTGTGAGGAGCTTCCGAGTAAAACTCAACTTGAAATTACCTGTAACACGTTCTCAAAGAACTTATTCAAAGCCTATAAAAAACAGAAAGATATTAGTAATACAATAAGCACAGAAACTCTTTTAACATCAGTCTTGCCAGATAACTTGATGTCAGGAAAAACAAATTCTAAAAAAGAAAACACACCGACTCATAACCTGCAATCCCAGGTCCGTGCTTGCGAGGAATTGAAGTTTCTATTCGTGAACGAGTAATTGTCATACTGATAGATATAGTTGCAAGAACATTAGTCTCATAAGGTCATAATTTTTCAGGTGCATGATAAGTATAGGATAACACTGCATGTGCTTAATCTTGACTTTGGAGCTTTCTATAAGTGATATTTTCAAAACCACAATTTCATAAAGAAAGTCCAAAAATAAGTTAATCAGAAGATTTTAACCAATCTGTCAGGCAGTTTCCTAACACACATTTCCAGGATATAACCAAGATCCTAATGCAGAGAACTACCAGAAAAATGGGGGAGAGTAATGTGGCTAGGGTCCTAGGGATGGGCAATGGGTCTGCATGGATACTCCACCATCACCATCACTCATCACCATTCAAATGAATCATGTTGGAAATGATGTTAGGCACACCTTTTACCAATAAGGAGAATATGTGCTAATCCTTCTTGCATTAAAACCACAGCTAGATCAGCACTTGCACCGGGATCTGAAAATTGTAGAAACAAGACTACCACATAAATACAAGACCCTAAACATTAATGTCCATCCCTATAATAAGAGGGAGGAGGTTCCACTATGCATTGTATAATTGGTATTTAAGTAAATAACTGAGGCTTTCAGGTAGTAACATTCCTTTGTCACATTGGACTACCTCAGACTGGGAAGGACTAAAACCCTTGCATAGGCTTAAGCCATTGACGAAGACAGACACGAAATGAGACCATTTTAGTAATTGGCCGATATCACAAGAAAGAAAATTAGAGTATATACCGGAGGCTTGATGGAGTTCGTGCAAGGCCAATGAGTCCCAGACATCCTAAAACATATGACATAGTACGACACAAGTCAATGCATTGCATTACAGGTTTATATCACATGAAATTCAAAGAATCCAACAGAAAAAATAAATATGGATTGTTATAAACTTGTACAGATTAACGAAAATTAAACCTTCCTTAAGACAAAAGGTCGGTGCAGCTCAAGCTCCAAAGTGTGAAATGCTCCTATCTGCATTAAGAAGATGAGAGGCTTAGAGCAGAACTTAAAATTTGCCAATTGATCAGTACTAAATTCAATTTAAGACGACATTCACCTTTACATATTCATTCTCCAGGATATTCTTCCCACGTATACGCAAGACAGCTCCTACTTTGTCAAAGTCAGCAACCTAAAAGGAACGTAGGAAATAAGTACAGAACACCAAACAAAAAGCATAATTAGAGCTAATTTTTCTCCATACCTCCTCGACTTTGATTTCTAACTTCAGCTTCACGCGCTCTGCATCTCTTCCACCACCAGCAGCTTCTCTTAGAACTTTCCTATTACACAATGCATACGGTTGTCAGGAAAATTGCTACTGGATACATGTTGACCAATCAAACTGGTTCCCGAGCATCACTTAATTAAAAAAGAATTCGTATACCATCTCCGCATATAAGAAAAAATACACTCAGAATTATAGAATTCGACTCGCATTGATTGCAAAGTAAAATTTGTCCTTTCTTCCTACAATTTCCAAGACAATGTTACAAGTACAAATACACAAAAAATTTCACTCAAGCTTACTCCTAAGAAAAAAAAATTTGAGGCAAAAAAAAAATTAATGAAAGTATTTCAGAAACGAATCCAATGCATCTAACAATTAAATTCAAATTCCTGCTATTAAAATAAAAAAAAAAATTGAATTGAGCTGGTGTTGTAACAAGTAAATAAAAATTCGACCTGCAATTAATCAGTAAATCGAATGGCGAAAGGGAAAATAGTTTTACCTAACAGTGACAGCCATGACTGTATCTCCCGGAGCAATCAAATTATAAGCATACCACAAATCATCGGAATCTACCGGTATCATCTGCCTCACCCACCAATTCAAAATCACCGAAAATTCAAATCATAGTTACAGGTTTACACCAAATCCATAAAAAAATAATCACTGTATGAACAATAATGAATATGAAATAATCAAATCATAATTTACCTTAACGCTGCCGGGTCCGCCGGGAATATAGTCCTTCCGGACAATCTTCATGGTCGTGCTGTACCGGATTACTTCTCCGAACCAAATTCGAAGGAACAAAGTGTTGATTTTTAGGTGTCCACCGACGACGAGAGAAGGAAGACGAAGGACGGAAGGAGGAGCTTAAGAAGCTTTCGGTTTGAGTGGCGGCAGTGTTGCGCCGTGCACGCGCGAAATACTCGACACGAGTTTTTCCGAGGGTAGACTTGGCGGGCCAGGCCCCAAGTATTTTATAAGTAATGGACTCTTGGATCGTTTACCTTGGGCTTGGTGGTATCGTGCTAATGCTCCAGATAAGTCCGCTACGTATTGGCTGACTACAATATTTATATCTATGTAATATAATTACTAATTACTAATTACTATTTAACTGTCGAGATGAGATTGAAAGTATTATGGCCAAATTTGAAACGGAGTGAGATATACTTAACCAATGAAAAATTTAAAATACGTGGTGTCGTGTAATTGATCTTGAGATATATTTAACCAATGAAAATTTTTAAATACATGATGTCGTGTAATTGATCTTGGATTCCACGATAATTTTACGAGGGAGGAAGTAAGTCCTTCATTTCACTTGCCTCCAAAACTTTTAGTTTAGCTTAGGTTTGTTAACAGTTTTCTGCTCGCTCTGCACCGGATGAATGGTGCGTTGGGCATGCTGCAAGTGTCAAGGACCCAACAACGAAGGATCAAACAGACCGGGATTCCAGCTAAACAGAAACATAAAGCAACACTAACAACGTAACGTAGATGTAGCACTGGAAGTCAAACAAAATTATAAGGCCTTCGGTTAATCGCATTAGTTCACGAACAAAAGCAGATAATGGAAGATCAAAATTCCTCCAAAAGCTCTAAAGCATAATTTAAAGATGTACTTAATACAGTGTTCAAAAGACAAATCTAGGTTCATAAACTCCAAAATTATAATCAGAATACCACTCATTCTTCGAAAGAAACGACCTCCTCTACCTGGTTTATCACCTCTTCAACCTCAATAGCTTTAGCCTCATACTCCTCTTCCTCATCACTCACTTCTCCGTCCCTAAGATTTTTCCTCGCCTCTTTCTCTTCTTCATGCTTCTGCTTCCAGTGAGCCACCCATTTCTCCCATTCCTCCTTCAACATTCTTCTCTTCTCGCGATCCTGCTCGCTTAAGAAGATTGAAACATCCTGGTCCTCAGCCTCATACTTCTTGCTGTACTTCTTCAAGTTCTTTGCAATCTCCTCCTCTTTCTCAGGAGTCAGCAATGATGGTGGCCTTGGGCGCCATAAGAACTACAACAAAGGGCTTAGCAGTTAGAACATGACATCTATTACAACTAGAATTTATCTACTATCACAAAGGGCTAGTACTTCCAAATCTATCATCACAAACTTCATCATACACTACTACGACATTACAATGAGAAAAAAGAATTCGTAAAGTAAAATTATTTTAGACCCAATTTCTTCATTTCTTTCTGTTGTAAGAACCTTGCTATAATGGAGATGATTAAAGTTTTTTAAAGATTGAGTAACATGACAACAATAATGAGCATGCGAATAAGATTTAGTGCCTCCTCTATAATGGCGTTACCTGAAAGAAATGATCCTTTAGTGTCCGATAAAGTAATTTGCCATTGAATGTCCAGATGTTGAAGCCGTTCTCCATCTCATGGACTGAGGTCACTGCAGTAGCTACGTATCTGAAAGACAAAATTAGCATGTCAAAAATCAAGACATAAGTAAGAAGCCAACTGAATAGTAAGAGATCCAAAATTATACCTTCCAGTCGGATCCCATTCAATATCTGTCGCCATGAAATGTTCAGCAGTGGCCATGGTTTCCAGCTCATCGACATTGTAAAACTCTAGCTGCCCATTAAAACCTTTCAATCCCGCCAAAATGATGAAGCGCCCGGTAGGTGACCAGTAGAGAGCATTTGCCTGCTTTCCTTTGAGAGTAGTGAGCTTCGAAACACGGCCAGTATTGTGAGCACTTCGCATGGAGTAGAAACTTATGTCGGGCCTTGGGTTGTTATTCGCGTTCGTGTTATCACAATGAATTACCGCGAACCTGTGGCCCTTAGGCTCCCAAGCGAATGCAATAATTTTGTCGTTTTTATTCTCCAATTCCAAAACTTCAATAGGAATGTCCCGCTCCTTGATTCTGAAAAGCTCAAATCCAGTGTATGTGCTTTTCTTTGTTTTGGTGTAGCGATCAACTTTAACAGCTAGATACTCCCCGTTGCTCTGCCAGTACATTTTGCAATCGCTGACACTGAAAAGATTCTTCTGCCTCAACTCCTCCTTAGCGGGGATTTGAACAAGACTCACCTATTTGTATCAGTGAAGCATTGGTTTAACTACCCTGAAGTGAAATACAGAAAAGGGAAAAAAGAAAAGACCAGATCTAGGAAAACAGACAGTAAAATGAAACAAGATACGCACCCTCGCAGGCTGGTTGCCACCACCCAGTTCGGGAACAAATAGCGCAAGGATCGGATCAGTTGGTGACCAACTGAAGTCCATAACGTTTTCCACCTTCATTGACTTTTTGTCTACAAGGGAAAATGTCTCCGTTTCATATACAGAGATGACGTTTTTTCCCATTCTGGCAAAGTACTTGTCGTCTTTTCCCCCGGCCCATCTGCAAATTTAAGAGAAAATGTGAAGGCATTAGAATACTGAGCAACACAAACTCTCAAATTCACATTTGCGTCATATAAACTTACTTGAAAACAGGCCAAGACACCCCAGCAACACCTCCAGCTCCTCCAGTAGCAAAATCATCTGGGCTTCCTTTAAAATCTCTCATTACTTTTCCGGTCCTCACATCAAAAATGTTTATCACTACCCTCTACAAAATAACTTCACATTAGAAACAGAAACAAGGCAAAAGAAAAATCATAAAAAGTACTGAATCTCACTCACATTTGCATCACGAGGATTGCTTGGTTCATGGCTGCTGTAAGTCACCAAGTATTTCTCACCAGGTGAGAAATCAATCAGTCGAACCTGCAGTTGACAGTTAGAGGTAAGTACCCAAAAAAATAAATACAAATACTAATTAAAATTGTAACCCAAAACCAAAAACAACCTGGGAATGAGCATAACGCATCAGACGATTGAACGTAGAGGCACCTCCCCAGACTGCAACACCCAGTCTGTGAACAGTGGCCAGGTAAGTCCCTAGAGGGGACCACTGCACGAAGCTCTCAGTCCAGAACTGTAACAGACAATACATATGATTATTCGTGATTGAAATATTCAATATAAGAGAAGTGACTGTTTAGAATAAAAAATTAACAATGTGTAAAGGGAAATACACATCCACTTACAGTGCGTTTGTAGAACGGTTCTGGCTTCAGGTGCCTTGCATCATTCCATAGCACTTCAGTGTCCGCACCATAACGAATGACCATTTGGTCCCTGGCCTTTTCATCAGTCAGCCACTGTTGAAGGTTTTCCTGTAATGATATCCAAGAAGATAATATAATATAATAAATACTAGAGCTTATTTTCAATGCATGATGGCCAAAAAGTGATTGATTAGAGCATAATTACCCCTGGAGTATACGGTTTACTTTCAGGAGGGGCCCATTGATCTGGAACTTTCATGAACCGATCAAAGTCTTCAAACATGTTGACAACAAAAATATGTGATCGATCCAGCTTGTATCCATGAGTCCTCTCTTTGGCAAGCTCAGCTTCCTACAATTACAACAAAGCAAGTTCACACATCAATCATTCACTCCTATCAATCGGCCAAATTTCGTTTGAAACACAAAAGACGCACAAATTGTCATTTCTAAGAGAAAAGATACCTGAGGAGTATTAAACTCAAGGAAGCAATAACCCAAGGTTTTATTGGTTTCGGGGTCAAGAGGCATCCAAAAGCCGTCGTCTTTGATCACACCAATCTGACTGTAGATTTTACGAATAACGTTTTCGAGTTTCTCAAACTTTTCCAAAGGAACAACAGGGAGGTTATCAACAACAATTATGTTGCCAAACCCTGCGTCCAACTCCGAATTGTCCACTTTGTATATATCCTCATCGTCACTACGCAACCATAAATATAAATCAATCAACTAATTCAAATAAACATTCAAATCGTGATGCTACAGAGCAAAAACACAAAATTTATGAATTCCAAACAGCGAAATCTTGCTATCAAATTCGTGGAAACGATAGGGTTCCGGAAAAAACGAATCATGCTATCAAATCTCTGGAAAGTTAGGGATTGGTTCGGAGCTAGGGTTACCTGATAATGCCAAAGTCTTCGCCGGAAGGGAGGCGGATAGAATCGAGGTCGAGCTGCGAGAGGTCGATTCCGATTCTGGCCGCCGTCGCTTCTATGTCGTTGTACGCCATGACGTCCGCCATGTTTGTGTCGGAGAAGCCGGAGATTCGAGAGGGCTCGCGCAGCAGTGCAACGGAGGTGGAGAGTTTGCTTTTTAGGGTTTTGTTGCGACTCTGTGCGTAAGCTATTGATTGGGTTGCGGATGCGTTTGCCTTTGCTCAGTTGGTTCCTACGAAATAAAACGAAAGTATAAATATTAATGTTTATTTTCAAGCCCAACAAATTAAGGCCACGACTATCATGGGCCTACAAATTGTCTCCAAAACTGTGCAGCCAGAGCCCAGTAAATACTAGCCACGTGCGCGAGTCTAAAGACAAAAATGGATGCCGGTCGAACGTGTTTTAGAATTGAGTAATGTTAGGAAGATTAAATTTTTTAAATCAAATTGTAAATATTATCAATAAGAAATAAGCACGTTAATCGATACTTAATTAATGATCCAATCATCTACAACCACATCATTTAGTTTGCAAATTTTATTTAAAAAATTTGGTCTACCTAACATTACTCTTCAATATCAAGCTCTAAAAAAACAAATTTTTGTTGGGAATTATGTATGATAAAAAAAAAATTTTGCTTATTTATATTCTTTATTCTACCGGATTTTGGAAATTACTTAATATTGCATCCCTAGTCATAGTATATTGTGAAGGATTTGTTTGAAATGTCTTTTGAAAACTAACAAAACGAAAACGGTTCTCGTTGTAAAAGCATTTTTGGATTCATGAAAAGGTTTCTCAGTATCGGCTTGTTTCTAGTAGGAAAAACTTTTTAAGTGTTTTAGGTCGTGGAAGGGTGTTTATGAAGTGATTGTAAGTCCTTTTTCGAAAAGCAGTTAAATTTTTTTAAAGATTTATACATATTCATAATAAAAATGTTATATAATAAGTGTTTTTTACATAAACAATTCGCAAAGCGTAAACAAAATTAAGAGCATTCAAGGACTAAATAGTTTTAGAAATTCAAGTGACATTGATTCATCGTGATTTTTCCTTGAATTTTCAGAGAGGGTCTAGATCGTCCAGCGAAATTCATGAATGAAACAAAATCGAAAACTGCATAAGATAAGAAAATGAAGAAAGAAGCTGAAGATGTAAACTCACTTGGTCTACTTGTATTTTGTTCTTTCACGTCTAACGCCCGGAGATAAGCAGCATCAATATTGGATGCGATTTCGTGAAAGATTAGAATATTGTCACCACTGTTTGTTATCAAGGAAGACAGATTAGTCTAGTCTTATATGTATCAAGGAAGATAGATTAGTATGTCATTAATATATGGTCTTATCCATATGATGTCGTTGTTTTGTATTAAATTTGAACTTGAAGTATACATTATATGGAAGAAAACTGTTAGGGAGACTTTCTCAACAGTCAGATTCTTTGTCAGCTCATGTGTTCGCATAATATTTTATAATGTTAAACTATCAGCCGTGTTTAAAATTTCTTCAATACAGTCGATAATTCGATGGAAGTATTTCTAAAAAATCAGATAAAGATATAGAAATGGGGTCTAGTCTAAACTAGGGGTGGGTTTGGTTCCGTTCAGTTCGGTTTTTTGCGAAAACCGGAAACCGAACTGAAATTACTGTTCGGTTCGGTTCGGTTTTCTATCGGTTTGTGTTCGGTTCGATTTGTATTCGGTTCGGTTTTTTTTTTTTTTTTTTTTTTTGCTTTTTTCCCCAAGTAGCTTAAAAAAAGTATATGAAAACAACTTGCATCCATTTTGTAATAAGTCCTATTTCAACATAATCGTCAAGACTCAAAATAAGCATTCCAAATTTCTAATATAATCATAGTCTCAACTCAAAGACAATGAAAATAAACATACAATTCAAAGTTTAATTATAATCAAGTGTTCCAAAGTCCAAAGTTAAATAAACATCAAAGTTTAAATCTTCCAAAAGTCCAAACTTAAAATAAACATCAAAGTTCAAGTATTCCACATCTAAAAGACTAAAATAAACATTTCAAATTTCAACTTTCAAGTGCCCCACAATGAGAGTGATCCACGTACTTTTTCAACGACAATTTGCTTGCTAACGCTTGGGTGGCCTAGGGGGCAACATATCACCTTTTTTTGAACTTACACTTGCCATTTCTACATAGAAATAATAAAAGAAAAGATACTAATTAAAATGTTATTTAAAATAATCTAACAAAATCAAATGCAATAAAGGTTTAAGGGTTTTGTTAAAAAGATTAAAAAAATTAAAAATAACCTCACAAATCCTGGAGGCATGAGGGTTCGAACCCATGCCTTCAGCTTGTAAAGTTTCATTGAAACCAACTTGGCAACAAGTTCTGTTTTGTTATGATTGTATGATTAAACTATTTATAAATATTCAAAAAAATTATATATATATATATATCGGTTCGGTTCGGTTTCCGAGCCTCAAAAACCGAAACCGAACTGGTCAGATTCGGTTCGGTTCGGTTTGACAATTTCGGTTCGGTTTTTTTGTGGTTCGCTTTTTTTCGGCCTCGGTCCGGTTCGGTTGTCGGTTTTTTTCGGTTTTCGGTTTTTTTAACCCACCCCTAGTCTAAACTTCAACTCTTTATCGAAGCAACAAAGTTTAGGCTAAAATTAACATATCGTCGATATTTCTTACACATATGTTAAATATCAAAAAAATTCTTATATTTCGTCCGAACCAATATTTGACAATCCCTAAAATTTCAATTAAAATTTCTATGATTATCATCAAAAGTAACCGATATCAATATTTGATATATTCATCTATATTACATATCAATAGCTTCACCAAAATTGATATTTTGACTATAAGTCTCATTTTAACAGAGTTTTCTTATATTGAAGGGGCTTGACTAGTTTTTGGATTTTTTTTGCCTGGTCAGAGGCCTTGGTGCAGGTGGTGTTGTCATGTGCGGCCACGTTGAGGACAATTATATGATCATATCCGTCTGCATGTCGCATGCAGATTTTTCTCAAGTTCTCAACGCGTGTCATCCGCCGTCTGCTTTTAAACCCTCCCTCTCCTACGAGTCGTTTTTATTAGGGTTCTTGTTATTTATATGCTTTCACCTCAGCCGAAGAGCTTTTTCTGCTGGTAATTATAAATCTCCAATAGTTATTAATTTACTTAGCTAATTAGTTCATACTTGTTCTAAATTCCACTAGCTGGATTTACCATGAAATCAACTCAAGCTAAGTAGCTGCTCGCACTGATCGATCAGGTAGTTAACTTTTGATATTTTCATCATCTTTTTCGAGCATCATCGCATCTTTTAATTTTTTGATCAGTCGAAAGTTGAATAAGAAAAATCAATGATTAATATTGGAATTATTTTATCATGTTTGTTAATTTCGATCATTGTTTTTAATTTAGTTTTAATAATTTTTGGACCTTGCTTGCTGAATGATGCCTTTCAATTGTTGGAAAATTTTGAATTTTGAACTCGTGTCGTTTTTTTTTTATCAATCAATTTCAAGTGTAACAGGTAATTGATGTATCTCTATTTATAAATTCCCTCTAAATTCTTAAGTTTATTTCCCTCATCGAAATCCAAAATTCAAATAATTGACTGGTAATAATATGGTTGCTATATGCATCCATAGGCCATGGAAGATCCAAGTGGGGAGTCCGAGCTAGAAGAAGACTCCCCTGAAGCAAACTGTGGTAAGGTGAGATGGATCTTGAACAAGGGATGGGGACTTGGGAAGAAAGTTCTGGTGACTGGTATGGTAATTTCTTCTGCCCCAATTGTCTTCCGCCGCTTGTGGTTATTTCCACAATTGGGCTTGCCCTTTCTGTTCCATCAGGCGTTGTCTTGGCAAGTTATGCTTGCAGTGAGAAGATCATGAGCAAGTTACTACCTTATAGTGAGCCTCCTCCTTTGTTTGAAAATAATGTAACATTAATGTCGAATAACGAAGAATTGGAGCTTGATGAGGAATGGGAACGGGGTACGTGGGTAGGAGCAAAGACTGATATCGAAAAGGAAGAAGGATGGGATTGGAGGGATCGACTCGAAGGCCACGAGATGAGAGTTGAATTTGTAGATGAGGAAACCGGTGACATTATTGAGGAGGATGCACAAGGAAATGTAACTGAAGATGTGAATGAAATTGAATTTGTAGAAGAAAATGGATATGAGGAGGACGTAGATGATTCTACGGATGAGGAGGAAGAGCTAATATTGGATAGTATTTATGAGGTGAAAATTAAAGGATTGAGTGAGGATTTTAAGGATGATTCCGTACTAGATGAGAATCAAGTCGACGAGGTCTGTGGATTAGTGTTCAATGTAGTTGAGGGTGATGTGCAAATGGGAGTAATACCCATTGGTCTACCGTAGCAATCAAAGAAAGCGAGGGTCAAGAAAGAGTAAATGATATGGTAGAAGAGGCGGAGTTGGTGGAAGAGACGAGGGGCTTGCTAGAAAAAATTTGGGATGAAGGCAACACTGATAATGCAATGGAGATGGACAAGCAGTATGTGGCAGAAAATGAAGGAGGTGGGGAGCTAATCAATCAAAAAATTGGTTCAAATGGATTGAGATACCAGTTGAAGCTAGAATTGCTGATATTGGATCGCAAGAATCAACTAATACCAGGGAAGGTGGAGTTGCGGACATTCCAGATGAGTGTGAAGGTATGCAAGGATTCCAAGAAATGAGATTTGCAAACAATGCAAAGACCGTTTATGAGGATGTCAAACCGGTTAGAGATATTGGGAGTGTTTCGGAAAGCAAGAATGCGGAGAATGATTTAGCGGCCGAGAAGCCAATAGTGGAAACCAAGAATGTTAATGACGTTTTAGTGGAAGAAAAATCAAGGGCAAAAACAAGGAATCTGAAGCCTTTGGCGAGCAGCTTCACAGAAGACAAGCAAAAGCTTGTGATAAACAAAGAGGAAATAGTACAAGGAAGGAGAACCGATGATACAATCAATGAATTAGAGTTTCAGCTGATTAGAGAGAAGGAAATTGTGGTTTCAAATGCAGATGCAAGAGAGATTGCTGATGAAAGCGGGCTTCATTTGTTTGATGAGAAGAATGAACTGGTCAGCAAGACTGGCATGCTTCTTATGGAATTTCTGAAGGTAAAGTTTTTAAACAAATCCTCATAGTAATTTCATGTTTTGGGGTTTCTTTCCTTTACAAATAAGGGAAAGTAGCTACGATAAACATATTTAGACAATTGGTTTAGAGATATGATCATTTTTCAGTAACAACATATCATATTTCGGGTACATAACGATGACATAACATAACACAATACAACAATGATATAATGAAGCATAATAAACAGTGATCATTTTTGTACTTAAATGTCAAAATATGTATATTGCAACTAATTTGCCTTTTTGTTCCCTAATCCACAAATTCTAATGCTGACTCAATCTTTAGAATGTGCAGGTCATGTGGGTGATGAAGGTGCAGATTATGCAGAGCTTCCCGTTTCAAACATTGCACGTGAATCTACAAATTCTGGAATATCATCCAGAAATGATGTTACAATGCCTTCAAATGGGGTTAGAGCTTAATTTATGTCTTTCGAAGATTAACTAATTTCATATGTACTAGCTCATAAATTTCTGGGGGAAACAATCTTTACATCGATTTATTCTCCATGTAATGTTCATGGTGAGTCTATTTGCATGCTTGGGCACGTATTGTTTGTAGGTTGACGCTACTCAATTACATTGTTACGTTACAAGTTTTACCTAGAATGCCAGAAATTATACGACACTGTTTGCAAAACGACATAAGTAAATTGACATTTAACAGGATAAAAAAGAAAGTGTACACCAAACGCTATGAAAATAAGAGAATCTATATGTTTCGCAGATTATTGAATTGTTTGCAATTATTTATACTGGATATCACTGCTTTACAGATATTGTACCTATCGAAGAAGTGTATTTGTACTTCAAATTGTTTCTATAATGTTGCGTCACGATGGCTGAGTTAATTGATTTATTGCATCTGTAATCTAATGTGACTGAAAGCTGAGTTAATTGACTTGCATCTGCAGGTACTGTATGATGAGACGAAAATATGGGTGAAGATCGACGCTATATGAAGTATAGTCGGATACAAGGGCACACCCCATGCAACATGCATAGAGGAACTAAAGGCTCTTTACCTCTTCACAGGTGTGGAACCCCCTACAGTATCATTTAGTAACCCTCCTGATCTCGCACAGGTTAATCACAAACTTCGCTTTCTCATGTCCATAATCGGAGTTAAATTGGACTCGTGAATTGCTGGCAGCTTGTACTTGTAGATTTTTTGTTGTTTGTTTCCGGTTTGATGTCACACTAAGAGCATTAATAGAGTTAGATTGTGCGTATTGGTTTAGCATTTGTTAGCTGCAGATACCAGAAAACGTGTTGATCCAAAGTTTGTGATCCCCGGAAGCTAGAAACTGTTGAGGTTTCTCATCCTCTGCCATTTCATCGGCAAGCGTCCCGTAGTTGTAAGCTATCTGTAAGAGTTGTATATTTGGCTCTACTTGTGCAAATTTATGTTGCTCTCTAATAGATATGGAATCCACATGTTTTAATGAGTCATATATTAGAGAGGTGAAACAACTGTAGTATAAAAAAATTTGGTAAGTTTGGTAAGTTTAGCATTGCTCAACTAAACATAACAAAATGGACATTGCTCGGCTTTTTTCATTAGTATAAAAAATTTGGTAAGTGTAACATTGTTTAGCTAAACATAACAAAATGAACACTACTCGACTCTTTCTATTTTTCATATAAGAAGTCGTTCCTCCTTCTTAACAGTTTTAAATGCCTACATGGACAATGTTGTTTAGGAATTGTTCGTTTGAGAGTGATTTTTGACTCTCTTATTTTTGCATATTGAACTTCCCTTTTCCTTTCGTTCTTGGATTGGATGTAACATTAAACTTGGAAAATATAATTAAGCAGAAGAGGTTAGAAGAACAAAAGGAAGTACGAAAATTAATTACCAAAAGGAAGTAACAAAATTGCTTTTCTTTTTAGAGTTATAAGAGCCTAAATCTAAAGGTCCTTTATTACAAGTGGATACATTAGCTCTGTAAAAAATAAACATAAGGTACATTATTTCTGTTAAAATTAATTAATATGCACTTTATTTCTTGTAAGAGTAAACTATTAGATACATTGTTTATTGTAAAAATCAAACAATAGTTACATAATTAACCGTGTTGTTTTCTCCCTCAAAGAGTTGATCATTTATCTTATCAAGTATCAAATTGAACTCAGCAATTGAAATCACCTATGAAACTCAAATGTCGCACCGTAAAAATCTAGTTTCTACAAAATTGGAATTATACTCAATTTTCTTGACAAAAATACTTACGTTAAGTAGAACTTCATTGGTTTTGCAACCAATAAATATATAGTGGGAGTTGACAAAAAATCGTTGCATAAAAAAAAAAAAATTTATTAAGAAGGGGAGGGAGGGAAGGAATCTAAATCATTACCAAATTTTTAAAAAGGAAAGATTTTCAAAGACGCATAGATAAAACGCAACATTATAAATCCGTTCTTATTTACTAAGATATTAGGCTAAACGGCTCGTTCGATAAGTGTTTTTAAACCACTACGAGTGATTTTAAGGAAATATTTTTAAAACCAATTTTTTGTAAAATTACAAGTTAATCATGGAAAAACACTTGAAGTGTTTCCAGTAAGAAGCACTAGAGGAATTGCTTCAAATGTGTGTAGAACCCAAAAATATTTTTTCTGAAAATACTTGCAATGGTTTAAAAGTACTGACCATCTCCAAATGAGATGTAAAAAATATCACGTAGACATATAACGGAACAAATAATATATCATTTACTTCAATCGAGATGTCAAATATGACATGAAAAAGAAGGCTAAGCTAACATGAATAAAGATATGTCAAATTTGAAGCTGCCTTTAAATTTGATTTTTTCTATTTTCAAAGACATTTCACCTGTCTTACCTTAAATGTTAGCGTATTTAAGTATTCTTTTATTATTTTTAAACCAATAACAACCTAACTTTTATTATTTTTGTTTAAAAAAAAAACATAAATGAAGCAATAAATTTTAACAATATGACAATATATCAAACTGACAAATCAGCCATCAAATTTAAATTTTATATTTTGTGAAGATGCTCTTATTAAACGGCGAAAATAAAACTTCATCTAGAATATCCAAAGCTTAAATTAAATGTGTCGGTTACTCGAGCGAACACAAGTGACGAGCACACACAAAATCGCAGGTGGCCATGAGAGACGGAGATAGCCACAGTCCGAAATCTCGAAATCTAAGAAGTCCTCTTCCTTCTCTCCATCTTCCCTGCAGTCTCTGCAATCCCGGACAAATCACGTTGGACCATTTCTTCTCTGCTATTAATTTTCTAGAGAGAGAAAAAGATATAGAGAGAGTGTGTGATTTCCAATTTTCTATGCACAAATATGTTCATACGAATGAGTGAATGAGAACTCCGCCTTCTCTGCTGTCTCTCACCATTGACTCAGCTCTCCTCAACCTCCCCAGCATATCCGATCTCTCTCCTCTCCCTGACCACATCCTCCTCGATCTCTTTCAGGTACTCTCTCTCTTCCTCTATTTCTTCCTTCATCTTTTCAGCTTTACATGACCAATTGGTAATTTGGTCTTCTTGTTCTTGATTTTACCGCGAAAGTAACTTCCTTTGGGGTCTCAAATGGATTGCTTTTTGTTTTTGGGGACATGGGTGTAAACACGAATTTTTCCTGAAACCAGAGAGACAAGAATACGTGTACAAAATATATATTTTGTATTAATGATTTTGGGGTTACAATCTCTTTGTAATTTGGTCCTCTGATTCTATCTTCGAAGGGTGTACGTTTGTGGATGAATTGTTGATCCAAAGGGCCGTCGGGGCTTGATCTAAGGATGAACAGTTGATGAATGATGAACACTTTCTTCAAGGGGCCGTCGGGGCTTGATCTTGAGTTGGTGGGAGTTCTTCAAGGGCCGTTGGGGCTTAATCTTGAAGGAGGATGGATGATGAACGATGAACGGATGTGTGGATTTGTTGAACACTTTCCTCAAGGGCCGTCGGGGCTTGATCTTGAAGGATGAACGGATGATGAATGAATCTTCAAGGGCCGTTGGGGCTTGATCTTGAAGGTTGATGGATGATGAACGATGAACGGATGTGTGGATTTGTTGATCCAAAGGGGCCGTTGGGGCTTGATCTTAGGATGAACGGATCTTCAAGGGCTTCTGGGCTTAATCTTGAAGGATGAACGGATGATGAATGAATCTTCAAGGGCCGTTGGGGCTTGATCTTGAAGGTTGATGGATGATGAACGATGAACGGATGTGTGGATTTGTTGATCCAAAGGGGCCGTTGGGGCTTGATCTTAGGATGAACGGATCTTCAAGGGCTTCTGGGCTTAATCTTGAAGGATGAACGGATGTGTGGATGATGAACACTTTCCTCAAGGGCCGTCGGGGCTTGATCTTGAGTTGGTGGAAGTTCTTCAAGGGCCGTCGGGGCTTGATCTTGAAGGTGGATTTTACGAAGAACGAAGATTGCTTTCTTGATCCTTCGGGATTTGCTTGAGAGCTTTAGAGTTTCAAGGCTTCTTTCTTTCTTCCTTCCTTCTTTTCTTCTTTTCTTTTCTCCTTCTCCTTCCTTCTTTTTTTTTTTTCTCCCTTCTCCTTCCTTTCTTCTCCCTCTTCTCCCCAAATGAATGCCTTTGGCCTCCTATTTATAGAATTCCAAAACTTGATTTTTGGATTTAAATAATCAGATGAAATAAATCATTTCTGCCAGGTATTGACACGTGTCATATTTGATGACTTTTCCAATTTATTTCGATTTTTCGTTGAGGCACACGCTACATGTAAAATTTATGTGACACGTGAACATTGAAATTTTAATTATTGGTCAACATTCATTTCACCGAAATTTTGATGTCTACAAATGCCCCCACTTCAAGGCGCGTCGTAGACATGTGCTTGTCACGTGTGGAAGATGCGTTTTGAAGTCCCTTAATGTAGATGTCAACCCAAGGGCCGTTGGGGCTTGATCTTGAGTTGGTCTGAAAATTTCTTCAAGGGCCATCGAGGCTTGATCTTGAGCTTGACTGGAAGATTTTCTGGTTTCCTCCAATCGTTGATTTTCCACAGGCTTAATCTTGAACTGGGCTGGAGGATTCTTTTGGTCTCCTCCGAAGGTCTGAACTTACTCCTTTTATCTGGAGTTGAATTTGATTCAAGGGTGGTGAACACTTGATTTTGAATCGGACTTGTGATTTCTTCAAGGGCCATCGAGGCTTGATCTTGAACTGGGCTGGAGGATTCTTTTGGTCTCCCCCTACCGTTGATTTTCCTTTGTGCTACTCTTGAATTGGGTAGCAGGATTCAGACACATGGCAGGCAAGCAGGAGGTGGAAGTGATGACCTGTTTCTTTGTTCAATCTTTCCCCAATTCGTATTGAAGAGGGTAGATCGGAAGACTGACTCCAAGTGCCGTCTGATTGCTCTTTTCACTTTGTCATGCGAGTAATAACAAGGACAAAGGAAAGGACATGGAGAAAGCATGATATAAGATACCTTTGCTTTTGAAGAAGCAGCGAATGAATCAGCACATATATTTGTTGTGCTTGTCTCCACATGCTTTGATGTATCATTTTCATTTGTCTTACTTGCTCCCTTTGCAGAAGTGGTATTTCCTTATGCAGGTTTGGCATCTTCTCGTGTAGTATTTGTCCTCTGATGCAGGAATGGAATGCAACCTTTGCATTTAAATGGTGCTTCAAAACATTACTTCTCCGCGACGATGAGTACTCGAGAGCAATGCAAGGTAAGCAACCAGGCAAAGGTTCCAGGCAATCAGTTCCAGGTCGGAAGTTTGATTTCAGGTTCCGACTGATAACTCTATTTCCCCTTCTCCTGCATGTAAGAGCAAGGACAAAGAAAAGGACAGGGAAAAAGCATGATATGAGATACCTTTGCTTTCGCCCTTGATGATATGAGATACTTTTGCTTTTGAAGAAGCGGTGAATGAATCAGCACATGCTTCCATCTACCGTTTCCTCCTGGGTCATTTGTACTCCAGGCATCTGGTATCATCTTTGGGGAAGAGGAAAAAATTGAGTATTTTGAGATGTTTTGCTGGGAGTGTACTCTCGGAGGTGAGGAAGAGTTGGACATTTTTTTTTTTCCGCAGGTCTGCCTTGCCATAAAAGATGAAGGTCGACATATATAGGGATTTTCCCAATAGCCAGTGGTGGTACTGTTCTTTTACCCTTGTCGACAAACGTTTTGATCCCGCAAATTCGGCTTTTTGAAATAGTGACGACTCTTCGATCTTTGAATACGCCTCTTTGATTTCTGAACGACGCCTCTTCGATTTCTGAACGAGCGTCTCTTTTGACAAAGTGGCACGCGTTTTCTGAAAAGCAGAGAAAGCGTCGCCGAACTTTGCGCTTGTCAGCTAAAGATGTGTAGCTGTGATGATGACCTCCACGTGATCTTTTGACAAAGTGGCACCCGTGCTCTGAAAAGCCGCGAAAGCGTCGCCAGCCTCCACGTGTTTTCAACTTTGTCGGAGATCTTTTGACAAAGTTGAACGCGTTTTCTGGAAAGCCGAGAAAGCGTCGCCTAACTTACGCCGAAAAATCCAGCTTTTGAGATTTGCAGAGCGGTGTCTCTTCACTTTTGAACAAGCGGCCCTTCGATTTCTGAGCAAGCGCCTCTTCGTTTTTATAGAGGTATTGATCACCTCTAACATGCACACTTCGAAGGTTGCTCATTCCTGAAAATCATCTCCGGCCTTTTGAGTTTTAACTTCATCCACCCATCTCTTTTAACACCTTTGAAAAATGGCTAACCCATCGAACCTTAGCTTAGAATTGAGTCTTAGCAGTGATCCGGTTGCGCCGCTTCAAGGTAATGTATGGTGTCCTTCTTTCTTATCTTCTAACGGTCCTCTTACAGGTGAAGACTCCGTGATGCAGGACGCCACAACAGCTACAATAGTAGCTAGGAACCTCCTTACTCCAAAAGATAGTAGGCTGCTGTCGGGACGGTCCGATGAGTTGGCCGTTCAAGAGTCCCTCGCTCTTAGTGTTCAGTGTGCGGGCTCTGTGTCCAACATGGGCCAACGCCTGCTTGCTCGGTCCCGTCAGGTGGAATCATTGATGGCAGAGGTGGAAGATCTTAAGCAGGAGATTAAACAGCTTAAGTACGAGAATAGAAGTTTGCATGTGCTTGCAAATAACTATTCGTCGGGCATGAAGAGGAAGCTTGATGAAATGCAAGAATCTCAAGGTCGCATTCAAAGTGACCGTCAAAGGCTTGCGTCTTTCTTCCAGAGGCACATTTTTCCGGCGTCATCAAGCGTTCCACCAAGTATTGGGGCCTCGAATGATCTATCTTCGGTGCCTCCGGCTCTTGGAGTTTGGCCAAGTAGTGGGGCTTCACGTACACATCCTTTGTGAAAGCTTCAACCCTTTTTTTTTTTTTTTTTTTTTTTTTTTTTTTTTTTTTTTTTTTTTGTACACAATTGTAATTTCTCGAAAATCAATGAACATGCTTTGTTTTTTTTTTTTTTTTTTTTTTTTTTTTTTTTTTTTTTTTTTTTTTTTTTTTTTTTTGTTTTTTTGTACACAATTGTAATTTCTCGAAAATCAATGAACATGCTTTGTTTTATTTAGTGTATTGTGCTAAATACAGAGAAAACATGTACAACACCGTCCATCATCATTTTTTATTCTTTCCTTTGCTTTCGGTGGCGCTGATCCACCATTTATATATATATATATATATATATATATATATATTTCAGATGGTGCCAGAAGCATCATCATTGTTTTTTTTTTTTTTTTTTTTTTTTTTTTTTCTTTCTTTTTATTATATATACATTTTTTTCACATGGTTCCAGAAACATCATGATTGCTATTTTTTTTTTTTTTTTTTTTTTTGAAAGATGCTTCCCAGCATCATGATTACCATTTTTTTTTTATTATTATTTTTTTTCTTTATATGGCCATCTGCAAGGCTGAGTTCGTGGGTGAAAACCCAGGCGAGTCCGAGAGAAGACGGAGGAGATCTTTGGGTGTGAGTTGACAAACTTTGATTTTGTTGATCTCATTCAAAGGCAGCAGCAGAAGCAAGCAGACGGATGAGATCTTTGAATGTGAGTTGACAAACTTTGATTTTGTTGATCTCATTCAAAGGCAGCAGCCATGGTGGAGGTGCAGAAGCAGCCAGATCTTGAGGCAGAGTGTAAGGCGTCGAGTTTGAAGACCGGCTAGTCGTTTGACAGCGGTCAATGAAACTTCTTCGCCGATTTTGATCATGGTGGCCAGGGTGACGAGCTCGAGGTTTGTTGGCAGCATGAGGAGGTTAATGATCAAAGAGAGAAGGCCACGCTACTCATCCTTAGAGAGAGACAAACTGCCCATACTGCAACATGAAGATCTTACTGGGCTAGATGGGCAGAATGGAGAGCATGGACGAAGAGCTCAACGAAGACGGAGACGGTTGGGGGCTTGGTGGATTTGTCGCTGCGTTTTGGGTGAGATCTCAGTTGTGTTTTTTTTTTTTTTTTTTTTTTTTTTTTTTTTTTTTGTAGTGCTGCAAATGTCTCCATTAGTGGAGATGAAGAAGGAACACTCCGCGGGAGGAGTTGACATCGGCAAAGACGGCAAGGATGGTTGCTGCTGCAATCGGTGGAGGCGTTGACGGGCAGCGAACAAGCTACTGTTGGAGTTTGAGCTCCATTTGCTCCTCCACCACTGAAGCCTCTCTGCGTTCTCTGCTTATTCACCCCAATGGCAGCTATCACCGCAGTATGCGTCCATCTCCTACCTTTCAAGCACATCCGTTGCGGTAGAGACGGCAAGGATGAAATCGAGGGGAATTTCTCAAGACACCCAACTCCCCCTGCCATTTCTCTTTCCTCTTTAACCATGTCCGTCGTCTTCTCCGAGCTTCTTCAACACTTCCTCCGTGACCGTGACCACCGGGAGATTGGCCACCACCTGTTTGCTCGCAGGCGGCATCATCATCCACTGCTGCGGATCCGACGGAACCTGTTGTGGGTGCACTCCTCCTGATGGTTGTTGCATCATGGTGAAGATAAAGGCGGGTGTTTGGGTACGGGGATAAGGATGTCCTCGTGTTGGAGGAGGAGGCGAGGTGGAAGACAATGGAAGCAGCCGCCATGGCGGCGGCGGTTTCTCCGGTCGAGATCGGACCCGGGATTGCTGGTGGCAGTGAAGGGTCGAGAGAGAAGGCAGGCGACGGGGAAGCTGGCCTGGTGGGTGCGGGCGCAGCTGAGAGAGCTCAGAGGAGTTTGTCTGGTAAAATGGAAGGGTAGCCAGAAGGAGTGGGAGTGAAGGAGAAGAGGAAGAAGACAGAAGTGGTAGGATTCTCCGGCGAGCTTAACCGGAAAAAGTGGTGTTTTGTGGTGGAGGTTGGGAATCATTAAAGTAGGCAGGGACTGTGACAACAGCGTTCTTGATGGTGCTGCCAAGGTAGGCCTCGGCGATCTCACGCATCTTGATGAGAACCATAGACGAGATTTCCTCGGCGGCAAAGAGCTTGTCTTCTCCCTTGTAGGAGACTCCGATCATGGGCTTGTCACCAGGGCCGGAGGTAACCTTGAACGGCCACAACTTCATGTCGCTCTGGACAGAGGCATCAGAAATTCTACGACCAATCAACCTCTTAGCATCGAAGACGGCGTTGATGGGGTTCATGGCGACCTGATTCTTAGCGGCATCTCCGATCAACCGCTCGGTATCAGTGAAAGCAACGTGCGACGGGGTGGTTCTGTTACCCTGGTCGTTGGCGATGATCTCTACACGGTCGTGTTGCCAAACACCGACGCATGAGTATGTGGTGCCGAGATCGATTCCGATGGGTTGTAGTGGACGGTGTCAGAGAGCTGAGAAATCCCATCTTCCTGAGCCGACTTCATGACCATTTCGAGCTGCTCGAGCTTCTCCGCCACGTCGGCCATGTCGTCTGACCGAACCTCCCAAAACGGCAAGCAGCTCAGATCCCGGTTGTGTAGAAGCTTCTCGGCGATTCCGAGCAATCGCTCGGCTTCTACCCTGTTTGGATCCATGGATTCCCTGGCTTCGGAATTCTGGGAAAGCAAATGCCAAATACCGAAATGGGGAAATTGGAAACAGAGGTGTTTCTACTTCTACTTGCAGAGTGTTATTGATTGGGTCTAAAGGGTCCAAGAGGCCATCCCAGTTGTTTGGGCCGAGAAGTAAAACATTTACATATATATATATATATATATATATATATATATGTTTTTACTGTTTTTTTTTTTTTTTTTTTTTTTTTTTTTTTTAAAGTAGAGAATATATATATATATTTTTTTTCCTAATACATAGTAACATATGTATTTCTTTTTTTTTTTTTTTTTTTTTGAAACCAACAACATGTAATTTTTTGTACAAAGAACGCAATAATATTGACTTTCATTAATCACTTTTACTACAACCTCATTTTGATGTGACTGAACTCAAAATTAAACGTTCGAGCTACCTACGTACCCTTCCAACGAAGAGATCAAGTCGAAACATAGTTCAAACGTTTTTTTTTTTTTTTTTTTTTTTTTTTTTTGATAATAAAATTGACTTTCTTTAATGAAACATTTATTTATTTATTTTGATGTGACTGTACTTGAAGTTTTGAAGTTTCAAGTTGCCTACGTACTCTTCCAAAGAAGAGATCAAGTCATAACGTAGTTCAAATGAGTGATGGTTTTGATGATGATTTTGATGATGATTTTGATGATGATTTTGCCGTACACAGTTTATGCTCTTGCGGGCCAGGAGCGTTTGCTGTCGCCTTTTATGCTCGTGCGGACAAGGAGCTTTGGTTGTCACCTTTTAAGCTCGTGCGAACGAGGAGCTTTGGTTGTCACCTTTTAGGCTCGTGCGAACGAGGAGCTTCTTAAATTTGTCAAACAATCTTAGAGGGGCATTCCTTGCAATCTTCATAGCAAGGAGTCTTGACTGAGTGATTGAAGAAGTCTTTGGGGAAGAAATCGCGCATCGTGATGGCAACGGACGATCTTTGTGTCATAACTTCGTCATCCTCCACACTTTCATGTAGCTTTGAAGGTTGACGGTAGTTGCTTTGCCCCCTTTCCGATTGGTGAACTTGTGGAGGAGACCCATGTTTCTTGTGCATTTTCTTTGGAGTGACATAAGTCCATCCTTCAACTTCACTTGACTTGACTGACATGGTTTTGGAGCATGCCCCCAGCGGTTGAGGTGAAGATTTTGAGTTCAAAGAGCCAGAAGTGACGGTGGTATAGTTTGACTTCACCACATCATTAAGATCTAGCTCGATGATCCCTTTCTGAGCCAACTTCATGATGAGATCTTTTAGCACAAAGCACTTTTCCGTCGGATGACTAATGAAGCGGTGGAATTTGCAGTACCTTGGACTGTCAGTACGGTTCATCTCTTCTGGCCGTTTGCAGTCAGGGAGGTTGATCACCTTTTTGTCAAGCAAGTCTTTCAACATGGCAACCACGTCAGAGTCGGGGAATGGATAAGTCTTCTCCTCAAGCTCCTTCAAAGTGCGTCTACGTGTCTCTTGATCACGAAAAGCTTCGGTTTGAATCGCCTTGCTTCGTGTAGGGATTTTGACTGGAGTTGTGTTGACCGTCATTGCTTCCTTGGTGGGTTTCCACGTAGCCTTATCCACCTTTGGCCCCAAAACTTTGTCATTCTTGTAGTCGGCGATCTGTTCTTTCTTCCCATGACGGTTGATGCTTAACTCCATGTCATGGGCGCGGGTGGCTAACTCCTCAAATGTTCGTGGTTTGATGCCTTGAAGGATGTAGTGTAGTCCCCACTGCATGCCTTGAACGCACATCTCAATGGCAGAGGTTTCAGAAAGCCGATCTTTGCAATCCAGACTTAGAGAACGCCATCTATTTATGTAGTTGACGACAGGTTCATCTTTCCACTGTTTCGTGCTGGTCAGCTCTAACATGCTTACAGTACGACGAGTGCTGTAGAAACGGTTGAGGAATTCCCTTTCTAGCTGGTCCCAACTGTTGATAGACTCAGGTTCGAGGTCAGTGTACCAGTCAAAAGCGTTACTTTTCAGCGAACGCACGAACTGTTTGACGAGGTAGTCTCCCTCTGTCCCAGCATTGTTGCAAGTTTCAATGAAATGGGCGACATGTTGCTTCGGGTTGCCTTTTCCATCGAACTGCATGAATTTTGGGGGCTGATAACCCCTTGGCATCTTCAAAGCATCAATCTTCTTGGAGTAAGGCTTTGAGTACAGTACGGAGTCATGCGAGCTTCCTTCGTACTGTGTCTTGATAGTGCTTGCAATCATCTCCTGTAGTTGCTGGATAGAGAGAGATCCCATGGACGCCGTTGCTTGGTCTAGTTTCAGCTTCTCTTCGACTTTCTCTGCTGGAGGCTCCTCTTCTTCGTCGCCTTCTTTCTTTAATAGGCCAACAATTGGGTCGACTTTCACGTCGAGCTGCGCATCTAGTTGGTTGACGAGTGCGGCAATCTGCAAGTCCTTCTCTTCCACAGTCCGTGTGAGCTTTGCAATTGCTTCATTCATCTGAGCTAGCTGCTCCTCGATTGAAGTTGCTCCAGTAGTCATGACTTGCATGGTTGTACTGCCGCTTGAATCAGCGTCGGAGAGTAGGGACTCTGAGTATTTCCTTGGGCTCTCCCCTTTTGATGCCCTTAGCGAGGCTAGGGTGATCACAGGCTCGTACCTCAGGTGCTCTTGTTCCTTTGACAGAGTTAATGCAGGGGCGGAAGCCGCGGCAAAAAGATCTCTTGCCTTACTTCGGGTTATGATGCCCGAAATATCACCACTTGCGGCGATGATGTTCTTGTTCTTTGCTTTGATTGCAGGAACAGCTTGATCCTTTCTTGATGCCATTTGCGTTTTTGATGATTTGAGGATAGAGATGAGAGGTAGAGATTGTCCCACTGGGCGTGCCAAATTTGTAAACACGAATTTTTCCTGAAACCAGAGAGACAAGAATACGTGTACAAAATATATATTTTGTATTAATGATTTTGGGGTTACAATCTCTTTGTAATTTGGTCCTCTGATTCTATCTTCGAAGGGTGTACGTTTGTGGATGAATTGTTGATCCAAAGGGCCGTCGGGGCTTGATCTAAGGATGAACAGTTGATGAATGATGAACACTTTCTTCAAGGGGCCGTCGGGGCTTGATCTTGAGTTGGTGGGAGTTCTTCAAGGGCCGTTGGGGCTTAATCTTGAAGGAGGATGGATGATGAACGATGAACGGATGTGTGGATTTGTTGAACACTTTCCTCAAGGGCCGTCGGGGCTTGATCTTGAAGGATGAACGGATGATGAATGAATCTTCAAGGGCCGTTGGGGCTTGATCTTGAAGGTTGATGGATGATGAACGATGAACGGATGTGTGGATTTGTTGATCCAAAGGGGCCGTTGGGGCTTGATCTTAGGATGAACGGATCTTCAAGGGCTTCTGGGCTTAATCTTGAAGGATGAACGGATGATGAATGAATCTTCAAGGGCCGTTGGGGCTTGATCTTGAAGGTTGATGGATGATGAACGATGAACGGATGTGTGGATTTGTTGATCCAAAGGGGCCGTTGGGGCTTGATCTTAGGATGAACGGATCTTCAAGGGCTTCTGGGCTTAATCTTGAAGGATGAACGGATGTGTGGATGATGAACACTTTCCTCAAGGGCCGTCGGGGCTTGATCTTGAGTTGGTGGAAGTTCTTCAAGGGCCGTCGGGGCTTGATCTTGAAGGTGGATTTTACGAAGAACGAAGATTGCTTTCTTGATCCTTCGGGATTTGCTTGAGAGCTTTAGAGTTTCAAGGCTTCTTTCTTTCTTCCTTCCTTCTTTTCTTCTTTTCTTTTCTCCTTCTCCTTCCTTCTTTTTTTTTTTTCTCCCTTCTCCTTCCTTTCTTCTCCCTCTTCTCCCCAAATGAATGCCTTTGGCCTCCTATTTATAGAATTCCAAAACTTGATTTTTGGATTTAAATAATCAGATGAAATAAATCATTTCTGCCAGGTATTGACACGTGTCATATTTGATGACTTTTCCAATTTATTTCGATTTTTCGTTGAGGCACACGCTACATGTAAAATTTATGTGACACGTGAACATTGAAATTTTAATTATTGGTCAACATTCATTTCACCGAAATTTTGATGTCTACAATGGGAAGGCTTGATTTGGTGAGATCCGAATTGGGTTTGTCTTAGTTTTTGAAATTTGATGTTAATCGATGTGGGTTGGATGAATTGCTGATATGCATGATGGATGTTAGGGTTTTCTACGTCTTTTGGAATTCGGGGTTGTTTCGTAATAGCATATGTATGTTATCATCCTGCAAACATTTCCTGAATTATTCCTTGCAAAGATTTCGTTCTCGCTATTTATGTGTCTAACCTTGGTAATGTTGAAGATGTCTAGCTTCCTGAATCTTGGAGTGCTACCTGTATATCATTTAAATGTGATGACTTTGGCAATGTTTATGTTCGATCTGTTCATCGTGTGGCTCCACATGATCAATCATGGGACTAATGTGGACTGACTATGATCAAGATTTTTGTGTTTCCTTCAATATGTTGTAAAAGATTGCTCTCATTGATCACTTGGACATTGTCTATTTAGCAGAGTGAAAATAACAACATCCCGGTCCTCAGCCCCCAAAACGATCCCTCTCCCCGTTGTGAAAGATCAGCAAGTTTTTTCTGTGTTTGTTTCATTGTGAAACGTTGTGCTTGATGAGAATCATGGATTGGAATTTCAAATTTAGCGGAGCTTGACAAATATCTAATAAGTGAAAACCAGAACAGCATTTTTTCATCGTCTGATGTTGTAGTCGTTTTTTCCTTCTTGCCTTCTATGCTGCTGTATGGGTTTGAGACATTTGTTGACTTTGTAAGCACACCTTTGTCATTTTGCCTTTCTGAGGTCTCTATATGCTCCTTATGCTTTCGTTTTCATGTATGATTATGCTTTTGGTATATGGGAATGGTAACATTCAGTTTAATGGCAGAAAACTTTGAGAGCTGGAAAGCTAAATGAGAAAGTATTGAATCTGTTTGTAGCAACTGGCAAGGATGAAGTCCTTTCATTAATCCAGTCACTTAATATTCGGCAGACCCTCACCCCTGTGCTTCCTACCAGTAAGTTTTGTTTGAAAATTTCCGGTGTCCTTCCTTTCCTGTAACCTTTGAACCGTTTTTGCGGGCTTCACTTCTGACCTTCAATAATATCTCTTGCAGGGTGTTCTGAAAAGTTTTGAGATTGGGCGTTATTGTGTGAGCACAGTATATAACATTTTGAAGACAGAGATCAACTAATTAAAGAAAGCACGTGCAAGTTTTGTTGTTTGTTCTCACAACGCCTGTTTGAAGATGTCTGATTCAAGCATCAACCCTAGTGAGGTTGACATCGTGATTGCCGCAATCAACTCCGACCTGACACCATTCTTGAATGAATGGAGACCAATATTCTCCCCGTTCCATCTGATTATTGTCAAAGACCCTGATATGGATGGGGAGCTGCATGTTCCAGAAGGATTTAACGTGGATGTCTTTAGCAAGTCTGACATAAACCTGATGGTGGGCTCTTCCCATTCCATTCTCTTCTCTGGTTACTCATGCAGATATTTTGGTTATCTAGTCTCAAGGAAAAAATATATTATCTCAATTGATGATGACTGCGTCCCGGCTAAGGACAACAATGGTCATATAGTAGATTTAGTGGCACAGCATATTGCCAATCTCAAAGCTCCAGCTACCCCGTTCTTTTTTAACACACTCTATGATCCGTACCGGAAGGGAGCAGATTTTGTTCGTGGTTACCCATTTAGTCTGAGGAGTGGGGTTACATGTGCACTATCGTGTGGACTGTGGCTCAATTTGGCAGACTATGATGCACCAACACAGGCCCTCAAGCCAGAGCAGAGGAATTCTCGATATGTGGATGCTGTAATGACTGTTCCGGTGAGATCCTTAATGCCTGTAAGTGGAATCAACATTGCGTTTGACCGTGAGGTGGTCGGACCAGCTTTGTTTCCAGCTTTGAGGTTGTCGGCAGAAGGAAAGATCAGGTGGGAGACAGTGGAAGATATATGGTCCGGAATGTGTGTGAAGGTCATATGCGATCACCTGGGAATTGGTGTAAAAACTGGGATTCCTTATGTATGGAGAAAGGAAAGAGGCGACGCCATTGAAAGCTTGAAGAAAGAGTGGGAGGGTGTGAAGCTGATGGAGGAAGTGGTTCCTTTCTTTCAGTCAGTTAGGTTACCACGATCAGCCGTGACAGCAGAAGACTGTGTTGTCGACATGGCAAAGGCGGTGAAGGAGCAGTTGGGAAAGGTAGATCCTATGTTTGTTCGTGCAGGTGATGCCATGGCAGATTGGGTGAAGCTCTGGAAGTCGGTGGGATCCCGCACACTGGGAGTTTAATGGCTAAATTTTGATTCAGCCTCTTCTGTTTTTGTTCCTTCTTTATTCATTACTGATTTTTCTAAGCTTCTAATGTTGATCTCCCTTATAACTAACTGATGTTGAAATTATGTGGGTGGAAATAATTGATACCTTGTTTGTTGTTTTTCATGAAGATGGTTTCTATGATTTGGTCTTTTATGTTTTTCTAACTACTATTTTTTTAATACAAGCGATTAGTCTATACTAAATTAATCTAAGGAGATTCGAAATTGGGTATAACGAGAGAAAACATTGCTCTTGTTAACTTGGCTAAGCTCAGGTTGGCGTGATTTTCTAATTACTTCTTTGTGTTGGTAGTTTGGTCAAAATGGATGATAGTTTTAGAATGCTTGATCAATTGATCTAAAGCTTCATGATATATCATCAGAACATTAGGAAAAACCATATAAAGAAACACGGTATAAAAAAAAAGATCCGTTTATGAAACTTTTTTTTTTTTGGATGATCACAAGAAAAGCTAATATAGAGCATGTTCAAAACTGGTTCTATAATCGTCCGTTGCAATATATAAAAAACAGTTGATTTGGAAAGTCTGTAAGAAATGAAATGTCACAATATTTTTTTTCTACATGTAAGAAATGGAATCATCCATTGTGATATATAAAAAATAGTCGATTTGAAAAGTCTATAAGAAATGAAATGTCACAATATTTTTTTTCTACATGTAAGAAATGGAATCATCCATTGTGATATATAAAAAATAGTCGATTTGAAAAGTCTATAAGAAATGAAATGTCACAGTATTTTTTTTTCTACATGTCAAAGTGATTAAAAAGAAAGAATATCTTTTACGTACCCACCCACCCAGTTTAGCAACTTTTTTTGAAATGATACAAAAAAAAATGTCTCAATTCACAAAAGAAACATTCCCCTCTAATGAATGTTATAATGGGTGATAGTTTTAGAATGCTTGATCAATTGATCTAAAACTTTATGATATATCATCAGAACATTAGGAAAAACCATATACAAGCTGATCCGAAACATGCATAAAGAAGCATATATTTAACAATGGAAAAGTTATTTTCGCACATCTTTTCCTCTTTTTGCACTCTTTTATTAGAATTTTTGGATTAATTAAATCAATGAAAAATCAAAAGATAGAAATAAACAATACTGTGTAAAGAGAAAAGGGCACGTGAAAATCATTTCACTGAATGAGAACTGTTCAAAAGCATGACCTAATTACACAGTTAATCAACTGGTAAGAAAAGAAAACCTTCTCTTTTTTTTTTTTTTTTTAAAGAAAATTTTTATTATTAAGGCATGAAAATTTGAAATTATTACGATTTAGGAGGGGGAGTTTTGAACTCAAAACACTGAGGTGGAAACCCAACACCCTAACTAGAGATAAAAGTAAGCCTAATTAGTAGCTGCATTATTCATTATTCCTTGTAGCTCTGCTGTGACTTCCTTCATAGTTGGCCCTTCTTCACCTCTCATCCTTAAGCACTTGAGTGCAAGGTTAGCAACTTCCATCAGCAGCTCGACATTTTCTGTGTTAACAGCGACTTGATCATCGAGAATGTCGAGCAAACGATCCTCATTCATATGAGAAACAAAATACATTGCCAGATTTTTTTCACGCTCCGGCCTTGAAAAGCAAATGACCTACTTACCAGTTAGCAGCTCCACCAAAAAACGACTCCAAAACTATAAATGTCACTCTTTTCTGTTAGCTGGCTACTCTGAGAGTATTCTGGATCCAAATATCCAAATGTTCCTCGTACTAACGTAGTTAACTGACTCTCATCGATGGGAATAAGACTTGTGAAGAAAGTTGAGGTTCCACCATAAAACTAATTAGCAATATGGGGAGTACCCCAACCTCTTGTAAGCTTATGCAAAGTCCCTCCTCTTATCAATATGGGATTCATTTTCAACACGCTGCCTCACGGGTGGCGAATTTTCAAGTCTAACATATAGACAACACAAATCTTGTGATGTAAAGCATGTGTGGCTGTTGAGCTTTATGTAACCTATGTATATGTACCTTGGCAACCACCAGCGGAGTAAGGATTCCCTTTGTAACCCTGTTGGCATTTGCAGCGATATCCAGAACCATTAGATGAATTGTGACATTGACTAGAAGTCGACTGGCATGCATAAGCAGTACTGTTTTTTTGTTCACTTGCTCACACGTTTGGTTCCAAACAGCCCAATCCAACACCACAGGGACAGTAGTCTCCCTCTTGTGAAAGTCTAGAAGATCTGCAGACGAAAAGTTGTTTTCCTCAACTTCTACAACAAGAATAACCGCACGGATTGAAGACAACGAGATTATTATAAGGATAAGAATGGTTGGCAACACTTTCAATAATGATAGAAAAATCTATCACATTGTCCGGGATAGACATTTGGCAACATCGGCTACCCATGCACGTCCCATTCTTTACGTCCCCTATTCCGCCACAAAGTGACAAACATCCGGTTCTGAACTGCACCGCTGTCGATGTATTCGAGCTTGCAATCGAGTATGCGCCTGAACCGGGCTTCTAATTATTCCGACTGTGTCACACCCGAGAGCAATAAACATGTTGCGCTTGCTCGAGATTGGAAATTTGGAGTTGGTGATCATGTCAAAAGTGCTTATAAATTGCTCATTGTAACAGGAGATTTTTCAGTGTAACCGGTACACGAGGTGGTACACCACGTGTCATTATACAAATATTGAGATACGTGTGTTATAAAGTTAATAACTTAAAAAATAAAATTTCTCACCACTCTTATTAAAACAAATGATGTACCACTTGTGTTCCTGTAATAACTAAAAATTTCTCCAAGCAGGATAGGACTGGAGACTCGCAGTTTGTGATTGGCTAGGGATATGTCACGGATGGCTATGCCGGAGTTAGGGAAATATGCTTGTTGGCCTCCGTTTTCTGTATTGTTACAAGCAATGAGAAAGGTTTCATCGAAAGCGCATACTAGAGATGTGCCGAAAGGATAGGGAATATCGATAAGATTGCCACAAGCTCTTTAGCATCCAGGCTTCGGTTGCCCGGATTCTGCTTTTTCTGTCAATCACATCATCACCATGATCATCATGATCTTCATCATCATCATCGGAAATACTCGTTCGTGTTCTTGTCAGCCACATGTAGATGTATCTTCTGCATAATTTTCAGAATATTTTGATATTATTTGTTGCCTTAAGTTTGAAGGTTTGTGTTTTTAATATTAACCGAGTGAGAGAAACGGGGACCTTCCTAGCTCACTCAATTACGGACTGGAAATTTAACAAATCCTATGGTTTTATTTATTTAATTACTATTACCTTATTTTTTATATACAACATATTTACACTAAGGAGGTGGAGGCAAACTCACAATCAGATTCGCATCTAAGATCTGTCACGTACATGTAAAGAGGAATATCACTAAAGAATAATATTAGGGCGTAACCCTCGCTAGCTAGCTTCTGAAATAAGATGTACAAGGCAGTGTAACATATTCATAGGATAACTACCTTCTTTTATCGAATATTTGGTATAGACAGCAAATTAAAGATTAATATTATTTATTAAAGGCTTTGGGTGTAGATTTATAGATAGATAAAAGAAAATGAACATAATCTTGGAGAGATTACTTGATTCCAGAAGGGTTCCAATCAATAATTAATCAAATCAAAGGGAGAATCAAAATCAATAAATCAAATCCTTTATGAAAACGTGTACTGTATACAGTAGAGTGTCAGTCAAACCATGATCTCCATCTCAATTACTTAGCATTAAGTTAAGCAATTTCAATCTTTCTAGCTTAAGTTCGTTTTCGACACATATAGTGAGGCAGGGGAGAATCGAATTCGATGCTTAGGTCTCGCAAGTTCAGCAAAAATACTCTTAACTAACTGATCTTGAAACCTCTTACTTTAAAATCGAGGTTTCGGACAAACTATTTTTAGGTATATGGCTTTCGTCCTGTGCAGTAATAGTCATGTCTAAGAACAGCGCCTACTAATTTTTACTAATTAATTAACATTTAGCAATGAGAAGAAGCTAGTGTCCTCAATTAATTATGGTCCTCAGACTAAATTAGTGACAACATTAGCGAATCCCATTTCTTCCTGACTGGGTCGTCCTATTGACCGTCAAGGACCAATTTTCTAGCCAACCATTTGCGGAAAATACTCCTCCATGCATTTGCATGCATGCACATCCACACCATCTCACTTCTCTTGCTTCTTTATATACTCGGCTTCCTGCAACCTCTTACAAATCCAATACAAGAATTAAGAAGCAAATCAACATTAATTAAGAATCGAAAACAACTATGGCAAGCTTAACTAGTCTGTTTACCACCCTCTCCAAATCCAGCCATGTCGGAGCAGCAATTGCAAAGAACACCACTTTAACTCCTAGGATTTGTTTGGCTACAGCCCCTAGACGACGTATCCAAGTAAGTTTAAATATATCACTAAACATGTCTGGTTTTCTGGTTGTATTTTTATGTTTTCTATAAAGCGATATTGAGGGAGGGGGAATTGAACTCGGGGGCCTTGATTGCAAGATTGAACGTTCTTAACCAGAGAGCTACGTTTCTATTTTATGGTGGTATTAATTTAGTGGAATTGATAACATTATATGTATTGAAGAACATGTATATTTAATTAATTGGTTCATGATCGCAGGCAAGTTCACAGCAAGATGCACCTGCAGTAGAGAATGAAGCTAGGAATGCTGCTGAAAATGTAAAAAACAAGACTTACCCTACTGCGGAGCATATGAATAACCACAAGTTTCTCGGGTTTTTATAGTCATTGACGATTCTTCGTGTAAATGCAGGTTTCGCAGACAACCAAAGACATGGCCGGCAAGGTGTCTGCAACCGCACAAGATGTGTCTGAGAAAGCAAAGCAGACAGCACAAGATGCTTGGAGCCAAGCCAAGGGCACCGCCCAGAAGGCGACAGACACCGTGATGGGCAAGGCCGAAGAATCCAAGGAGTTCGTCAAAGAAAATGCTGAGCAGGTCAAGAAAAGCATGAATACCAAGAAAGAGACCATATAATGCGTCCTGTCCGTGTCCATATTTCATTTAACCCTCCTTTTCAAAATTGTGTTGTATATGTATTTCCCATTTCAAATGTATCCACTATTGGAGAAAGACTTACCTACACTACCGGGATGCACAGTGTTCCAGATCAATAACATGACGGCACATGTTTTAGCCTCGTAATTGATCTGGAACACTGCCACCGTAGCTTTCCGTTTCACTTAAGTCCTCCCATTGTTGAGATATTTGTTCCTTTTTTGTTTTGTTTTTTGTTTTTGTTAAATTGGGGTATTGTTCCTTACACTGCAAGAAAGTGTTTGGTCTTTCTCTCTTGTATCAAATGTAAAGGAAATTCAAGTGTCAATAAATCCTTCCCCATATTATCTGTACAAATAGTTCAAAAGCTGTTAATTGTTTTGAGTTTTTTTCATCTCAATTTCTCAATAATTTAGATTCATGAGCGGCCACAGCAGAATATTATAAGAAACCCTTGGCACAAGCTCAAGCTGAGAAGGCATTACAGGTTGCTGTAACCATTTACTAGAACTGAAAGCAGTTGAATTTTCGCAAAGAGCAAAGGATGTCGAGCCAAAATGCATGCCGAGCCAAAATGCATGTCGAAGCACAAAGGAGTTCCGACAACACGAGGAGTCCCAACCACATGAGGATAAATGTGTCGAATGTAATATTTGATTTGTCATCAGTTAATCTCAAAACAGAACAAGTACATTGATTTGTTATTACGAACAAGTATTCTATTATTGCAAGCGAAACACTAACATGCTTCTGATGGAGAAGGTGAGAAAATGGAGGAGATGGGGGATCCTGGGAGTATTATCAGTCGCATTACTTGGTTTGCTCTTCTTCTTCCCAACGAATAATGGTGCTCCCAAGACGACGGCGCTTTCTGGAAGGCGAGCACCGAGGAGCGTTACTGGTAATGAGCTCAACTTCAACCAGATGCTAACACAGCAAACTCATAACACCGTGGAGCTGAACATAGGCATTGTCCGACTCACTTTTTCAAATCCCGGACGAGATGTCATTGGAATTGAATACAAGGGAATAGACAACTTGCTCGAAATTAAAAACCTCCCAAGCAATAGAGGTTATTGGGATCTTGTATTGAAAAATGGCTTGGACAGACTACAAGGAACAACATTTAAGATTGTTACATTGACGGCAGACCAAATAGAGATTTCTTTTAATAAAACTTATGATGTTTCCCTCGGTGATTGGACGCTACCCTTGAATGTTTACAAAAGGTACATATATAATGCATAGTGGTCGCGCTGGGTTCTACGCGTATGCCATATACGAGCGTCTAGAAAGGAGGCCGGAATTGCACATAGATCAGACAAGACTTGCTTTGAAACTTCGAGAAGATAAATTTCAATTCATGGCTGTATCAGACGACAGACAAAGATTCATGCCAACAGCCGACGATCGCGACAGAGACCACGCTCAGACCTTGCCTATCGTGAAGCTGTTCTTTCAACCAATCCAAGCAATCCCGATTTTAAATTTTTTAAATGATAAAAAATCTCTCAAAAGTCGATTCAAATCTTTGATTTCATGAAGGATTGGGGTTACTCGGGAGAATTGAGCAAAGTTTTTCAATTTATTTTGAAGTTTTTTTAAAATATTATTTCTCTTTAAAAAAATAATTTTTTAAATGATTAAAAATCTCTCAGAATCCATTCAAATCTTTGATTTCACGAAGGATTGGGGTTACTCGGGACAATTGGGCAAAGTTCTTCAATTTATTTTGAAGTTTTTTTTAAATGTTATTTCTCTTTTAAAAAACAATGTTTTAAATGATAAAAAATCTCTCAAAATCCATTCAAATATTTGATTTCACGAAGGATTATTGGGGTTACTCAGAAGAATTGGGCAAAGTTCTTTAATTTATTTTGAAGTTTTTTTTTTTAAATATTATTTTTCTTTGAAAAACAAGTTTTTAAATGATAAAAAATCTCTCAAAAATCCATTCAAATCTTTGATTTCATAAAGGATTGGGGTTACTGAGAATTGGGCAGAGTTCTTCAATTTATTTTGAAGTTTTTTTTTAATATTATTTCTCTTTAATAAACAATTTTTTTTAAATGATAAAAAAATCTCTCAATCCATTCAAATCTTTCATCAAAGTAAAATCCACTTGAAAGGATTCAATCCTTTGAATTCTATCACTTACAAAAGTCTTTTGAAATCCTCATAAATCTAAGTTGTCTACACCCCTAACATGCTTTCCATGGAGAAGGTGAGGCAATGGAGGAGAAGGGGGATCCTATCATCAGTCGCACTTGGTTTGCTCTTCTTCTCTACTAATATTGGTGCTCCCAAAACGTAGACGATTTCTGGAAGGCGAGCACAGAGCAGCGTTATTAGTAATGAGCTCAACTT
The DNA here is from genome assembly GCF_019419815.1 of Pyrus x bretschneideri. Taxonomy (NCBI): domain Eukaryota; kingdom Viridiplantae; phylum Streptophyta; class Magnoliopsida; order Rosales; family Rosaceae; genus Pyrus; species Pyrus x bretschneideri. The sequence continues at coordinate 375,433 of NW_025999785.1, forward strand.
CAACAAGATATTAATCCATCAAACTCAGAACACGGTGGAGCTGAACAATGGCATTGTCCGAGTCAAATTTTCAAATCCCGGAGGAGACGTCATTGGAATTCAATTCAAGGGAATTGACAACGTGCTGGAAACCAAAAACCACGCAAGCAATAGTGGTTACTGGGATCTTGTATGGGAAAATGGCTTGGACAGACTACAAGGAACAACATTTAAGATTGTTACATCGACGGCAGACCAAATAGAGATTTCTTTTAACAAAACTTATGATGTTTCCCTCGGTGATCGTCCGCTACCCTTAAATGTTGACAAAAGGTACATAATGCAGCGTGGTCGCGCTGGGTTCTACGCGTATGCCATATACAAGCGTCTGCAAGGGTGGCCGGCATTGCGCATAGGTCAAACAAGACTTGCTTTGAAACTTCGACAAGATAAATTTCAGTTCATGGCTATATCAGACGACAGACAGAGATTCATGCCAACAACCGAAGATCGCAGTGGAGACCACGCTCGGACCCTTGCCTATCGTGAAGCTGTTCTTTTAACTAATCCAAGCAATCCCGAGTTTAAAGAAGAGGTGGATGACAAATACCAATACTCCAGTGACGTCAAAGACATTAAGGTTCACGGTTGGATTAGCACTGACGATGCTATAGGGCTTTGGATGATCACACCAAGTACCGAGTTTCGTACAGCGGGGCCATTCAAGCAGGAACTTACCTCTCATGTCGGCCCAACGGCCCTCACTGTGTTTCTTAGTGGTCACTACGTCGGGAAAGATGTTGGGTTGACCTTTGCAGATGGCGAGGCATGGAAGAAGGTTTTCCGGCCCGTCTTTGTGTATCTTAACTCAGACGTTCCAAGCTCCAATGCGGCCTCCTCTCTCTGGGAAAATGCAAAAGAAGAGATGTGTGAAGAAATAAAGAGTTGGCCATACAATTTCACCCAGTCCGAAGACTATCCTAGCTCCGATGAACGAGGATCAGTTACTGGTCTGTTACTAATACGGGATTCATACATCAACGAGAGCCTAGTTTCAGCAAGTTATGCTTATGTGGGATTGGCCGCAAGCGGAGACGCAGGATCATGGCAAACGGAATGCAAGGGTTATCAGTTCTGGACTCAAGCTGAGAATCAAGGTTGTTTCTACATGAAAGATGTTCGACCGGGGAACTATAGCTTGTATGCAACTGTTCCCGGCTTCATTGGGGACTACAAGTACGAGTATGATATTACAATTGAACCAGCAAGTGAAATTAAGTTAATTAATCGTATATTTGAACCTCCGAGAAATGGTCCAACCTTGTGGGAGATCGGCATCCCAGATCGGTCAGCCGCAGAGTTCAACATACCGGATCCATATCCAAGCCTTGTTAACCGTTTGTTTACCAACAATTCCGCAAATAAGTTTAGGCAAGATGGCTTGTGGGAACGATACGAAGATTACTACCCTAACCATGATCTCATCTACACCATCGGTACCAACAATTACAGTGATGATTGGTTTTATGCTCATGTGACAAGGAACATAAATGGTACATATGAGGCAACGACGTGGCAAATTGTATTTCAACTTGAAAACGTTTGGAGCACCGGAAATTATACGCTCCAATTGGCGTTGGCCTCGGCCACCTATGCCGAACTGCAAGTTAGATTCAAAAACCAGAACGACCCACCTCATTTTTCGACAGGGCTAATAGGGAGGGACAATGCCATAGCAAGGCATGGAATTCATGGTTTGTACTGGTTCTTCAGTGTTGATGTGGCGAGCTATCGACTACAACAAGGATACAACACCATCTATCTTACACAATCAAGAAACCGGGGACCTTTTGCAGGGCTTATGTACGACTACATCCGACTAGAAGAACCTCCTCCAAAGTGATTGTATTTTATGTATTAAGAGTTTTATCGAGCCCAATGATGTTTTATGATTCATACTTGCTGTTATATGTATGTATGCTTTATAATAAATAAGATTTACAATTTCTTTCATATTTGTTACAAATTATGACTTTATAAATACAATGTTTCAATAAGTTCGTAACAAAATTATGATCAGCCAGTACAGTACGGAACATAAGAACCATAGTTTTAAGAAACAGAGACGGCGGAAATCGAAAAACATAATAAAAGCGAAAATACTAGGAAGAACAGAGTCAGAGAACATCTCATTCTCCGCCGCTGTCGTCGTCAGGCCCGGCTGCATCTTTGATATCAAGAGTGAAATCATATTCCTGATCGCATCCCAAATATGAATCACACATGAAGTAAAGAATGTAACTCTTCTCTCCGGGTTCGGTGGGAGCAGCAAATTCGAGCTTCACCTTGGCCCTCCTCTGCAGCGAAACTCTCTTGATGGCGAGCAACGAGTTTGTCTTGGTATCGCCCACTACAAGCCACCAGCCCTCTTCTTTGGCCTTGGGATACCTCAGGGCATCCACAGGGCCAACCTCCGTCCTCCCTTCGAGGTCACGTTCAAGAGTGACTAGCAGAGTGATTTCTTCCCCGGCCCTTATGTTATCCCTATCCAGCACCTCGTATAGCATATCAATGTTGGGAAACCGGTTGCAAAAGCGTGCAATATCCAGCAGCTGTGAATCTGACATCTGAAGTAGCTCGCGCCTTTCATCATCATCCAACTCAACCAAATCAAACACAGTCTCTATACTTTTTCCAGGATTTTCTTGGCATCTCTTTGCCAACTCCTTTGTGAAGTGAGGAAGCTGTAGAAGCATCGAATCACGATCCCACATACCCTGAGTCACCATCTGGCTGACTTCCATGGCTAAGACAGCAAGGCTTAGCCAGCCATTGCTAGAAATCACATCAACCATTGCCTGAAGCAACCTACTTGCGGAAAGGATCACCTCTCGCTGGTCCAACGCTAGGTTCCCACCCAGAGGCTGCCTTGCAAAGTGGGCCTGAAGCAGAGCATTTGCCTTAACATGAGGGTCTGTGCATTTGGGATTATCAAAGGAAAACCTCTGGTGGTTAATTAGCCTCCGAACCACCTCTTCCTCCCCTGGTCGAATAGGAAGCTGGGAATACTCTGAAGCGTGAGTTAGAATTTCAAGAAGACCCTTCATCTTTGTTTTGGAAGTCAAGGAAGAACTGAAACGCTCAATGGTGGTATAACTGATGTAATAATATGAAGCTATCATGCCAAGATTTAAAGGAGAAAGGTCCATGTCATCCTCAATAGCAACACACTTGCTTGCCTCCAAGTCACTCAGTGTATTTTCAACAAGCTCGGAGAGGTGATCAGAAAGATGCCTCTGGGTAACTCCTTGGAGATTGTAGTAGTTGGGATTTTGTGTGAGCCTCCGGTACAAGAAAGTCCATGTAAGGTAATCGACAGCATCTTGCTTGTTCTCAATTATTCCAGCAACAACTTCTGCATTCAGATTATCATGTAGATAATGGTGCAAATGGCTTTCAACAGGGAATGCTTCATACAAGAACTTCTTGTAGTATTCTTTACGAGGCGCGTGGCAGAGGATGACACATTTCCCAGAATTATCTAGCAGAGGGCGACTGGCATGACCCATCATCTGCAACAGATCAGTAACAGGGTAATCAGTGTGAACATTTTCCCGGCCATCATAATACTGAGTTCCCATCACAACCACCAAATGGGCTGACAAAGGCACTCCCCAGCACATTGAACTGCTCATGACACAAACTTGAATCCACCCAGCTTCAAAAAGCTGTGACACAATTTCTTGGTCCAAACTGCTTAAACCTTCATGCAAGTAGCCCACTCCACTTCGCAAAGTGCCTTTCAAAATTTCATCACCAAGTCTTTCAATGAAAGGCTCAATATCATCTACAGACCGCAACAGAAATGATGGTTTCTCCCCACCGTCTGCATTTGAGTAGGTCATCAGATCCACAGCCGTTAGTCGAACATGTTTCCTTGTAGGAACATACACAAGAGCTGGTTTCGCATTCTTGGCATGCTGGACAATTGCTGTGTATGTGGGTTTTGCCATTGCTTGCATCCTGGCTTCAAAATTAGCCAAATCCACCCCCTGAATGTGTATTTCCAGAGGCACCGGGCGCACACCAGGAGGAAAATTGAAAAGGCCATGAGAGCTAGCCCCTATCCATTCTCCAAGATCCTTTGCATTTGCAAGAGAAGTTGACAGGGCCACAATACGAATCTTGTTCTCAGATTGACTCGCTATGTATCTCATTCTAGAGACTATTACCTCCAAGATGGGACCACCCTGACCACCAATCAAGTGGAGTTCATCTACAATAAAAAGACTAACCTGTTGAACATGCTTTCTCTGTTTCCAGCGGCGGGATAAAGCATCCCATTTCTCTGGAGTGCTGATGATAATCTGACCTCTCTCAAGTAGTTTTAGGTCTGTGGTCGTTTCCCCTGTTAATAATTCAACTCGCAGATTGAGACCTTTTCCAAACTTCTTCTCCCAGTCACGGTACCGTTCCTTAGCAAGAGCTTCAATAGGTGCAATATACACAACACGCATGACATTATCAGAGCGCTTCTGATGACTCCTCAATACAGCAAACTCTGCACATATGGTCTTCCCACTCCCTGTTGGTGCGGCAACTAAGACATTGTCATCTGAATTATACAAAACAGTGAAGACCTGAGTCTGGACAGGATTGAAATGCTTGAAATCTTGATACAAAGCTTCATATAACGGATTCCTTAATGCAGTCACAGGAAGTGGTTGCAAGTCCAATAACTCTGTTGGTGGAGGATACTTTTCCGGTAAGATGAGGTGTCTGAAAGAAACAGGTAAAACAGTCTGGGACCCAAGCCACCTATCAGACACCACACGAATGAAGTATTGAGGCGGAAGGGGCTCATAAATTGGTACTGTAAAGTTCAAAGTATGATCCTCATCAATATACTGCTTCTTCAGCAGAAAATATTCGTGATGAAGAACAAACTCGCCGTCATTATCCTCCACTATTACCCAAAATGGCTCCACATATCCATGAACTTTGTCCTCCCACTGGAAATCTGGTGTGATAGTGAGCTCCACCCTCAATACAGTGCGAGTAATCGGCTGCACATGGGCTGCAAGGTTTAATTTGGGGAACTGGTGGATGAACTTATGAAGTGTTCTTCCCATCTTTGGCATACGAATAAGCTCCCCTAGCTCCTGTGACGAGAGGTCATAATACCTATCCCAGGCCAAATCCTTCTTCTCCAGCTTCATCAAAATATCATTTGCAATACCAGTGAATTGGCGAAGAGGTGTTTGGACACTCCACATCTTCTTGTTAACCATCTTACACATGTTCATAGCCTTTTCCGCTAGTTGAGCCCATCCTCGTTTCAAGACAATCTCGAAAAGAGCTCGGAGAAGACGCCCTGCACTCTGAATATCCAAAGCCAAAAAAGAGTTGCAGATAAATGAATAACAGAATAAAAGAGACAAAATAAATACATAAACTAGAACAAGCTGCAGCACAATCCTAACTGTCTCTCAAGCAATAAATGAGAAAAGAGCATGAAATTAATAATACAAACCTGAGTAATGTAGACCATATCTGATGTCAGTGAAAGCCCCTCAAGCTTCAGCTGTGAAATATATGCTTGCAGCAAGACATTGATCTTGGCACTGGGCTCTTCCAGGCTTTCCTTCACCGGAATGGGAACACGATCCAAAAGCTTTGCTAGCTCCATCTTTTCATCCTGCCGCACAGTAACATACTTAAATTCTTCACTGAGCGAGAACAATCGACAAAGTTCAATATCCCCCATGGTAGGCTTCAAATGCTCATTATATGTGGATATTGTTCCATGAGTTATATAGTAATAACTCGCAATGCGACCCAAGTCTGTAACCTGGAAATATCCACTTTTTCTGTCGTACTTAATCAAATTGCTCTTGTCCAAGATGGTTGCAGCGGAATGGATCTGCAAAATGAAAAGTTTGAAGACAACATTAGACATTCATAAGAAATACAGAATGCAGGAATCCAGATAAACGTCGCAAAGTACCACAGCAACGATAAGAACAGAATGGACAAGAACTAAACGAGTCCAAGGGAAACCAGATAGAAGTAAAGATAAAAATATATCAAAACCCGTAAACCATCATGGTCAACAACTCAACACAGAGACTCAAATGCCATAAAATATCTAATAGAACGGGACAAACAAATTCCTATAACCAATACAATTTTTTAAATTACTATGTCAAGCCCCTTATGTTCATGCGTTCCCTCTCCAGTGATATGCACTTGTTTGTTATCTTGTGTAATTAAGAGAATGGTTATATACTATACTACTATTACTAATGCTGCAAAGCAATGAAAATGCCAACACCAAAAAACGAAAAGTTTGGGCGGTTCTTACCAAATCAGCTCGTCTCTCCTCCAATGTAATATCTCTGGAGAGAACATCAGCTTCCAAACCATAGAGTGTAGGGTTACGTAACATGCGAACATACAGGTAAGTGTATCCTATCCAATTGCAAGCTTCTCTAGCATTCTGAACAGTTCCAAGAACGATTTCAGCATTCAGTTGGTCAGCCAATTTGGATATGAATTGACTTTCAATGGGAAGCTGTTGGTTCATCAAAGAAAGATAGTATTGAAGTTCATTGTGGCCAGTAATGATAATCCCTTCTCCATACGAATCAAACTGAGGTCTTCCTGCGCGCCCCAACATCTGCATAACATCCAAAGGACTTAGTTCAGTCCATGCTCCCTTTTCTGGATCATAGATCTGAGTCCCTTTGATTATCACGGTGTGAGCTGGCAGGTTCACACCCCAAGCAAGTGTTGCTGTGGAAACCAAAACTTGTACATGCCCATCAGCAAAGAGATCCTCAACCAGTTGGCGATCTGCCCTGTTCAATCCAGCATGATGAATAGCAAAGCCATATGGCAGAAGATCCTTGAGATCATTGCTCTTGACCAAATCTGTATGAGTAGTTAGAATCTCGCGGCTCGCACTGTCTTCTTTCAGAAACCTACCAAGGGTGTCCTTAGCAAGTGCAGTATCTCTTATTGCACGAGCTGTTTTGGCTGTTTCTTTCCTCGAATGGACAAAGATAAGGACTTGATGTTTTCCAGCTACAGCCACAACCTTCTCGTAGCAGAGATCATTCATCAACTGGAATCTCTGCAATGGTTTCCTTACCATGATTCCAATATACTGTTGAGAAAGGGGGACAGGTCTGTAACTGTTATCAAAATAAAATAGTCCCTTCTTAAGATCAACACGCAAGAACAATGCCACATCTTCGTAGTTAGGGAGTGTAGCAGATAACCCCACCAACCGAATATGATCTTTCGTGGTCTCAATCTGCCTAACAGTTCTAGCGACAATACTTTCAAGAACAGGGCCTCTATTATCATGGAGAAGATGAATTTCATCAATGATAAGAAGTTTGACCAGTTGAGTGTAAGTCCGGTCTCCCGACTTTCGGGTAATGATATCCCACTTCTCAGGGGTTGTGACAATAATTTGAGTTTCTTCGATCTGTTGGCGAGTCAATGTCTGGTCACCACTTAGCTCCCTCACAGTGACACCATAATCCTTCAAACGATTAGAAAGATTTCCAACAACTTCAGCAACAAGAGCTTTCATAGGTGCAACATATACAATCTTATAATCACTGTGGTTTATGGAACCATCCTCCTTGTTCATGTTCAGCGCAAACTGCTGAAGTATAGTGAGCACTGCAACATTAGTTTTTCCAGCACCAGTAGGAGCACATAACAGGATATTGTCCGCCTTGAAAAGCGCAGTCTCATAGACTCTACTCTGTACCCTGTTCAACTGGGTCATTCCTTTGAAAGCTGGCTGAGCCCACTCTGGCATGGCAGATATTTTAACAAGCTTCTCGTCAGGACTAAATGGTCTCGGTTTCAAGGCCGGCACATGGATTTCTTCATATCCCTTGCTGGGATGTCTGTAAGACCCATCTGGAAGCACGCACTTTTTCGAAACCAACAATCTACTTTGCTCTTGTGCAAGGCTGTCAAGATCAAGCAGCTCGGCCTGCCCCTTCAACCAACCACTGTCAGCGTCTCTATCAACAAGGCCCCTCCTACCCCTGTCCCCATCTCCACCACTCTCATCCTTCAACCTGCGAGCCTCTTCTCTAATACTCTTCTCCAAGTTCTTTTGCCTCTCCTTTGCACTAGCCCTTGTGGCATGCAACTGTTCTACAATTGCAGCCAAATCCGGACCCAGCTGCAACATTTCCTCCTCAATTTTCTTCCTCTCATCTTGATCTTCGGCTCTGGCCAAACGCGTGCACCAGACAATCTTCAGCCGGTTTCGACACAGAAACTTAATAAGGCTGAATTTGTCAAACTGAAGGTGAACCAACAGCTTGGTTTCAACTTCCCTGTCATCACCTTCAGCGAGTATCTTGAGCACCTCTTCAGCAAGCTTCTGGCATTGTTGTGGATCGATCTGTTTCTCATAAGCTTCAGATATCTTCCTCTGAAGCCAATATGCATCAATGTCCTGAACATTAAGGTTCATACCCTCATTTGCTTCCTGCATTTCATCATCATCAATCCCACCCATTTGCATAGCCCCAGACTGATGTGGTTCAGCCACATCATCGTCGTCCTCTTCCTCGTCCTCCTGGACCATATCAAGATCACTCTCCTCGTCATCATCTTCATTCTCTTCAAACTCAACGGCAACACCCACATCGTCATCAAGGGCTTCATCACCATTAACCACGGCAGACCCTCCAGCATCACCCCCATCTTGAAAGTCAGTAATCAACCTCCCAATCGAAACCAACTGATCAAAGACGGTGTTGGGTATAGGATTCAACATTTTCTCAATCTCCTTTTTCTTATCAGCGTTCTTAAAGTTCTCGTTTTTAAGAACGGCCAAAATCTCATCAGCGGCACCGCTTATTATACTCGAAGGCTGGCCACCCAACTGTTGCTGAATGACGCTGAGCATGGCCTCATAGGCAGCCCTGGTTTCCTTGGTCTTAGGCTGATAAACCCCTTCCTCAGTGGCCGTGAGGACGCTCTCTTCATGAAGCCGCCGCTTTTTACTCTGTCGAACCGGGGTAGGTTCAGCATTCGGGTCCCGCTCCTTCTTCTTCTTCGACTTCTTAAGCTTGTCATCGAGCTCCGGCGGCCTACCCCTGTAAGCCCGGTCACCGAAGTGCTTGGGGTCAATCTTTCCCCATAGAGACTCCGGCTCGCCGGTGGGCTCGTGCGTGTCACGCGGGCGAGAGTCGGTGGTCAGCACCAAACTCGAGTTAGCACGGTACTCGTATTGCTTGAACCGGGCGTGCGCCTCCGCACCGCCGCCCAAATGCTGCGCCATTTCGGGATCTCAATCCGAACCACAGAAACCCTAATAAACAATTAAAAACCCCAAACAAGTCAGTCTAGGGTTTTACTGCAACTTCAATATACGTAAAATCCGAATTCGATAAAATACAAGTAAAACAAAACCCTAGAAATGAGCGCAAACAGAAAACCCTAGCGGGAAAAGTAGTGAAGACGAAAGCACTCACAGCGAGTTGCAACTTGCGAGTTGGGAGTGTAATCCGAGCTTAACGACGATTTGATTTGATTTGATTTGATTTTCTATCTGCAATTTTCTTGGTTTGATATCGGCTCTGATGTAGTTTTCAACAGAAATGTGTAGACAAATGTGACCGCCATGGATTACTTGGGCATCCTGAGGATTTGGGCTGAAGCTTTTCTGGGCCAATATGATTTCTATGTGGATCTTTATCTTGATGGGCTTCGGCACCTATATTGCCCAAAACGAAAAAAAAAAAAAAAAAAAAAACTGAATTTCTCGTCGTTCAATTGAATCGTAATTCACGAACAAACTCTCCGCAAAATGATATTTTGATCGAGTTCTTAATTGGTTTTTGTTTAAGTTTTTGATATAACGATATATTTACACTAAATTATGCAGGAATAAAGAATTCGTCATTTTTAAAATTTAAATATAAGACATTTCACCAATGAAGAGTAATACTGTTGAGAATAAATATACGGTTTATGGAAAAAAAAAAAAAACTTTACATTACTTATAAGCGGTTGAATTATTCTACATATTATTTTAATTTTATGGTAAAACTTCAACTTATTCAGATACCACTAGATAGTGTTCTAAAAAACTTGTCATAATGGAAACCAAATGAGTAATAGTTTCATATTGAAATAATTTATTGGACGATGATCTATGAAAAGAAGACAAAGAAATAGAAGGTTCAAAACTTCAAATTAGGGTGAGCAGACAAACCTACAATCGACCGAAAAAAAAAAAAAAAAAAAAACAACAACAACAACAAATAAACAAACAAACAAACCTACAAACCAAACCGGAAGGATCGGTTCATAATGCGGTTTGATTTTTATAAATTATGGGTTAACCAAGTTAAACTACTTATAATAAAATAATATTACTTGTATTCGCCCATTGGGAGATGAGCTCATTCCTTACTTGCAAAAGCGTATCTTCATCGTAGAAATTTCATGATGAACCGTTCAACTTCGAAATCTTTATTTGAAGATCATACCTACAAAGAATTATTAAAATCGGAAATTGTTTAGCCATCCGAATATATCAAATTAATGAATGGTTCACTATGAATATGCTACTTAGTACCTATACCATTGATTTGGTTCATAAGTTTGGATGACCAAACGATCTTCAATTCAAATGACTTTTTGTATGAATGATCTTCATTATTGGGTTTAGTCCACTTTATTGGGTTATATCCATTCATTGATTATCAGCATCAACTTTTTTTTTTTTTTTTTATCTTTTTATTAATTGTGATAAATGTCATCCTTATTTATAAGTTTTCTTTTACTCAATTTCAAAATTAAATATTGTTTCTCATTTTTCCTGCTCCTAATTCGTATCTTAATTTTTTTTCTTTTACCTCCATCGTAGGTTCTAATTAACTGTGTTAACTAATCTATATGATAGGTTACATATATATATATATATGTATATTAGCATATATCCTAGTATGTTTATAAATGGATGGAAAATAAAATTCCATTGGACTATTTTCAAGGATGATAGGTAGATTAAGTTTTGTTTTATTCAGGGATGATAGGTAGATTAAGTTCCATATATGTCATCATATATGGATCAAAGTACTCTTTTTTATTTGATTAAACCGAAAACCAAACAAATCACCGCAACATTGGTGCCTCGATGTAATCGGTTCTTAACCATTGTTGTTTGATTCTGATTTCGAATTTAACAAACTACAATATGTAAAATTTGTGCTGAATTCAGACCTAAAATCGAACCAACCTCAATCACGCCTAGACTTAGTTCGAATTGTCCTTAAAAAAAAAAAAAAAAAAAAAAAAAAAAAAAAAAAAGAGATTCATCCCTTAAATAAGGAGAAATGCTAAGGAAACTCTTAAAGTGTACTCTCTATAAACTTTATGTCATCTTATGTTTTTGCCACAATATTTTATAATATTGGCACGAGAATTTACGCCAAACTGTGAGGTAGTTTTTCTCTTAAATAAATAATAAAGAAACCTATTTATGATTATATTAATATAGAAAATGAGGAAATTTGATACATGAATATTCTCATTTCTACTTATAGTAACAGTATTATAAGTAATCTAATTGTCATACATTCTAACTATTGAGAGATTTATTTCTTACTATTAGTATACACTTATGGAAGTTTTTAAATATATACATTCTATGTTTATTATAATTTCTATATCTCTTTTAATTTTTCCATGCAAAATAATTTGTCAATTTTAACAAAATTAACATGTGATTTTTTTTTTGTTTTACTGTATTTTATAATATACGTGCATATAGTTACAAAATTTAAATCATTCCCTTTTTCGGTTTTTACCTCCTAATTCTGAATACAGTACTACTTAAGTTGTCAAAACCTAACAAGAAATTGCAATTGTCTTGTAGATTCACTAATTGTAATATAGTTCATGATAAACATTCAAGCTAACCTGGGATTTCCTTATTTAGTCCTTTTTTTTTCATGTTCTTTCCTTTCATATTAGCCAAACATAATATTTTTATTTTTTATTAAATGTTCCAAAGTTGATATTTCAGCTACCCTATATATATCGACATAAAATTTCATCTGTAAGAATCCTCACCGCAACGCCGTCTCCTCCTCTTCCTCCTTAGTGTAGCAAAGAAAAAACTCAATCGGTATTCAGTCCTTGTATGTTTTATTTACTAGCGAGTAGTATTTCAATATCTTGTATCGTACAAATTTAATTTGTGATTTTTTTCAGTTTAACGTTTCAAATATAAGTTTATTCAAAGGTTGCCCAAAATAAAGAGCTGCCTGATATGTAAAAAGTAGTTTAGGGTTGCTGGTCAAGATGCTCTGATTATGAAAAATGTAGTTTAGGGTTGCCAGACGACACAATTTAGGGTTACCGGATGGGATTCCAAGTGTACAAAAAGTACTTTAGGAGTGTCAACGGTAATGTTCTGAATATAGTTTAGGGTTGTCAACCGGGATATCTGAATATAAAAATATTAGAATTGCCGGCAGCGATGCTCTTAATATTGTGGTGTATCGTATGGAAACAAACAGTCCATGACTATTATTCACATTTTCCTTATTTACTATTTTATTGAATATACATTCTACATTTTGTTTATGCAATCACAATACCCTTTTTCACTTAGTTCTTTGGGATAATTACATTTTTTGTGTGTAATCGTTCATTTTATTTTGATTTTTTTTTTGTCATATATTATTCTGTAAGATTTGATTGACATTTTTTAAAATCTTTTTACAGGATCTCTATACTATGCTAGCTATGTCAACTGATACCAACTCCTCCAACAACATTCTTGAAGTCACTTCAAAACCTACAGACGAAAAGGTGGTTGAAGTCACCTTGGAACCTACGAACGAGATAGAGGTAATGCGTCAACCAGCTTCAGTATAAATTTATTGCATCTATTTAACAAATTGATTGGGTTATTTGAGAGTTTTTCAATGTACTTGATACGGGACAGTATGCTATATATAATATATGTACCCATGTTCTAAGTATATTTTTAAAAAGTTCGATTATTTTTATATGCATGTTTGCCTCCCACTATATATATATATATATATATATATATAAATTATTAAGAAGTTAAAAATTAGATAATATTTTATAACTTATTAAACACAAGAATAAGAGCATGCATGGCAAATTGGCAACATCACGCATTAGTTTGAGTGCTTTCGACTTTCTTAAAGGTTTTCATATTATGAAATTATGTTAGAGTAATTAGTAACTTTGGAGTAAAATTGGATTTTGTTGTATATAATTTCTAATGAGGGAGCATCGTACCTAGTAGTCATCAATGAGTCAAGCTGAATTTATTCTTAATTATTAATTAGTACTATAATCATAGACGTCATACAATTATATATATGCCTGAATGAGTTTGTTTAATATAATTATACTTATTTACTTTTGAAAATATTTATTTTGAAGGGTTTTTTTTTAATTTTAATCCTTCAGGAAGATTGAAATTTAAAATAAACCTGGTGTTAGATTACATATTGATTATAATCCTTTGATGTATCCTTAATCCAAAATAATTAATGTACATTTTATTTAATGTCTCCTATTAAATATTTAAATTTATTAACATACAAAATTTTAATTTATTTTTTGACCAAAAAAAGATTTTTTTAATTATTAATTTTATTTAATATTCTTCAAACTTGAAAGACTCAATTAATGTACTTAAATGTTAGTACCGAAATATGTATACCAAAATATATTATATTAAACTAATGTATTTAAATGTATGTACCGAAATGTATTATATTAAATTAATGTACCTAAATATGTGTACCAAACTTTATGCACCGAAATGTTAGTACCGAAATGTATTATATTGAATTAATGTACCTAAATGTTTGTATTGAAATGTGTGTACCAAAATGTGCACCGACATGTATTATGAATTTAATGTCCCTAAATGAAGAAGACAAGTACATCGAAATATATTGTATAACAAAAATTAATTTATCTAAATGTTTACAACAAAATATATTACGATAAATGAAATGAAAACTATAATTATAATGAAATAAAATTAATACATTAAAAATTAGGAAGAAAAAGAGAAATAATTAAAAAATCAAAATATAATTAATAAATAAGGTTATTAATGTATCAAGGGACTAAAATTAGATTTTGATCTTACTCATAATTTTAATCTAAAAGTCATCTTTGCCAAGAATTAAAATGAAGTTTTCTATATTTTTAATCGTTTTTTCAGCAGGGGCATGCTGCGGATGGTACTAAAGTCGACGCATCACAGCAATCACCAAAGGATGATATTGTAAGCTGATGACAAATGAATTGATATAAAAATAAGCTGATAAATTAATTTATCTTGTAAATAAAGCTAATAAAAATCAAGCTGATCAATTTTTCTTATAAATTCCTGCAGCAGGAGCAAGTAGAATCTGTTGACCCAGACCCCGAGCATGCAATGGATGATACCGTGGCAAATACTGATCTCAAAGGACAAGTGAACGTTGCAGTCGATGAGAAAGTCCATGTTGTGGAAAATGAGCAAGTCGTAATAGAGAATGAACTAGTAGAAGATCTGGCTGAGAAAGTGGACGTCATGGACGATGATCATCAGCAAGGACGTCGAGTGGATGCTGACCGGGTTAGTAGTGATGAGCAAGTGATAGAAGTCGTGGATGCGGATAAAGTAGACATGATGGACGACAATGATCAAGCAACACATGAACAACCAATTGTTTTGGAGAACCAGGAGAACTCAACTAAAAATGATGGATCTAATGAAGATGAGCAGGATCCCGCAACAATGCTGCCTCGTGATCAACTGTAATATATACACATACTATATATTGAATAATTTGTTCTTTAATTTTGGGACTAATCATGAATTTAATTTGGCATCAATTAGGCCGGCGGTGGAGGCGCTACAAACCCATGTGAAATCTGAAGTAGGCGGCGTTGCGGAGAAAGTAAACATGATGGACAACGATGATCAAGCAACACAAGAACAACCAATTGGTTTTTATGAGAAACAGGAGAATTTGACTAAAACTGATGAATCTAATGATGATGAAGAGCAGGATCTTGCAACAATGCTGCCTCATGATCAACAGTAATATATATACATATCGTCATGTTGTTGATTAATTAATTCGTTCTATTGTTTTGGGACTAATCAGGAATTTAATATGGTATCTTATGTACACAAATAGGCCGGCGGTGGAGGAGTGCCAACCCCATGTGAAATCTGAGGAAGGCAGCGGTGCTGGCAGTACTCCAGTTACTCAATGGTACTCTAGGTCGTCGCTCTCCACTTATTCTGCATTATCAGGGCCATCGTCACTCTTTTCTGCAACTATGGTATTATCTTAGTTTGTCTCTTGAGTACTACTTTATATATTTATGCTCATCACTACTAATATACAGCAGTATATAATACATATGTGTATATATTATATATTAATTGAAAAATATTTAAGAATACTGTTATTAGGACTTTAAATTATGACATCTTGCGTAGAGCAACAAAAGTTTTTTCTAATACTTGTATTAATTTAAAGAGAAATGCTAGGAGGTCTCTTAAAGTGAGACTGGTCCTTCAATGGACTATTTGTTACTTCACTATTTAACGTTAATTTTCATGGTAAAATATTGTGTCAAAAATATAAGGTGACAGAGAGATTAGGGAAAGTCTCACTTATGAGAAAGTCCCCTTAGCAGTTCTCAAATTTAAAATGCATGATGACGTTTTTAAATTGTCAATAACAACTCTCATATTTTAGAATGCATATGTAAGTTATTCCTTTCACATTTAAGTTTTTACTGAGCAATTACCATACGGTTATTGTTATTGTTTAGGTGGATTATGCACCTCAAGAAAATGATTTCATCCAATACTTACTCAACTCTGAGCCAATTCCCATAAGCCTTCCCATGAACCTTATCCTTGGGAATAATCAGCACTCAAGTGTTCGTCGGCCAAAGGGCATCCAGCAAGCCAATCGCCAACATTTTCAGCAAATGCCTATGTATGTGTGTATATATATTGGGAATATTTTGCTTACCACCTTCAAGTGATGGTGATACTCATCATCTTATTTATTACTGTTAGATGAGTCTAAATTTCGAGATTTGTGTAGTGGATAGACACATCTCAAAATTTAAACTTATTTAACGGTGATAAGTAAAGTGATGAACATTACTGCAACTTGAGGGTGGTAAGCCAAAATGCACCCATATATTTTAGCTAACTAGTTGAGTATATATAGTTATATATAATTAATATTGACAACAATTTACAGTGTCATATTAGCTATCAGTTCTTCACCAACCATTATACCAAAAATACTAGTAATTCAACATAATATATAATTGTGGTAAATGGTTCCCAATGAATTTCATTAACCCTAGCTGCTTCTTAATTCTTTGTTTAGCTTTAGACAAAACATGGCCTCGTCAGAAAACAACAACAGTAACCGTGCTTATGGAAACTTGCCTCAGGATCTTCGATTGGACTCGTCCAAGCTCCCAGTGCTGGTGAGGAGTCAATTAATACTACCCAAAATTTTTGATTTCTCTAGCTACTTTGAAAGATTACTTCCTTTTTTTACGAAATTCGATGATAAGAATGGTCTTTATTTTTACATTTGTTTAATTATGTTGTTTCTTGTCTATATATGCAGCCACAGTTGGAGGATGGAAATGATGGATCCCACTTTCTGAGGCCACAAACTAATTTGAACCCCCATACAAATCTTTTGGGGTATGCTCGTATTCATATGCTAAAATTATGCTTTGCCTTATCATGGTGATTCTGATCCATGTGTATATGCATACTTGACTCCTGCTGCACGCGATTTTTTATTTGTTTTAATTTTAGTTATTTTAGATATTATTGTTTGTTTAAAAAAAAAATTTATTTTAGATATATTATTTTTTTATTAAAACATATTTTAAAAAATAATGGATTTACTAACCATCTTACTTGTTTTTTTTGTTATATAATTTTAACATCACCTGTAGATAAGACTTCAATAAAAAACAGTAAATTTTGAACCTGTGAAATTACATTATTGCCCATCATTTTTTTTGTGTGATAAAAAACTAAGTAGTTTTTCACTCTCTTTTGGTTAAAAAAAAAGATTTCATTAATTAATAATTTAATAGAGATTAATAGAGACTTTAATGAGGGAAGGACAATTTGGGTATACAATTTTTTTTTTTTTAAATTTAGTTATTAAAATCTTCCAAGTAGCCTAGCCTTTTGGTATGTGGGATTTTGGTTTTTTATTATTTTTGTTATTGTTGTATAATTAAACTTCCCGATTAACTTGGCTATTTGGTACGTGACAGCTGACAACCCAAGATTTCATATTTTCAATATTTATCTAATTATTATTATTTTGCTAGAATTCTATAGCTAATTATTATTTGCATTTAAATAGAGGGTTGTGAATGGAATTATGTTTAACATTACATGAATATTAATATATTCAGAGCATTGATATCCACACACTTAATAATACATGGATACTAATATATTTAAGGTGGTACTGTCTACACATCTATTTTTACTTTTTACATATTTCTCTTAATTTTAGATCGTCGAATTGAATGATTAAAGATAATCAATTGACATAAATCAACCGTTAGACTGTTAATGTGTGAAAGATAAAAATAAGTGTGTGCATAACATCATCTTTTATTTACATGGAAAAAAAAAAGAAGAGAAAATATGTGAAATGATACACTGTACCTATTTTTTTTATATTTTAAACTGAAGAACATTACCATTGTATCCAGTCATTTCAATCAAATATGGTATTGCCAAAATTCCCCTTTTTTTTTTTTTTAACTTTCCGGTCAAAATATTAGCTTTCCAGACATCGGTTAAATGGAAATTATCAATTTTTGTTTATTTTTTCTTCTGTCAAAGAAATTAGTATTCACTAACATAATATATTGACTTGCGTCATCTATACAGGGCACAACAAATACAATCTCAGGGCTTGACCCATAGTCAAGCGACTCCTGCTGTCACTGACAGCTTTTATTCTCCTGGAACCAATTTCAGTCAGATGAACCCGTTCGACAACATCCCCGTAGTTCCTCAAGTATGCGTTATTCTTCCCAAATTTTATAATCAATCACAATCATGAGGTGTATGTGCTTGTTCTTATTGATTTAATTTAATTTGTCTCTATCACAATATTGATTTAAATGAAGCTCAAATTTTTACCGTAAAACTAATCGGCAGATCATAACACAGATGAATATAATTAAAACCGACTCTTGGATAAATTATTTAATATATATCACCGTCAATAGATGATTTTATGGTAGAAGAAATTTGGATTTTCTCAAAGCTGCCTAGTTTTTTCATGTTATTCATCCCTTCGCATCAACTTCTTGAATCGACATTTGGTTACAAATTCATTTTTCAGCAGGGGACGCCTGCCAACTTTCTGAACCGAAACAATGCATACCAGCCGGTGGCTGGAGAGTTGCCGAGGGCTGCCCCTAGACCTAGAGTACGTACTAATCTATTTTGTTTTAATTATTTCATTTTTCATCAGTGATATGATATTTATCTGCAGACTCTGGTTGATATTTTGTTTGTATATGTGTAGATTTCGATGAGCAACTGGCAAGAGAATGTGAATATTCCAGCACAGAATCTCTTAGCCAATAATAATTGGCTTCCTCAGGGTCAGTCCTCGCAGGGACTACAGAACTATAGCAACAATGCTTCTGCTTCCAGTTCTAGGTAAAATTATTAATCATCAATAATTAATTTAATTGTGATTTATTTTAATTACTTGGTGATTAATTATGAATATATTGTCATGAAAACTGACAATTAATCTCCGAAAATATCAAATTAATTGTGTAAAAATCCTGGCAGGGCCATTAAAAACGCACTGTATGATCCTAAGTACGAAGCCATGGGACTACCGATAGATCCCCACCTACGCCTCTTTCTCGCGCAGCAGAGGCGTGAAAATGATCGGTAATTGTCCTCAATTTTTATAATTATTAGGGGTATCATACTAAATAGTAATTAACTGAGTTCGAATGTAGCTAATAATAACTATAAATTCATTTGGAATTTGATGGTTGCAGGACGCAGTGACTTGCCTTGAGAGCAGTTCGATCGGAGCTATATCGATCGTCCAGTTGTTGCAGACAAGTTGCCGTCTGAGTTTTAATTAAGCAGTAATAATAATCATAAACCCCAGAAACTATACTGATAGGGTTTGCATGATTTGTTTGAAATTTTCGGATAATTAATTGTTTGGTTAATTTCTTTATGGACAAATTAAGTTGAATTTTGAATAACTATTGCTTATTGCTAGAACATTTTTGGATGCATGTTTACTAAAGTCTCGTTTGGAAGTGTTTTTAAGTGACTAAAGTTTCTTTTAAAAGTGCTTTTAAATGACTAAAAACGCTTTTGGTGAAATTAATTTTGAGTTATAAAATCACTTTAAGTGTTTTTTGAAGAAGCATTAAATATGTCCTGCAGTAGGAAGCATTTAAAGTGCTTTTCCACGATCTAATTGGATTTTAACTAAAGATTGGTTTCAAAAATATTTTCATCAAAAACAGTTTAGTCATTTTAAAAGTATTTTCAAACGAGCCCTAATTTCCTAGCACTACAAAATCAATATATTTACTCTTTATGTATGAAATAAAAAAGATGTAGGCATACAAAATCATCGAGCAGTTACGTTAAATTTTTTAGAATTGAGTGTAAGATCCTTATGTGTGTCATATCATCAAATGAACAACATTTTTACAGAAGTTGACGACTAGGACTATTTGTGCACATTTGTTAAATTCAGCTATCTCAATTTATGAACTTTTAATTCAAAGACCAATTGTAAAGTAGGATAATTTTAGGAATCAATTCTAAATTTTACTCAATAAAAAAACCTGTTTTTGTTAAAAATATGATATTGTAAAAGAGTAAATTGTAGCAACGGTCATTCAATTAAAAATCCATTACCATTAGTCCCTCAACTTATCAAAATGTGTAGCTATGGTCATTTTCATCAATTTCGTCAAAATTTTGTCAAAATAAGTTATGTTGGAATGACCATTTATACAATTAGGGTCTCTTAACTCATCAAAGTGTGTAATTATGGTCATTTTCATCAACTACGTCAAAATTTTTATCAAAACGAGTTATGTTAGAAAGACCATTGCTACAATTGGGTTAAAGTTAAGGGACCATTTCTCCAGTTGAATTAAAGTTGAGAGATCAATGGTAATGAATTTTTAGTTGAAGGACCATAGCTACACGTTTTGATGAGTTGAGGGACCAATGGTAATGGATTTTAAATTGAGTGACCATTGCTCCAATTAAGTTAAAATTAAGGGACATAGCTCAATTTATTTTACTCTACAAGTAGGAGAATTTAAACTAGAATGCATAGTACGGAACACATCCGCTCTAGACACTTTAGCTACCGTCTCATTTGCAACAAACCATTTAGTTTGTGTTTGTTTCATAAATAAGACAATTGATTATTTAAACTACACATTAATCATGTTAACAAAATAAAGAAAAAATAACCAAAATAAAAGTTGTGGGAAATATAGTAAATTATATACAAAATAATTTTATTTGTTTTCAAAGTCTCACAGCCAGGTACCATATAAATTATCTCAGTTTTCTCTTTTAACGTTTTTCTCTCAAATAAACGTTTTAGTTACAAAATAATATCTAGAAATCGTTGCAAAAAAATATGAACATTCGCAACAAAAAATCATTCGAAACGTTTTAGCGATAAATTTATATTTTCTCTCTTTATAATTTTTATTTTAAAATTTTAATTACATACTTCACATGTGTACAATTGATGATGATCTTTATGACAAGAATACTTTTGAGATTATTACATACAAACCAAATTGCAATGGTCCTTGTCTGTCATGCTCATGCATGCGTTTTGGGTCGGGTCGGGTGGGTGAGAAGATGCCGAATCCCCGACAGCCAAAAGGTACTCCCCCACGAACTTGCTGCGCTAGAAAACGGCCACATTTGTCCCCTGCATTATCATCATCTTCTTCTTCTTCCTCCTCCCTCCCTCTCTTCCTCAACCGCCAATCCCCGACGGCTGAGGGCCACCGCCAATGGCGGCCGCCGCCACTATTCCTCTTCTGCAGTTCGTCCCCGCCAAAACCTTCCAGGCCAAGCACCACTCCAACAGGCTCCGACCCACCAAACAGAGAGGTCCATTTCTCCTGAAAGTTTCGATCTTTGAGCTTCTTTGAACTTCTTCGAGCTCGTTTTTGCTTAATTCCTACTTTTTTGTTGATAGTTTTGGTGGGTTTTGTTTTGCAGGAAGTTTTGGTTTGTCTATGATTATATGCGCGTCTTCCAATGGAAGAGAGCCTGATTCTGCCGACGGCGGCGTCAAGAGCGTGGAGCGGTTGCTGGAAGAGAAGCGGCGCGCCGAGCTCTCTGCTCGGATTTCTTCAGGAGAGTTCACTGTGGAGAAATCTGGGTAATGTGATTATTAGTGATTGAAATTCTGCGTTTAGTTTTGATCTGTTTTGGGAGTTTCTGCTGCATTTGATCAAATTCACTTAATAATTTGTTTAATGAATTCTAATTATACTTAATTATAGCAAAGCTAGGTGTATAAGTTCAATTTTACTTTGATGTTAAGTATTTGGTGACTAAAAGTCTAAAACCTTTTTTTGGTTTTTTGCTGTTCTTAATTGTCTGAAGAAAGTCTTATTACTTTTTTTTATGGACTTGTGGAAGTAAATTCTTATCTGGGGAAGCTTTATTTTTGTGTTATTATACATCCACATTTGCGTTTATGCATTTCTAACTCTGAGTCTCTTGAATGTGGTAATTAGTTTTCCATCTCAATTGAAGAGTGGTTTGTCGAAGATTGGTGTTCCTACTGGGGTACTAGATTTCTTGTTCAGCTGGGCTGATGCACCTGAAAACTATCCAAAAATTCCGGAGGCAAAGGGAGCGATCAGTGCCATTCAAAGTGAGGCCTTTTTCGTCCCCCTGTTTGAGCTTTACCTCACATATGGTGGAATTTACAGGCTGACATTTGGACCAAAGGTTTTTTCATTTCTAATATCCATCTCATTGATTAATAGTACTCTCTCTCAAGCTTAGGGGATTGTTTTGACGGAAAGGGCGTCGTTCTGAATGAATTATTTGTTGGTTCTTGCTGCAGTCCTTTTTGATAGTTTCTGATCCCGCGATTGCCAAACATATATTAAGAGAAAATTCAAAGGCTTATTCAAAGGTAAACCAAATTGATAATGTCTTTTCCTGTCCTCTCTCTCTGCCTCTTCCTTTCTTAAGTGATAAATACTTTGTGCGCAGGGAATCTTGGCTGAAATTCTAGAATTTGTTATGGGGACTGGACTCATTCCCGCAGACGGTGAAATATGGCGCCTTCGACGACGTGCTATAGTTCCCGCATTGCATCAGAAGGTATTTCGTACTTTTCCTTCTCGTTTCAGTTGCGATTCCTTTTTTAATCTTGTGGAAAAATGTCTCTGTTTCCATACATTCAATGTTTCCAATAGCAAAAGCATCGGGCAAGGCATCCCTAGGTTCAAAAGTTTGAAGAGCGTATTGATTTTGTTCATATATTAAGAAAATGTTCTTTCTTTATAACAAAAAACACTTGATTATTTAGAAAACTGCGGATAGAAATTTTATGAGCTGTTTGCCTTATTAAAAGCCTGTTCATTTTCTCATGCAATTTGGACTACCTCACTGTAAATGTAAACTTGAACTGGCCGTAGGAACTATTTTTAACTTTATTTTCGTTGGTCAATTTTTATTGTTGATTTCTATTTTTTTATTTTGAACCTGTAGTATGTAACAGCTATGATTAATCTCTTCGGAGAAGCTACAGACAGGCTTTGCCAGAAGCTAGATGCTGCTGCATCTGATGGGGAAGATGTAGAGATGGAGTCGCTTTTCTCCCGTTTGACACTGGACATCATTGGCAAGGCACTTTTTAATTATGATTTTGATTCGTTAACAAATGACACTGGGATCGTCGAGGTATTCCTTTCGATTCCTTTTCTCTTAGTTCCAGTTATACAAGGTTCGTTCCTGTTTAGCTTCCACTTATCTTCACTGTTCTCTTGATCACATATTGGTGTCATTCTATTTTGGCTAGAGCAGGCTGTGTACACTGTCTTGAGAGAAGCAGAAGATCGTAGTGTTGCACCAATACCATTATGGGAGATCCCAATATGGAAAGACATTTCACCACGACAAAGAAAAGTCGCAACAGCCCTCAAATTAATTAATACTACACTGGATGATTTGATAGCAATTTGCAAGGTAAAGCCATCATTTGTTTGGCACGACATGTTTCTGATCACACTCACGCATATGTATTTTCTTTTAAGTTCATACGTGGCTGGGCATGGCTGCTAATCTGATGCATTATTGCTTTAATTTTTATTTTTCATTTGTCATCTGCAGAGAATGGTAGACGAAGAAGAGCTACAGTTTCATGAGGAGTACATGAATGAACAAGATCCTAGTATTCTCCATTTCCTTTTGGCATCTGGTGATGATGTATGTAACTACAAACTATCGGACATGCTTGTCACTAGCTCAAATGGTTGAACTTATTGCTCCACTGTTTGTAGGTCTCTAGCAAGCAACTCCGTGACGACTTGATGACAATGCTAATAGCTGGGCATGAAACATCAGCTGCAGTCTTAACGTGGACCTTTTATCTTCTTTCCACGGTAACAAGTTTGAGGCTTAGTAATGGAATCATGGAACTAATTTCTCACTTTTATATTCTTTAGTACATAGTAATACAGATTTTTACGTGAACTGGATAAATATAACGACTTGTAAATCTTGGGTGCTTGCTAAGTTTATGTATGTGGTGAATAATGACTACAAATAATCATGCTTGAATCGAAAATCTATTTCTCATGATTTGGTGGTTTTTGGCCGACTGTAGGAGCCTGGGGTCATGGCCAAGCTCCAAGAGGAGGTATGTTAAAGTTTTAACTTTAATACATCCATATTTTACCAGAAGAATCAATAGGTGTTGTGAATACTTCAGTCTATATCGTATGTTCTTTTTAATTATAACACTTTGTGTTCTTAGGCTGATTCCGTTCTGGGAGATAGATTTCCAACCATTGATGATATGAAGAAACTCAAGTATGCAACTCGAGTGATTAACGAAGTAAGCAGATCAGCTTTTATCAGAATGATTAGAAGGTTAATCTTCTATATTAATCGTCAATACGATTGTTTGTTTTTGGTTTAACCTTCCTTCTTCCTTTGTAGTCCTTGAGGCTTTACCCACAACCACCTGTGTTAATTCGTCGTTCACTGGAGGATGACAAGCTTGGAGACTACCCTATTAAAAGGTTAATTTGTCGTTCATCTGTATCGATATATGTGGTTAACATTATCTTCCTCATTCTTTGAATATTACTATGCAACAAACTAATTCCTTTATTATATTTTCATATACAGGAATGAGGATATATTTATTTGCATTTGGAATCTGCATCGCAGTCCAAAACAATGGGACGACGCAGATAAGTTTAACCCTGAAAGATGGCCATTAGATGGACCCAATCCAAATGAAACAAACCAAAATTTTCGGTATTTCATCTCTCTGCCTATTTAATGAATCGGATTTTTGTCACAATATATTGTTCTTTGTTAGTAATTATTGTATTCTGGAGTTACAACTGGTCTGTTACGCTATCTTCGTTGAGATTGGATTCAGGGTTGGATTTGTCCTGTAGGTTTTGTGTTAAGGATCCATGCCTTTTTACAAATAAATGACTGGTAGTTATGGTTTCAGTTACTTGCCCTTTGGCGGAGGACCACGGAAATGCTTAGGTGACATGTTTGCAACGTTCGAGGTAATATAAACATTTGAACTTGTTGGATAAATCACTGAAATTTTTGTGTGCTTCTTCTCACGACGACCCTTTACAAGTATTCAGAGCTTCTCCTTTACCCAAAATAGGAAAGTGTTTTGAAACTTTCACTTTGCTGATTGACAGACTGTAGTAGCACTTTCAATGCTTGTTCGAAGATTTAACTTTCAAATGGCACTCGGCGCTCCTGAGGTAAGTATCCCTGTGTTGTTTCCTGCGCGTATTATATCTAGCCTAAGAGTAGCTTTTTGAAGTGTGATGCTTAAACTCGGTATTTGCTGGTGCAATTGGGAAGAACCACAGTAAGTTTTATGATTCTATCTAATGAATGGTTCTTGGAGCAGGTCAAGATGACAACGGGAGCCACCATTCACACGACGGAAGGGTTGAAGATGACAGTCAGTAGGAGGATAAAACCTCCGATTGTTCCCACATTGGAGATGCCTGCATTTGAAGTGGATACGCCCGTCGGTGTCCCAAAAGGGGATTCTTTAGTTAGTCAGAAAGGTGAGGTTTCTTCTGCTCATCCTTGATCCTTGATTATCGCAGTCGAACTACATGATTCTAAATGGCTGAGATTTATGTTCTGATGTGTTTGATGTGCTTCGGTTAAATCTTCTGTTCGACGACGTCAGGTTTGTAGTAGATAATGCTGTAAATTAAGAGGGAGACTATATATCGTAAGATGCAATTAAGCATAGGGCGGTTGTGCTTAATTAGGTAATTTATCTCTACCAAATTGTGGAAGAGTTTCTGTTTAAACACCATTTCCGATCCAAGTTCAGTTCATCACATTTTTATCCACACCTCATTAAAAACTCTAAAACCCAACTCTTTTTAAGAGAAGAGTAACGTTTTTAGTTTCGGAGTTGTTCTGGTGGAGCTGCTTATGGGTCAGCAGTAGCAAGGCCGGAGTATGAAAGAAATCTGGTAATGTATTTTGTTTTGGGAATCTTTTTGGAGATTTCATATGTACTTGAACATTTTTTCAAATTTTTTATATGAATACAAATTTTAAGCGATTGTCGTACTAACTTTCCGAAATTATGAATTCATCATCTCACCCTAACTTTTAAGTATGTCATTTAAAATGAATCACTACTTTGCACAAGACTTGTGATCAGAGTTATTTCGAAGATTTCAACATCTCACTCTACTCCTAATAAGTTGCCTTGGACAAGAAAAATTCTAGGCTCTCAAAAAATAAAAAAGGGGTTGATATGATATATGAGAATCTAAGGGCTTGGCGTTCGGAAACGAGGAATGACGTGCACTCGCTTTTATGTGTTTCGAAGTGAATATGACTCAAACATATAGTCATTGGGACCCTCTATGGTAAAGTCTGATGATATTCTTTATGTTAAAATGTCCGAAATAATCCCGAACACAAGTTATGTGTATTGCACTTGACCTATTTTGAATGAGAAATTTACTGGTGTTAA
This sequence comes from Pyrus x bretschneideri, assembly GCF_019419815.1. Classification (NCBI taxonomy): domain Eukaryota; kingdom Viridiplantae; phylum Streptophyta; class Magnoliopsida; order Rosales; family Rosaceae; genus Pyrus; species Pyrus x bretschneideri. The sequence goes on from NW_025999785.1 coordinate 401,802, forward strand.
GGCGAGATGATAAATTAGTGATTTTGAAAAGTTTGTACAACGATTGTTTAAAATTTTAATTCATATAAGTTAATACAACATTTCAAAAAATTTCCCCTTTGTTATCTGCTCGAATTTTTTCCATTTCGAGTTAGGCTGGAACTTGCTAGCAGCAACCGAACCAACCCGAAGATTTCAAACACAAATTTTATGCCAGAAAGCGATCGGAACTCCGCCAAAAATCAAACCCCTAACCGGAAGAACCAAATGCAGAGAGAGCAAGTAGCAGCCAAAGCAGCAAAAGGGAAATCCTAACTCAACCAGGAAAACTCAAACCAAATCCTAAGTCGTCCAGGAAAACTTTTACGTAACAAACAGACATAAAAGGGAAGGTATTGTCGTATCCTAATTGGAAAATCAAACCAAACTCTATATGCAGGAGTTCCGACAACACGAGGAGTCCCAACTACATGAGGATGAATGTGTCCGACTATATATATCGAATGTAAGATTTGATTTGTCATCAGTTAATCTCAAAACAGAACGAGTACGTTGATTTGTTACTACGAACAAGTATTCGATTATTGCAAACGAAGATAGACTAACATGCCTTCGATGGAGAAGGTGACGCAATGGAGGAGATTGGTGATCCTTGGAGTAGCACTAGCACTACTTGGTTTGCTCTTCTTCTTCCCTATTAACAATGCTGCTTCTGAGACGACGAGGATTTCTGGAAGGCGAGCACTGAGGAGCGTTACTGGCGATGAGCTCAACTTCAACCAGATGCTAACAGAGCAAACTCAGAACACGGTGGAGCTGTACAATGGCATTGTCCGAGTCACTTTTTCAAATCCCGGAGGAGACGTCATTGGAATTCAATACAAGGGAATTGACAACTTGCTTGACATCAAAAACCCCCCAAGCAATAGAGGTTACTGGGATCTTGTATGGAAAAATGGCGAGGACAGACTACAAGCAACAACATTTAAGATTGTTACATCGACGGCGGATCAAATAGAGATTTCTTTTAATAAGACTTATGATGTTTCCCTCAGAGATTGGACGCTACCCTTAAATGTTGACAAAAGGTACATAATGCAGCGTGGTCGCGCTGGGTTCTATGCGTATGCCATATACGAGCGTCTAGAAGGGTGGCCGGAATTGCGCATAGATCAAACAAGACTTGCTTTGAAGCTTCGAGAAGATAAATTTCAGTTCATGGCTATATCAGACGACAGACAAAGATTCATGCCAACAGCCGAAGATCGCGAAGGAGACCACGCTCAGACCCTTGCCTATCGTGAAGCTGTTCTTTTAACTAATCCAAGCAATCCCGAGTTTAAAGGAGAGGTGGATGACAAGTACCAATACTCCAGTGACGTCAAAGACATTAAGGTTCACGGTTGGATTAGCACTGACGATGCTATAGGGCTTTGGATGATCACACCTAGTACTGAGTTTCGTTCAGCGGGGCCATTCAAGCAGGAACTTACCTCTCACGTCGGCCCAACTGCCCTCACTGTGTTTCTTAGTAGTCACTACGTCGGGAAAGATGTTGGGTTGACCTTTGCAGACGGTGAGGCATGGAAGAAGGTTTTCGGGCCCGTCTTTTTGTATCTTAACTCAGACGTTCCAAGCTCGAATGCGTCCTTCTCTCTGTGGGAAAATGCAAAAGAACAGATGTATGAAGAAGTAAAGAGTTGGCCATACAATTTCACACAGTCCGAAGACTTTCCTAACTCCAATGAACGCGGATCAGTTTCTGGTCAGTTACTAATACGGGATTCGTACATCAACGAGAGCCTAGTCTCAGCAAGTTATGCTTACGTGGGACTGGCTCCGCGCGGATACGCGGGATCATGGCAAACAGAATGCAAGGGTTATCAGTTCTGGACTCAAGCTGACAACCAAGGTTATTTCTACGTGAAAGATGTTCGACCGGGGAACTATAGTTTGTATGCAACTGTTCCAGGCTTCATTGGGGACTACAAATACGAGTACGATATTACAATTGAAGCAGCAAGTGAAGTCAGTTTAGCTACTCTTACCTTTGAACCTCCGAGAAACGGTCCGACCTTGTGGGAAATCGGCACGCCTGATCGATCAGCCGCAGAGTTCAACATACCGGATCCATATCCAACCCTTGTGAACCGTTTGTTCACTGATAATTACGCAAACAGGTTTAGGCAATATGGCTTGTGGGAACGATACGGAGATTATTACCCTGACCGTGATCTCATCTACACCGTCGGCACTGACAATTACGGTGATGATTGGTTTTACGCTCATGTGACAAGGAACAGAAATGGTACATACGAGGCAACGACATGGCAAATTGTATTTCAACTTGAGAACGTTTGGAACACCGGAAATTATACGCTCCAATTGGCGTTGGCCTCGGCCAACTACGCAGAACTGCAGGTCCGATTCAACAACCAGAATGACGCAGCTCATTTTTCGACGGGGCTAATAGGGAAGGACAATGCCATAGCAAGGCATGGAATTCATGGTTTGTACTGGCTCTTCAGTGTCGATGTGCCGAGCTATCGACTTCAAAAAGGATACAACACCGTCTATCTTACTCAATCAAGAAACTGGGGACCTTTCGCAGGACTTATGTACGACTACATCCGACTAGAAGGACCTCCTCCAAACTGATTGTATTTTATGTATTTTCAAAGAGTTTTACAGTAATTAAGATTTACGATTTTTTTCATATTTGTTTCAAATTATAACTTTATAAATTCAAGTTTCGACAAGCTAAAAAAAATTAAAATAACGATACAGGATATCTTCTAATATTGTCTGACTAGTAATGGATCAGTGATCAGCCTAAACGTATATAGAATCATGGGCAGCCAAGACGTCGCTGTCGAGAGTCATGCGGGGGAGTAGCCAAAACATCTCCTGAAAGATAATAACCTTCTTCTAGTTGGCAATGACTGATCAGGTTCGTCGTCATCAGATTTATTGCAAGGAAAATGCCTGTGAAAGGCCTTCACTGCTCCCTTGACCCCATCTTCGCTATCCATGGCCTTCGCAATTTCTACAGCACGCTCTTTAACCTTTCAATGGAGTAGTTATGTTAAAATTGTATTCTAATAAACAATGTCAAGTTTTGTTCAACGCGAGTGCAGGTGTTAGAATTTTACACGAAAAAAAAATGACAATTTATAGCACCAGCATAAGTGAATCACTTGAAGTTAGAAAAGAAAACGGTATATACCATTGGATCTAGCATGAAGCGTATGGCATCAACCAATTTTTCAAGCGAGAATTCCTCGACTGGGATGGGTGCAGGACCTACACCTCTGGCATGCACCCTCTCGCCCCAAAATGGCTGGTCCCCGAAGAATGGTATAATTGTAGTCGGACACTAAAAAGAACACAATATCACCCATAAATAAGCCACTAACTAAATCATTCCCTAATATAAGATTTCCCAATAATAATTTTATCAGTTACCTCAGCTTTCAGACCAGCAGCAGTTGTTCCAGCACCCCCATGATGTACCTAAAATGAATTTCCGTATCCAATGTGAAACCAAGTTCATTCGGAAAGAAAACAAAGTACAAGCAAAAGCTAGACACAAAAGAAGTGCGTCAAGTTTATGCATGACGACAGACTGCAACGGAGATAACATTTCAGCACAACCGTGATAGAATGACGTTGTGAACACCAGTGCAATGAAATCTCAACCAATCAAAATGAGTTAAAAGCAATAACAATTTACCACACCAGAGCATCGTTTGAATAACCAATCGTGGGGGCAGTTGTCCACTAAGTACACAGAATCACTTGGTTCTACCGCTGAGAAGAGAAATATATAAAGCTTTTCACATGTAAAGAAGTAAGAATACAATGTGCTTGTAAAAACTTAAGATATAATATTTTATACATATACATATATATATATATATATGTGTGTGTGTGTGTGTGTGTATTTTATTAACGAATCGAGACTTACAATTACCAAGGCCACCCCAGCCTCTGTTGATAATGCCTCTCTGTCCAGTTATTTCCAGAGCTTGAAGAATAATATCAGTCATTTTCTCCGGTTCTTCAAGAGGCTAATAAAAAACCATAATAGAAGGAAAAACATTAGCATGTTACAAGACAATTTACCACTTTAATAACATGTTCAATCAAGTAACCTTAACTATACAATTGGCAAGTATACTCTGCATGCATTTGTAATGTTCTCAGTCAAATCAGATATTGAACTGAGCAAAGGGGACAATTTTTCACTTCATGAATAGACCCCTCACAACCAGTTGGTTGGGGACCAGCATGAAGGTGGTCACTCATTGGTGATGTGTGGTTTTGGCTCTCATGGTGATTGTTTGGTCGGAGAGTAACAAGTGTTTTTTGAGTGTACGGTGGAAACAGAGCTACTCTGAGATAGAACTGGGCAAAGAACATTAAACATGAATAGAAAATGCTCCAACAAAAAAAAAAAAAAAAAAAAAAACACTCACAAGGCTACCAAATCCAATATATACAGGTGCGTCACCAGCTTCAAGCCACTTAGCAAGTGGCTCAGGGGGTTCATAATTTGAAGCAAGGTCAAGAAAACAAAACCCAACAACGTCAACCTTTGGTCCCCAATCTGCCAGACAAGTGAAAACCAAAGCATATTAGCAAATAATTGGCATACTTTTTTCTCATTTGGTCAAGCTAGTATATTTCTCCCCTATCAAATCATATTCTGGAGGCTTCTGCAATAATATCAGCATAAGAATCCCATTGTTGCATGATAAAGCGTATCTAGTGACCACGATGAGTATTTTAAATTGACCATGTATCTCTATCATATTTTCAGCAATAAATTGTAAACAATTACTTGTTTTTGAACAATGAGGTTATCAAACATACAATGAACCCCAACTAGGCAAGAAACAAGGTGAAAGGCTATGAGAAAATCCTCAAAAGAATTTCAATCCAGGTGGACCAAGAATCAACAACAAACAAACCATACAACATCGAGTCCGTTTTTCAATTTGTGGAACAACGAGCAATAAAATATTAACAAGCTCACACCAAGCACATAGTGGGCAATCCATCGAAATACATCACCTGTAGAACTAAAGACAACCTCTAACCCATATATATGGACAGAAAAGCCAAAATTAATCTTCCATTATGACATTCGATATCAGTTCATTTAGTATGGAAGAAATCTGTGACTTCATATCAAGTATTGACATGCAAATTTTCATCTGAAGGAAAAAGATTTAAATATATGACCTTGAGGTTTGGGAACAAGATGAGGACTCCATATATACCCATAGGGCACGTCAGGAGGAGAACTATAGTATCCACTTAAATATGTGATAGGTCTGAGCTTCAGCATTTTCTTCCTAAACTCATTAATCATGTCTCGAATTCCTAGCCAAATAAATGCATCGACTAATTGATATGATAGCTGGAAAGAAAAGAAAAATCTGTTTAATTACATAATATAAGCCTGGCAAACAAACGCATCAATATAGATCACTATCACTTAGGTAGAAAAGGATATTGTATGAGACTCACTCTATATCCAATTGGCTGCTTGACACGAGATAGGGGATGGGGGAATTCACTCGTAGGCCTGAGAAAGGTAAATAGTTATCAAGCGATTGATCAAACAACAAAGAATATTTCATGATTTGCTGCTTTTCTCTCTTTTAACAGTACGTTTAAAGTACATACATATGCAATGAACCGTGTGTGATTGAGAAATAATAGGTCAACCAAAATGAACAATGGACGATGAAACTGAGAGAATCATTGAGCAAAAGATATCAGCATTTGATCTAACCCAGGAGACAACACTTACGTCCATGGCATTGTGAAAAATATATGAAGCGGTACTTTTAGTGCCTCGGCGACATGAGAGTGCCCTGGACAAGTGTTTGCAAAGTTAGGAGTCTACTAAATGATTTCAAACAACATAAATATTCATTCTTCCCTTTATATCAAGTTAAATGGTTCAGATATTTAATTTAGAAAGATCTTCTCGTAATTGTTCTCTCCAAAGAACAGAAGCATGGAGACTTTCTGAGCATTTCAAGTGGTTGAGGCTATGACCCCATGCATCCATCAACATTGTCAGTGGTAGATTTACTTAAACACATCAATATAGGGTCTTCAATTATTTCAAAGGTAATAGGAGCCACAAACACACAAACACCTTGTTCTTAAAGCCAAATATTGTGTGTGGCCAATTCAATTGTTTGAAGAATGCCATTGATACTTGAAAACCCAAAACAATATAATAAGATGATGAAATCTAACCATAGGCTGGTGGATTGGCAATTATTGCTTCTGCTTTAAATGGAATTTTGGAATCAGGATCAGGTTCGTTGCATGCAGGAAGTAAAGAAAAAATTATTTCCTTCAACTGATGTCGCTGAATTGATATTTCCGAAGGTCCTGATGGCAAGAAACCTTTATTCTTGACCATATCTGTAAAAAACAAAAGCACTACATCAATACAAAACCAATAAAAAAGACAGGCATGTTCACATATGTGTGTTTTTTAAGGAAATCTTCAATGTTAAATTTCCAAGATTACCTCCTAACGATTCAAGCAAGCAGAACAAGGTACATGAAAATTAAAACCTCAATGCTAAAATAGGTTTGACATGTGGAACAAGGTAGCGGTTAAATTAACTAAACTTTATACAAAGTAATAATTTCAGAAATTAACAAATGATGGAATAAACAGACCAAAGACTCATCATTATTGTACGCAGGGCATGGAAAAGAAACAAATTCTGCACTTACAACCAGCAAGAACCTTTGGATCTCCACCTAAAGGATAGAACTCCAACCCAGCAGAAAGGACAAAATCTTTGAAATTTGCATGAGTTGCTAGCCTAACCCTATGGCCATATTCCTGCAAGTAAACACATCCATCAATTCACATAATGTCGAGGATAAGCTTCCCAAGAAGAACTATATTTTCCTTTCACTCATCGCCTCGAAAATTTCCATCACAAAAAGTAAAATTCTCAAAGTACTTGGACTAAATTATATCTTTATGAATAAATACACGCACACAAAGCATATTAGAAAGTAAAATGGATGCGAGTAACAGGCACAAACAAAGCAATAAATCGACAAAGCAATTAAAATTTCTAACAACATCAATTTTCATCAAAAAATTAATCACCAGCAGAAAACACTAAGCAAAACCGAGCACGAGCATATATCCAGCAAAAGATAAAAATTCTTTCACAATTGTTGTCCACATTCCCAATCAGTTGCACACAAAATTATGAAGCATTTCACTGTTAAGTTCTATATAGCTAAAAGCACATAAATGCAAGACCTGCAATCGCTTTCCAATGGCAACAAACGGCTGCACATCTCCTCGTGTGCCGACAATAAGCATTACAATTTGCAGAGGAGGTATATCTCGAACTTCAGTTTCCGTCTTGCTTCCATCTTCTCCACCAGAAGCTGCTTCACTGTGGGCAGCTCCAGTTCCGAAATCCAGATACTGCGGTTTAATATCACCCGGAACGTCAAATTGCACGGTCCCGTCATCTTTCACTTTTGCCAGCCGTTTTATATATTTACGCTGCAGAATTTCAATGTAGTTCCAATTAAATCCTAGAGATTTCAAGGACTAAATTCTAAAAACATTAAATTCGAAAACTTCGAAAAATTCAAAAAATTAAATTGAGTACCTTTTTTCTAAAAGGAGTTCTTTGATCAAAGAGCTTGGCGAGAATCACAGCCAACGCCTGGTTCTGAGTCAATCGCGCGCTCGCTGTGAGTTGACTCGAACCGGAGCTCGAACCGGAGCTCGAACCGGACGACGTACGGACGGTGGATGATGACTTTCCAGAATTTTTCTCTGTTTGCACGTCTCCCTCCAAATGCCCTACCAAATCCACATTATTTCACAAACTCGAAACCAAAATTACGAAAATAGACAATGACGATGACGAAGAAGGAGGAGGAGGCGGTGAGGGAACCTGAGGAAGTGGTGGCATTTTCGTCATTAGGATTGGGAGGGACTTCGGCTTCGAAATAGACGGACCCGTCGCTGGAGCTGCCGGAATGGCTCCGGCTGTGGTCGGGGGAGGACTCCGTCATGGATTCGCGGGGAGAGATTCTTTCGAGGTTTGTCAATGGAGAAGGGAAAGGTATCGGAATGCTTTTTCTAGTTCGAGTTGTTGGAGCCGTTGGAAAGCACAAAGCGAGAAAAGAGGGGAGAGAGAGAGAGAGAGAGAGAGAGAAACAGTTGGAACTGCCGAGTTGTGACACGTTCCCAACGCGAGGGCGCCAAATACAACGTAATAACTAAACCCGACCTAACTACCCACCAAAAGGGCAAATACGCCTTTTTATTTCTTTGTTTTACCGCGAATAGTTCGCGTAGGTTTTTTTTATTACCGATAATAAGGAGACGTGCGAATGCTCTTAACTAACTGAATTATAATTTTTGGTTAACAAATTTATCATTTTGTTCTCGTTTCTTATAAGTGTCTTCCTTAAAAGCAATTTCATTTAATTTTTGTCAAAATCAATTGCTTGTCTAAGGCTCTAAAATATTTGAAAAGTAATTTTGTCTTCACACTTTTACCCACAAGTCTTACCACTCCCTTTTTTTTTAAACGAACAATATACTCTACACTAAAAAAAGAATTTTTTATGAACTAATTCCTAAATTTTTGAAACATTAAAAAATGTGATTTTTTTATTTAATTCAAGCAGTAGTGAAAAAGGAGAGTATCAAACTTAGAATTTTAAGTGCAATGTGAATAATTTACCTACTTGAGTTATAAGCTCATTGTTGCAAAAAATGTGGTTGGTATGATAAGAGTTCGTGAAAGGTAGGCCTACAAGTAACCATCAGAGACAATTCAACAGGTGACTAAAACATAGCCATATCTTTATACAAGAATTAAAGTTTTCACAATTTAAGTGAGAATGTATGTATTGACTTCATGACTTAGTAATTTTGAGTCTTGGCCCTTGGAATTATTAGAAGAGTTACTTTATGTTAAACAAGTTAATCATACGCCTCGTAAGTGATCATTTAAGAGTTAGAATTCGGTAATCCCCTACTGGTAAAGGAAAAAAAAAAAAAAACCAAAAATTGTTCTTACCAATCTGCCCGACCCATGAGTAGGCCATGGGTCCGGTTCAAACCCGATTGAATTAGAATTCAAATCCTTCGAAGAGAGAGAGAGTGAGAGTGGCTTGAAGCAGGCCGCGTGTCCTAACTGCGAACTCAGCACCCATAGCCAAACGCCTATCTCTTGTTCTTTTCTCTCTCTACGCTGTACACTCTGCAACAGTGCAACTTGCCTTCTCAGTCAAGGCCTCGGGCAATGGCGGCTGAATCCATAGCAATGCTACCGTGGACAATATCCTCCGCCGTCCCCTCCGACCACCGCCTGCCGCCGCGCGGAGGATTACTCTGCGGTTCTCACAGCCACACCTCCGCAGCTCCAGCTAGAAATTGCGTCGTCGCCAGATACTCCTCGACGCAATCTGCTCTGCTGTTCTCCAAGAACTCGCTCCGGAAATGCCTGCCGCCGCTAAAGGCGTTGGTGGCGTCGGAAACTCTGGACGCTCCGTCGACGCCGTTTAATGGGGAGGATAAAGTCGGAGTCTTGCTGCTTAACCTCGGTGGGCCCGAGACTCTCGACGACGTCCAGCCCTTCTTGTTTAACCTCTTCGCTGACCCGGTAACTTCCTCAAGCTTTTTAATTTTTGAGTTTTTCAAGCTTTTTAATTTCTGAAATTTCAACAAAAATGCCATGAATTTTAATTTAGTAAACTTTTAAGGTTTGTGAATTTTGAATTAAGTAAATTTAAAGTGTGTGAATTTGAATTTAGTAACTTTAATGTGTGTGGATTTAGATTGAACTCTATTGCATTGGGGTAGTATTTTTTGATGTGTGTGAAAAATGGGCAGGATATCATTAGACTGCCGAGGCTGTTTCGGTTTCTTCAGAAGCCATTGGCGCAATTTATATCCGTTCTGAGGGCGCCAAAGAGCAAAGAAGGCTATGCCTCCATTGGTGGCGGCTCTCCTCTTCGACGGATAACTGATGCACAGGCATGACCACTCTAACTTTCTCTTAACATTGACCTCAAGTGCTCTTGAATTGCTTGCGTATCATGTAAAGCTTTAAGCTTGATGGAAATGCTGTCTAATTGGAATTTCATTGGTACCCTTTTCTCCATTCAGGCGGAAGAATTGAGGAAGGCCCTTTATGCGAAGGATGTCCCAGCAAAAGTGTATGTTGGTATGCGTTATTGGCATCCGTTTACTGAAGAAGCTATAGAACAGGTATCTTGGTATGATTTCATTTTGATTTTCGATGTACCTGTCAATGATATCTCGGCTAGTGAGTTATGTATGTCTTAGAGTTTATGTTGTCTTGTACAATAAACAAATATAGTTTTTGTTGAATCATTTCCGCTTCAATTTTTGCTTCACAATGTACTTGAGATGTGCTCTTCTTCCTCTAACTGTGGCATGCCACTTATTTATAATGGTTGTTCCGCACTTTTGTCAAGTCTTAGGTTAAGTCCAATTGAGTTGGTAACATGGAAATTTGTTAAGAGATTTAGGTTTTTGATTGTGGTCAAAACTTCATGGATCTAGTTGTTGATTTTAAAAAGATTTTGTAGATAAAAAGAGATGGAATTACAAAGCTTGTCGTCCTTCCTCTTTATCCACAATTTTCAATATCAACTAGTGGTTCAAGCCTTCGGCTCCTGGAGAGTATATTCCGGTGATGTCTAACTCTAACTATCTGTTGCCATATCATTGCCTCAAATTATAATCTTAAAGCTGACTGGATAATTCATTGGTTCATAAGGGAGGACGAATATCTTGTCAACATGCAGCACACAGTAATACCATCTTGGTACCAGCGTGAAGGGTATATAACGGCAATGGCAAATTTGATTGAAAAAGAGCTTCAACGTTTTGACAGCCCTGAAAAGGTATTGTTAAATCTTTCTTTTTCACATTGATTTTCATGCCTCTAAGTGAGTTACTTATCCTGCATCATTTAAACTAAATGAAAGAAGAAGTACCTCTTAGGGTTCTACAATTCTCATGGCCTCAGAGAAGTTTCTTTAATCTCTATTTAGTGGGGGATATAAGGATTGTTTTATCATATTATGCATACTACTAAGTTGTCGAAAAAGGCTGCCACGAAAAGCAAAGCTATCTCGCTATAACTTTCCTTTCTTCTATTGACACATTTGGATATGGTTTCTTAGCAGTTGAGTGTTTAAATTTTTAGTGCTGCAAGAGACTATAGTAACGCCCTTTTCAGTTTTGGTATATAAATGTATGGTATAATATGCAATTCTTTTCTGTTCTGCTCTAGCTTTTCTCTTACTGACAGTGACACCTAAGTTCCAAAATGAAATTACTTGGTTATCATCCTCGTGTAGATGTCAGCCAGCTTAATTGGGAATGTGCATTACAGGTAATGATATTCTTTAGCGCACATGGGGTGCCACTTGCATATGTGGAAGAGGCTGGTGATCCATACAAGGCGGAGATGGAGGAATGCATAGATTTGATAATGGAAGAGTTAGAAAAGAGAAAAATAACTAATGCGTACACCCTTGCCTATCAGGTGCATTTCTGCTTTTAATTTGATCTGATTTTAGATATGTTTATAAAGGAAAATTGAGTTCAAGCCTCTAGCCTCTCATGAATAGGGATGGTTTTTTCAAAGATCATGTAAAAATAGTGACATACTCGTCTTCGTTGTTTAGATTTCTTTTATTGTGTTTGATATCTATCTTATACATCCATGATATTCTTCGTGACTTGGTTGATTATAGTTAGTGAATGTTCTAACAGAGCAGAGTTGGACCTGTGGAGTGGTTAAAACCCTACACAGATGAGACAATAATTGAGCTTGGACAAAAGGGAGTCAAAAGACTGCTGGCAGTCCCTATAAGGTAATTGTTTGTCGTCTTTTCTTTTCCCCACTGTTAGCTGAATTTTAGCTGCATCCTCTCTCGCTCACTCTCTCACTCTCTTGCTCAATCTCAGGCACACAAACATGTGTGCATACTATCATATATATGAATTATGGAACTTAGTTCTGTGATTAAATGTTGATGAATGATCCACAGCTTTGTCAGCGAGCATATTGAAACTCTAGAAGAAATCGATGTTGAGTACAAAGAATTGGCTCTGAAATCTGGTATAGAGGTTTGGGGGCGTGTTCCCGCACTAGGATGTGAAGCCACCTTCATTTCAGATTTGGCAGATGCGGTGATTGAGAGCTTGCCATATGTTGGAGCTATGGCAGTCTCACATCTTGAAGCTCGACAGGTAAACTCTCTCCTGAACAATGTTGTCTTGTGTGTGCCCTCTGTGTGCTTGAGTCCGTGGGTGGGTGGCATAGAGAAGCTAGCTTATAGTACCATTTTTCATTTGTTTGTCCCTGCTGTTTTCCGTATTGAAAACCCATCTTGGTAGGTTCTTACTATAGTTTTCTACTTTGTGCTTGTCTTTGGATGGTGTTTCGGGTCTTTTATTGCAGTCTTTAGTTCCACTTGGGAGTGTGGAAGAGTTGTTAGCGACATATGATTCACAGCGTAGGGAGCTACCAGCACCTGTGACTGTTTGGGAATGGGGTTGGACAAAAAGTGCCGAGACTTGGAATGGAAGAGCGGCTATGTTGGCAGTGGTGGTTCTACTGGTCCTAGAAGTCACCACCGGGGAGGGGTTCTTGCACCAATGGGGCATATTACCCTTACATCGCTAAATCTAACCTCTTTATCTCTCTCGCTTCCTCCTCCCTTGCCCTCTTTCTTCTTTCTCTTCCTCTTTTACTTAAATGTACCTATTCATAAGATTGAGCCTCCTTTTTTCTTTCTTCCCATGCACGTTGGAAGTTACATACTGATGCATTTGAGTCCCCACTTACACGTTCGGATTTGAGCTGTCCAGGTGCAGCACTTTGTGGGGGAAAAGTGGAAAACTTGTATGATATATAAAGCGTATGTAATTCGTATGCTCACAGCCTCGCACGATGGTCCATGAATTTACATGTAAAGTTTTAAGCTCTACTTTGAATGTTGATTTTCTTGGTGTTGAACTTTCGTTGTTCAACGGCAAGAAGCTATTGTAATTCAAATATTCAAAGCAATTTGTGTACTTATGCAGATGATTACTGGTCGAGTTCAATTTGGCCAATTCGGTCATGCGTTTCAATATCTTAACCATTTTAGTTATTTCCATCTAGTTTAGACGCCAATGCGCGAACATTCTACGAGTTAATGTGCCCACATTGCATGTGATTAGACTCGGATTCTCTCCATTCCTCTTTTTATCCCCTTTTATCTCCTCCTCTATAAAAAATTAATATAAAATGTTGACGTGACTTAACCGTAACCGTTCAAATAAAAGGGGAGGGAAGGGGAGGGAAGGGGAGGGAAAAAAAAAGGGGAGAGAATCCATCTCCGCATAATATATTGACATCAAACTGGTCAAAATCGAAACACAAGGACTAAAAATTCTAAGTAAAGAATCGAGAAAAATGACATCTATTGAGTGCAAATTCTCGGATTTTATTTGCAGATTTTCATAACATAAGAATTATAATAGATTTAACCTTAAAACTAACATTAGACTCGTGCAACCCATTAATAAAGAACCCAAATTTTATACTAACGGTATTCTAAATTAATTTAAGTACAAAGAAGGTGATTCAAACTAAGTACGAAGAAGAAGAAGATTCAAATTTCAGTTGTATAATAAAATAAATATATTTTGAAATGACCATATAAAAGTAACATATTCAGAATTATCAGAAACAGCCACAAAGTAGTAACTGAGCGGGAGAGTTCATTGCATGTCCAGTGTTTTGAACTGTGGTGGAGCCCACAGACGAAAGAATCCGGTGGACCATACCCGTAAACACAAACTCTTGTGGGGGGCCACTGAACAGTGACGTCATTTCGAGATGGCGTGTCTTTTGGCGCGCGTGAATCAAAAGCTATCAGAGATGCTTCTTTTGTCTCCTTCTGGTTCTTGTATCCTCTTCCCGCGTGGACTTCACGTGCTTGGCCAAGACGGGACGCAAAAAGAAGAAACGTCTCGATGAGTCACTCAGTCACTGATAAATGCTCCCTCTCTCTCTCTCTCTCTCTCTCTCTCTCCTGTCTTTCAACTGAGGAACAGCAAGTAAACCGCTCAAACCTTCTCTACAAAAACACAGAGGTCTCACCGGCGGTGTGTGCACTGCTCCGACGTCGTTTTGCTGGCCGGACTCCGGTTTGATCCATCTCCTTTCTTATATACCCGATGCTTTCTGTTTCAAATATTTGTTTGTATGCTTTTCTCAGACATCAATTATTATTCATTATGCTTGCTTGTGGAAATTGCACAATTATCCTTTGATTGCTTCGTGGAAAACGAGGTTAGTGCTTGGAAACAAGAAAAAAGCAAAACAAATTTAGAAACTTTAAACAAGAACGATGCTAGGCAGCTCAATGAACCATCTTGGGTGCTTAATTAGTAAACCCATGTGAGAATACGAATGTAAATCGCCCTCGAACCGCGGAGGACATGGAGTTCTCTGCAATTGTTTAGCTTAGTGAGAAGTCCATGAATTGAGAGTGGAACATCATGGTAAAATTTGTGTTATTGGGATGTTTTGTTGGTTTTGATTTGGTGTAGATGTGTGTTGTTTGGAAACAGGTATGGTTTCGTGTGTTTGGTAGCTTATATGTGCGTGTTACGGTTTTTTATTTGATTAAATTTTGAATTCCCAGCTCTTCCTTAAAGTAAAAGCTGTGTTCTTGGGTGAATTGCGAGCTCTAAACTTGAAGTTCATGAATTCAATGTGTAACAGTAAAGTAAAAGTTGCGTTCTAGGAATGTTTTATGGTTTTTAATTTGGTATAGCATGTGTGTTGTTTGGAAACAGGAATAGTTTTCGTGTGTTAGGTAGTTTAATCGTGCATGTTTCGCTTTTGGACTGGGATAAATTTTGAATTTTCTGAGATCCTTACCCCTTGTTCAACTCTTACTGCACATGTAAAACCGAGGATTTAAGGCAGTAAGTCTCATTGTACATGTCAGTTCCTGGTATACATGAGTTTTATCATTTTTGGCTCGTTTGATGCCTGGGATTGGATTGGAATGGATAACACATATAATTGAACATATAGGTGAATCAATTTACGTTTTGAGGAGATTATGAGGAATGAAGGAAAGTTCTGCCGAATATTATCGCCATTTTGTAGGGATTGGAAGGGATAAGTTTCCTTCAACATACTCTGAATACAATGAGTTTCCAATCCAATCCAATCATGGGCACCAAACGAGCCCTTCCTCTTGTTGTCTTAACCAAACAAAAGTTTCAAAACAGAAGAAAGAAGGGAAAGAAAAAACAAAAGAAAATGTGCTTGTGAAGAACAAAGAAAGATTGAATATATAAAAAGTAGAAAAAAGCGGAAAAGAAGTCTCGGTTTTAACTATTCCAAACTGATTTTTTTTCAACTGTTTAACGTGTTTAGCAAATGAATACCCCATGTTTGACAATGTTAGTACATTTTTTGCGTGCGACAGTTCTCGTAAGAGTGATTACCATTTCACTGTAGACTTGGAATCTGTCGTTTTCCCCTCATCTATCATTGTATTGCTACTCATAAGTGTTTATTTGAGTCATCTCTTTTTGTTTGGTTAACTGGATTTTATTCCTTTCTGCAGGTTTTTGTGTGTTGAAAATGTGAGTCAACATAGTGGAAGAAATAGTGAGTGTGGAATTGCAGCAAGATTTCATTGTGAAACGTTAAATGTCAGGGACCAAAGCGCTTTTAACATACAAGCGAAAGCGGCGATCAAGAAAAGCTCTTGAAAAGGGACATGATTGCCATAATTCACTTTTTGTGGCTCTGAGTGACACTTCTCTAAGTAGAGAAGACTTGCAACTTCGTTTAATTGATAATAGTGCACCAGAAGACTATGACAGAAATGATTCTTCAATACCTGAGCCAATACGAAAATCAAGCAGACTGGAGAGTCTCGATGAGGGTCTCTCCCTTCACAAGAAAGTTGGCTCGTCCTCAAATACTAATAGTGAAGCATTGGTTGACGATGATAATGCTGGAGGGAAGTTAGTTTCCGGGTTGATGGGGAATGCTACTGAAATGACCGCTGATTTTGTCAGGCCGAGATCATCATCATTTGAAAAAAAAGGCACCTCTAAATGTGATGGTATTTTGCTAAGATTGAATGCATCAAACTTGGAAGTGACTGATCCATTCTCTAAAATTAAGGCGGATAACTTATGCTGCGATTCAGCTGTGCAGACCAAGTCGACTGCCCCATTAATTACTTTCTGCCGAAGGAAAAAAAGAATAAAGGATATAGATAAGTCTGATATACAAAGCAAATCTGTGCCTGCAGAAAATGATTGCTCATTGGTAACCAAATTGTGTAATTGTGTTTGTGCTAGTGCCGCTTCGTGCGAAGAAACTTCCCCTGAAAAGTGCTCCATAGATCATGAGACAGATTTGAAGCACTCCAGAGACAAAGCTCAAGTTTTGTCAAGTAATGATCTTAAAGCGACAGAACTCCCTTGTGTAGGCCAATCACTTCCTTTTTTGCACCTGTCCGTTATCCCAACCAGTAAGACTTCATTAATTTCTAGGCATGCATTATTGAACCAGTTACATTATTTTAACTGACAATACATTCTTACTAGCAGATTCATGTGGCACCGACTGCAATTTTGACTTAAACTTGAGTCCTCAACAGCAACCTAATATTGCTGCGCCAAAAACTACGGGGGGCTCCTTGGATTCTACTAGCCGAAATCATGCCGCTGTATTACATGAACTGTCTCCTCCACAAATGCCGGCTGTGAGAAATGAAAGAGTAGAAACTCGAGCTTCACAATTACACAGAGATGCATTTGAATTTTTAGAAGTTGGTGCCTGCTGCAAAGATAATGATGATAAAGTTGGTCCTCTGCTTTCCGAGGAATTTACTTCCAAAAACAAATGTCTGCCGGTAGGTTTTGTAAGTCTTGCTTTTTGGATATTTGGGGATAATTTGGCTGCCAAATAATTTTATTTATATTTTCATCTCCAGCTGTTTCCAGAAGAAAAAACCAGTGACATTTTTTGCCCGGTGATAACACAGCCTGAGGTACCTGCTTCTATAGCTTCAGAACGGAGAAAAGTTCTTCAGTTGGGAGGCCAGAATAATCAACCAAAACAAGGATCTCCTATATTTTTGGGTCTATCCTTAACCGAAAAACCTGTACTTGCAGGATGTGCTGCCAATACCTGCTTCAATACATCTCCCTTCTTGAACTCCATCATTGGAACAAGAGAATTCATCCGAGATGCAGCGCTCCAATCTTCCTCAAGCCATTTATCATCAGTTTTGAAACACAAGATTATGCATGACAGTGTTGTAAGCCAAGCAAGAGCTTTGAATGAAAGGGGTAGTTTTCATGACAATTATATGCCATATAATACCATGTGGTCTGAAGAAGAGTTGGATTTTCTATGGATGGGCGTGAGGAGATATGGACGGGACAATTGGAATGCTATGTTAAGGGATCCAAGGTTGCACTTCTCACCATGGAGGGTGGCAAGGGACTTAGCTGAGAGGTGGGAAGAGGAACAGTCAAAACTTTTTAGTGGTTTATGTGTTCCACAATTAGGATGCAACTACTTCTCGGGTCCAAAAAGAAGAATATGGAAAGAAAATACAACAGACATAACCCAAGTTTCACTTGGCGATGTTGATGCTCATAGAGGAGGTAATGCCTCGAGGAGGCCACTATTCAAGTCGGCTTATATTTGCAACAATGGCAATGGAAATCCCCGGAGGCCTCTTGGTTACACAAAAAGGACATCTCGTTTTGAAATTGGAAGGGACAATTATGAAGATGATGAATTTAGTGTTCCAAATAGAAGTAGCAGTATTCGAAGGGGCAAGTTATTATCGACTGACGGCCCCACAACTTGTGTTGGAGCAAAGGGAAATTTACCCCACTGGCTCAGAGAAGCTGTTGCTTCTCCACCGCCAACTGTGCCTTCAACTGTTTCATCAATTGCTCATTCAGATAGGTTGAATCTCACCCTTCTCGGATTTGATCCTCGGGGATCACATTTTGCGCCAAGAAATGAAATGCAGTCTACTTGTGGTGGTTTAATAGTAAATGACTCACAGCCATTAAGTACTGCTCCTCTTTTCAACTACTCATCGGTAGGACTAGGGATGGGGAAAAGAAGGGATTATTCTCGTCACGCGGGTAAACAAGACGACGTAATTATTATAGACAGCGATGGTTCTTCTGAAGAGACTATATCTGATGATTGTAGTGCAAGGCTGTAGCTTCAAGGTAGCTTGGCAGGTGGAATTCTGTTTGTATATACGGGAAGCTGTACAAAGGTGGTGTACACAGTTTGTTATTCAGGCAATTTGTAAATGCAAGGAATAAAAGGGAACTTGGAAGTCTAAAACAGACTGATGAATGGATTGGTGGTTTATGCTTATAAGCGAATTGTTCTCATAAGTCAGCTGCGAATTTTGTGAGGAAGTCAGCTGATTATGCACTGAAATAAGCTGTCATTCCCGTAACGTGGCACCAGGACCTACTGTATAAATAAAACATTCTCAACCTGTAGATGATGATGACGGAACCTAGTACTGTGTATTGTGACATGTCTGATGTTCTATAAGATCAACTTTTCCAAGCTGGAAGAGGGTGGTACTTTCCGATGGCACAGGATATCAACTAGCTAAGGATATATTTGATGGTAAGGTTTCAAGAAAAGAATTCTTCGAATTGCAGATAAAACTTATCCCGGTGAGGTTCTGCCTTGTGCGTGTGTGTGCTTGTCTGTGTTTTCTTTTGTTTTTGTTTTTGTTTTTATTTTTATTTTGGTGTTTCTTGGGTCAAATATACCATCAGTAGGAACTACTTTAAGTTTGCAATTTGTGTCTTGTTTGGAATTCTAATCTATAAAATCTCTTTTGAATTGTGTATTTCTGATTGCAATAGTTCATGGTCGAATCAAATACGGATGATGATGAGGAACATTACAAGGAAGTCGCTCCCCGAGACCATGAGAAAGACTATGGAGAAGAAGAGAAGGTAGTTTAACAAGTTCATGTATTTCCTGGTTTGCATTCTTTTGTTTTGAAGATTTGGCTCCTAAATTCGTTCATTGCTTCGTAATACATCAATGTTGAATCGTACTGATTCTAATTTAATACGAGGGTTATTGTCCCAGCAGTGCAAAAAATTATGCTCTATGTATACAAGTAGACATACCAATGTTGAATTGCATGCATTAATTTAATACTGAAAATTTGCAGCAGGATTGCAACTAATGGTACAGAAAACGGAGTTAGGAAACCAGAGAAGCTATATTTCTTCGGTGACTAGAAGAAGCTGAAAATAACTCTTTCGATTTGCATAGTCGCATATATTTTCTCTGCTGATGGTTGTGATTTTCTAATGATGTACTGAAGGGTCATTTGCTTAGTTCGAGTCTCGACCGTTGACTTTCGTTGTTTATGTATTTTTGAAATACTTGGTATAATTGATTATGGCAACAGAGGCTTGATGGTAACCGTTGTCAAAATCCATTTAAAACATTTTCAAGGCTGAGATTGGAAACCAAGAATGGTTAGATTTATGAGTTTAACTACAAGTTTTTTTGACATATAGAGGAATGAAACGAAAAAATATGTAGTGTTCCTCGGACAGATAAACCAAAGTTTATTTCTTTCAAGAGTAGAGTTATTGCATATCACAATATTTCTTCGATGTTATTGCTTCCCTGTTAGAATCAAGGCTAGCAATGCTATCAACAGAAGCTGCCTCATCAGTACTAAAAGGATTTCGCCCATACCCATAACCATTACAGATGATTTTTGATCTCAGAAAGTGATATATTTTCGTAGGTATAGTCCTCCATGTCATGGGCAGGAGGAGGAGGAGCAAGAGAAGTGCTTGCACTTGTCCCCAACTCCTTGAGCTGCTTGACGGCGTCTGCGCTTTCCTGCAACTCCAGTGCGCACTCAAGTTCCACCTGCACTTCACCCATCGTGGGCCGTTCAGCTCCTGTCCGACGCTGGCATCTCACGGTGATGTTCATAAATTTTTTCAAACAATCTGGAGCTACTTTTCCCATCAGAAATGGATCAATCATAGCAGGGAAAGTCCATACCCTTTTCCCACGTTCAAATCTCTCTCTTGAAACAGATTTGGCACACAACACTTCAAGTAACACCACTCCAAATGAGAAGACATCCGATTTTTCGGTAAGTTGCTCGGACATTGCATACTCTGGATCAAGATACCCGACTGTACCAGACACCCGCGAGTTTAATTTGATTAATACATTTGACAAGACAGGAGGACCCATCTTGGACAACTCGAAGCCGGAAAGCTTGGGCACCAAGTTTTGGTCCAATAGAACGTTGGAGCATTTCACATCTCGATGGATGACAGCATGCTTAATCCCTGCGTGGAGGTAGTGTATTGCGCGCGCCGCCCCAATACAAATTTTCAGCCTTTGCTTCCAAGTCAAGGGAAAGGGATGTTTATTTTTAATATTGGAAGGATCAAAGAGGTAATCAGAGAGGGAACCGTTGGGCATGTAGTCGTAGACAAAGATACGCTCTCCATTCGTTTGGCAGAATCCGATGAGAGAGATGATGTTGGGGTGGCGCAGCTGGCATAGTAGCAGTACCTTCTCCCTGAACGCACACATTCCCTCTATTGAATCTTCGGAAAAGCGCTTGATTGCAACGTCTTTCCCGTCCTCATCCCCATGGACCTTAATACGCCCTTTGTATACTGTGCTATAGCCACCCTTATCAATACATAAGGTTTGGTCGAAACATTGAGTTGCTGCAGTGATCTCAGCAAGTGTAAAACGACGGCATAATTCTTCTGGAAACGCCCAATCATTTTGTTTCTTCTTCTCTTTTTGTTTCTTCTTCCGAAGAGAGAAGAAACGAGAGATAGACTGCGCAGTTCGCCCCATCACCATGCATCAAAGACATGGACTCACAAAGTGATCTTCCTCATCCTCTTACATTATGTAGATTCGAGAGAGAGGGTCCAAAATTATTAACCAGGTCCAAAGACCAAGACTTCACGTTACAGAAAGTCAACTGAATCTTTTTACGATATGATTTTTCCGATAAATCCAACAAGCGTGAGCTGTGCTCATACCCCACTTTCCGCGGATAAGACCACTTTCACTTTATGTAATTGAATTTACTTTGTAATGTATTTCACGGATCCAACCGTTTATCTTTTAAGTCTTTCCTCATAGACTAATGCTACTAAATTTCATACAAATCCAAAACCATATGATAATCAGATTATTTTTAGGCGTATATGATGGTCAGAAAAAATAACTTCATTCAAATCCAAAACCATATAATAATGAAATTATTTTTAGGCATAGATGACGGTAAAAAAATAATAATTATTTTAACGTTTCCTTGCAAAACCTTAAATAGGTTTAGCAAGAATGATCTATTTAATGAATTAAAATATAAACTATTCGTATCTTTAAATAAAGTTACAAAGTGTGAGTGAAAATATGATAGCCATTTTGTGTGTTGTGCACTTGTGTATGAATTGATGAATGTTGTGTTATTTTTTTCTCAGCCGTTCCAATGCTCCTGTTTATGGGAAAATAGATAATGATGGGAAAACATAATGATGACTCTTTTTCCTTTTGCTTTCCCTTTTTCCTTCTTTTTCCCTTGCTTCTTTCGGTGCCACCATCACCCTTCTTTCTTTCCCTTCTCCTTTTCCGTCATTTACTCTGAATTGGAAAATAATTGAAGGGATGTGCGGATATTACATGATCATAGAATAGGCCCACATTCATATCAAATAATTTCATGTTACACACGCCAGATTGGCAAACTCATCATTTTCCTAACCAGGAAAAATGATCATTTCCGAATGTCTTCCATTTAATCCTCATATTCCACAAATTTGAATTTTTGAAATTTGATCCAATGACAACAAATAGAGAGTCCCATTAAAAATTTTAATAACTTTAGCAGTTGAATCAAATGCCAACACCCCAATACATGATTTTTTCTCTACCTTCACCTTCCTACGAGTTCCTCAAAGTATACCAAATTCACTCCAATACAGCAATTAGCTCTATGGACATTTGGTTTTCTTGTGTATGACATTCGAAAACAACCTTAATTTACATATAGAGGAATATATGAAACCAAAAAAATCTGCAGCGTTCCTTGGGTAGAATCAAGGCTAGCAATACTATCAACAGAAGCTGCCTCATCGGTACTAAATGATTCTCGCAAATACCTATTACTATCAATACTAAATGTAGCAATACTATCAACAGAAAGTTTCATTGATCTCAGAAAATGATAAATTTTCGTAGGTATAGTCCTCCATGTCATGGGCAGGAAGAGGAGCAAGAGATGTGCTTGCACCTGTCCCCAACTCCTTGAGCTGCTTGACGGCGTCTGCGCTTTCCTGCAACTCCAGTGCGCACTCAAGTTCCACCTGCACTTCACCCATCGTGGGCCGTTCAGCTCCTGTCCAACGCTGGCATCTCACGGCGATGTTCATAAATTTTTTCAAACAATCTGGAGCTACTTTTCCCATCAGAAATGGATCAATCATAGCAGGGAAAGTCTCACCCCTTTCCCCACATTCAAGTATCTCTCTTGAAACAGATTTGGCACACAACACTTCAAGTAACACCATTCCAAATGAGAAGACATCAAATTTTTCGGTAAGTTGCCTGGACATTGCATACACTGGATCATTGATTAATACATTTGACAAGACAGGAGGACCCATCTTGGACAACGCGAAGCCGGAAAGCTTGGGCACCAAGTTTTGGTCTAATAGAACGTTGGAGCATTTCACGTTTCGATGGATGACAGCATGCTTAATCCCTGCGTGGAGGTAGTGTATTGCGCGCGCCGCCCCAATACAAATTTTCAGCCTTTGCTTCCAAGTCAAGGGAAAGGGATCTTTATTTTTAATATTGGAAGGATCAAAGAGGTAATCAGAGAGGGTACCGTTGGGCACGTAGTCGTAGACAATGATACACTCTCCATTTTCTTGGCAGAATCCGATGAGAGAGATGAGGTTGGGATGGCGGAGCTGGCATAGTAGCTGTACCTCCGCCCTGAACGCACCCATTCCCGCTTTGGATAAGCGCTTGATTGCAACGTCTTTCCCGTCCTCATCCCCATGGACCTTAATACGCCCTTTGTATGCTGTGCTAAAGTCACCCGTATCAATACGTAAGGTTTGGTCGAAACATTGAGTTGCTGCACTGATCTCAGCAAGTGTAAAACGACGGCATAATTCTTCTGGAAACGCCCAATCTTTTTGTTTCTTCTTCTCTTTTTGTTTCTTCTTCCGAAGAGAGAAGAAACGAGAGACAGACTGTGCGGTTCGCTCCATCACCATGCATCAAAGACATGGACTCACAAAGTGATCTTCCTCATCCTCTTACATTATGTAGATTCGAGAGAGAGCGTCCAAAATTATTAACCAGGTCCAAAGACCAACACTTCACATTACAGAAAGTCAACTGAATCTTTTTACGATATGATTTTTCCGATAAATCCAACAAGCGTGAGCTGTGCTCATACCCCACTTTCCGCGGATAAGACCACTTTCACTTTATGTAATTGAATTAACCGAACGGCGCTGTGTAGAAACCCGGCCCACATTCACACAAACATATATACGGTATACCTACTTAGACCCAGTGGCGATGACTCGGTGTCATAAGTTAATCGTGCATTGTTGTGTTTTAAATTTCTTACCATACTCCATTATTAATTATTTTATAGGATTCATTTTGTAATGTATTTCAAGGATCCAACCGTTTATCTTTTAAGTCTTTCTTTATAAACCAATGCTACCAAATTTCATACAAATCCAAAACCATATGATAATCAGATTATTTTTAGGCGTATATGATGGTCAGAAAAAATAATTTCATTCAAATCCAAAACCATATAATAATGAAATTATTTTTAGGCGTAGATGATGGTAAAAAATTAATAATTATTTTAACGTTTCCTTGCAAAACCTTAACTAGGTTTAGCAAGAATGATCTATTTAATGAATTGAAATATAAACTATTCGTATCTTTAAATAAAGTTACAAAGTGTGGGTGAAAATATGATAGCCATTTTGTGTGTTGGGCACTTGTGTATGAATTGATGAATGTTGTGTTGTTTTTTTCTCAGCCGTTCCAATGCTCCTGTTTATGGGTAAATAGGTAATGATGGGAAAACATAATGATGACTCTTTTTCCTTTTGCTTTCCCTTTTTCCTTCTTTTTCCCTTGCTTCTTTCGGTGCCACCATCACCCTTCTTTCTTTCCCTTCTCCTTTTCCGTCATTTACTCTGAATTGGAAAATAATTGAAGGGATGTGCGGATATTACATGATCATAGAATAGGCCCACATTCATATTAAATAATTTCATGTCACACACGCCAGATTGGCAAACTCATCATTTTCCTAACCAGGAAAAATGATCATTTCCGAATCTCTTCCATTTAATCCTCATATTCCACAAATTTGAATTTTTGAAATTTGATCCAATAGCAACAAATAGAGAGTCCCATTAAAAATTTTAATAACTTTAGCCATTGAATCAAATGCTAACACTCCAATACATGATTTTTTCTCTACCTTCACCTTCCTACGAGTTCCTCAAAGTATACCAAATTCACTCCAATACAGCAATTAGCTCTATGGACATTTGGTTTTCTTGTGTATGACATTCGAAAACAACCTTAATTTGCATATAGAGGAATATATGAAACCAAAAAAATCTGCAGCGTTCCTTGGGTAGATATAAGCAAAGTTTATTTCTTTCAAGAGTAGTATAATTGCATATCACAATATTTATTCTAAGTCATTGCTTCCCTGTTAGGATCAAAGCTAGCAATACCATCAACATAAGCTGCCAGATGAGTACTAAATGAATCTCACGGCCACTCCCACAAATATATTATATGGTAAATGTTTGTTGAACTCAGAAAATGATATAACTTGGTAGGTATAGTCCTCCATGTCATTGGCCACATCAGGAGGACGAGGAGCAAGAGAACTGCTTGCAGTTGTCCCAAACTCCTTAACCAAAAAGTTCTTCCCGAAAAGTTCTTCGAATTGCAGATAAAACTTATCCCGGTGAGGTTCTGCCTTGTGTGTGTGCGCGCTTGTCTGTGTTTTCTTTTTGTTTTTGTTTTTATTTTTATTTTGGTGTTTCTTGGGTCAAATATACCATCAGTAGGAACTACTTTAAGCGTGCAATTTGTTACTTGTTTGGAATTCTGATCTATAAAATCGCTTTTGAATAGTGTATTTCTGATTGCAATAGTTCATGGTCGAATCAAATACGGATGATGATGAGGAACATGACAAGGAAGCCGCTCCCCGAGACTATAGGAAAGACTATGGAGAAGAAGAGAAGGTAATTTAACAAGTTCATGTATTTCTGATTGCAATAGTTCATGGTCGAATCAAATACGGATGCTGAATTGCATGCATTAATTTAATACTGAAAATTTGCAGCAGGATTGCAACTAATGCTACAGAAAACGGAGTTAGGAAACCAGAGAAGCTATATTTCTTCGGTGACTAGAAGAAGCTGAAAATAACTCTTTCGATTTGCATAGTCGCATATATTTTCTCAGCTGATGGTTGTGATTTTCTAATGATGTACTGAAGGGTCATTTGCTTAGTTCGAATCTCGACCGTTGACTTTCGTTGTTTATGTATTTTGAAATACTTGGTATAATTGATTATGGCAACAGAGCCTTGATGGTAACCATTGTCAAAATCCATATAAAACATTTTCATGGCTGAGACTGGAAACCAAGAATGGTTAGATTTATGAGTTTAACTACAAGTTTTTTTGACATTGTTCTCGTCTAACTTTCAACGAAGCTGGTAGTTTATTCTTCCAACATGATTTTTTCTTTACCTTCACCAACCTCCGAGGGCCTCGAAGTAGACCAAGTTCACTCCGATACGTGCAATTAGCTCCTACGTACATTTGTTTTTCCCGTGTATGACATGCGAAAACTACATTTAATTTGCATATAGAGGAATGAAACCAAAAAATCAGTAGCGTTCCTCGGATAGATAAGCCAAAGTTTATTTCTGTCAAGAGTACGGTTATTGCATATCACAATGTTTCTTCTATGTTATTGCTTCCCTGTTAGAATCAAGGCTAGCAATACTATCAACAGAAGCTGCCTCATCAGTACTAAATGATTCTCGCAAATACCTATTACAGAAAGTTTCATTGATCTCAGAAAATGATATATTTTCGTAGGTATAGTCCTCCATGTCATGGGCAGGAAGAGGAGCAAGAGATGTGCTTGCACCTGTCCCCAACTCCTTGAGCTGCTTGACGGCGTCTGCGCTTTCCTGCAACTCCAGTGCGCACTCAAGTTCCACCTGCACTTCACCCATCGTGGGCCGTTCAGCTCCTGTCCAACGCTGGCATCTCACGGTGATGTTCATAAATTTTTTCAAACAATCTGGAGCTACTTTTCCCATCAGAAATGGATCAATCATAGCAGGGAAGGTCTCACCCCTTTCCCCACATTCAAGTATCTCTCTTGAAACAGATTTGGCACACAACACTTCAAGTAACACCATTCCAAATGAGAAGACATCAGATTTTTCGGTAAGTTGCCCGGACAATGCATACTCTGGATCAAGATAGCCTATTGTACCAGACACCCGCGAGTTTAATTTGATTAGTACATTTGACAAGACAGGAGGACCCATCTTGGACAACGCGAAGCCGGAAAGCTTGGGCACCAAGTTTTGGTCCAATAGAACGAGGGAGCATTTCACGTCTCGATGGATGACAGCATGCTTAACCCCTGCGTGGAGGTAGTGTATTGCGCGCGCCACCCCTATACAAATTTTCAGCCTTTGCTTCCAAGTCAAGGGAAAGGGATCTTTATTTTTAATATTGGCGGGATGAAAGAGGTAATCAGAGAGGGTACCGTTGGGCATGTAGTCGTAGACAATCATACACTCTCCATTTTCTTGGCAGAATCCGATGAGAGAGATGAGGTTGGGGTGGCGGAGCTGGCATAGTAGCTGTACCTCCGCCCTGAACTGACTCACTCCATGTCTTGAATATTTGGAAAAGCACTTGATTGCAACGACGTCTATCCTGCCCTCATCCCCGTCGACCTTAATACGCCCTTTGAATACTGTGCCAAATCCACCCTTACCAATACATAAGGTTTGGTCGAAACATTGAGTTGCTGCGCTGATCTCAGCAAGTGTAAAACGATGGCATAATTCTTCTGGAAACGCCCAATCATTTTGTTTCTTCTTCTCTTTTCGTTTCTTCTTCCGAAGAGAGAAGAAACGAGAGACAGACTGCGCAGTACGTTCCATCACTATGTATCTAAGACATGGACTCACAAAGCGATCATCTTCATCCTCTTACATCATGTAGATTCGAGAGAGAGGGTCCAAAATTATTAACCGGGTCTAGCTGCGTCAGGACTCAAAAGTCCTCCAAAATCCGTTTACGCTATGATTTTTCCGATAAATTCAACAATTGTGAGCTGTAATCATACCCCACTTTCCGCGGATAAGACCACATTCACTTACGTAATTGAATTGAAATAATTGAAAGCCACTGTGGCCCACATTCACACAAACGTATATACGACATATGGTATACCTACTTAGATCTGCTGTCGGTGACTCGATGTCATAAGTTAATCACGCATTGTCTTGTGTTTTATTTTTATCACTACAATGCCTAATTATTTATTTTATAGAAACCACTTCGTAATATATTTTAACGATGTAACTATTTATCTTTTATGTCTTCCTTCATAGATGAATACAACCAAATTTCATCCAAATTCAAAATTGTATGACCGTCGGATTTTTTTATAGGCGTATATGATGGTAAAATTAAATGATAGTTATTTTAGTATTTTTTTCACTTACATAACCTTTTTCGTCTATTTTCTTAACTACAAATGATTTTTTTTTTTTTTTGCAAGGATGATCACTGAATGATGAATTGAAATATAATAAGTTCGGATCTTAAAAAAAAAATATTACAGGGCATCCTATAAAATAATTGAAGGGTTGTGTGGATATTATATGAATGATATGATAGCCCCACATTCACATCAAGATATTTCCAGTAACGCACGCCAGATTGACCTACTCACCACCTTCCCAACAAGAGGAGAGAAACTTTCAAGCTATCCTCTTGTGACGAGAGGGACATACACAAACAAACATAAACTCGGGATATATACTGGATGAGATTTGGACGGCGGTAAATATCAAAATAATTGTGAGTTGGTTATACAGATCACAATACATAGCTAGATTGGTTATGTTCTTTTAGTAGATAAGAAAGAAAGAAAAAACAGAAAAAGTTTCTTCTTCTTTTTTTGTATGTAAGATTAACCTTTGTTCTGCTGTAATTTGAGGATCAGGAAGTAGCTAGCAAGCACAAAGCATGGCAGAGTTTGTGGTATCATTTGTTGTTGAGAGACTTGGGGACCTGCTGATCGAGAAAGCCACCTTCTTACATGGGGTCAAGCAAAACGTAGAGCAGATCCGCGTCGAACTAAGGCGGATGCAATGCTTCTTGAAAGATGCCGATAAGAGGCAAGACGAAGATGATAGCATTCGAAATTGGGTTTCCGAGATTAGAGAAGTTGCTTACGATGCCGAGGATGTCATTGCGACTTTTACCATCAAAATTGCAACACCAATTTCCAATCCACTAAAAAGGTACGCTTGTTTTTTCGACCAAGCTTCAAACCTTAATCAAGTTGGGTCTGAGATTGAGGCCATCAACGATAGAATCTCTGACCTTACTAGAAGTACGCAAACTTACGGCTTGAGTGTTGTAAGAGATCATCAGGGCTCGTCGAGTATTGCGTTTGAGATGCAAAGACAATTGAGGTGGTCTTATTCCCATGTTATTGACGACCATATCGTTGGTTTACAAGGAAACATAAACGAACTAGTGGCGGAGCTCATGAATGAAGAAAAACACGGTCGAGTTGTGTCCATTTGTGGGATGGGCGGTCTGGGAAAGACCACTCTCGCCAAGGAAGTTTACCGCAATGATCGTGTTAGGCGTTATTTTGAGGGTTCTGCGTGGGCTTATATATCTCAACAATGCAAACCAAGAGATGTTTGGG
Organism: Pyrus x bretschneideri; assembly: GCF_019419815.1. Classification (NCBI taxonomy): domain Eukaryota; kingdom Viridiplantae; phylum Streptophyta; class Magnoliopsida; order Rosales; family Rosaceae; genus Pyrus; species Pyrus x bretschneideri. Next base: position 431,000 of record NW_025999785.1, read on the forward strand.
AAGGCATTCTGATTAAACTAACCTCTCCGTCGAAAGAGGAGAGGGATCATATTTTGAAATTGAGAGACGAAGAGCTTGCAAAGAAGCTTTATCAAGTTCAAATGGAGAAGAAATATTTGGTGGTTCTTGATGACATTTGGTCGATTGAGGCCTGGAAAATTCTAAGTCCTGCCTTCCCATCGTCGGGAAAAGGGTGCAGCAGAATATTGCTTACAACTCGTAATAAAGATTTAGCTTCCTTTGTAGACCGAAGCGGTCTTCATGAACCGAGGAATTTAACTGAAGAAGAGAGTTGGGAGTTGCTTCAGAAGAAGGCATTTCCAAGAAATGGTGATCCAGGTAGTTTACCATTCCAATTTCTTAAGCATGCATCCGGATTTTGTATCATTATGCATTTCCTTAATATATAAATAGTACTCAAGCGCTAACTAGTTAGAAACTTAATACGTCGCTAACCAATAAATTAATAACTCTATTCTTGCAAGATATATTTGAAGTTTGTCGTTAAAATCTACCCAACCAAGGATCCATAAATGAATAAAAAGTCATCACTATTTCAGATTTGCAATCATTTCTTCAGTTTCACCGATTATAATTCAAATTCTTTAACTTCTAGATGTGAAGGATTTTAAAACAACGGTGTCTCACTCGAATTATGGGAGCTTAAGTATATTGTTAGTCTGTTAGACTGTTAGTTGTTGATCCCTTTATGTGCATACTCAGTTTCATCACATTTTCTTATAGGATTGGTATCCCCAACTCAGAGTTTCGCTAAATGGTTTTCTTCTTTAACATTGCAGATTTTATCAGGAGCAAGGATAAGGAGCAGTTAGGGAGGGAAATGGTCAAAAAGTGTGCTGGCTTGCCTTTGGCCATTGTTGTGCTTGGAGGACTTTTGGCCACTAAAGAAACAGTGCACGAGTGGGATATTGTCCACAGAGATATTCTTTCGTATCTCAAGCGAGCCAAAGGGGACGAGCAACACTCTACGGTACCTGAGGTTTTGGCTTTGAGCTATCATGATTTGCCATTTCAATTAAAACCCTGTTTCCTTTATTTGAGTCATTTTCCGGAAGATTTTGAAATTCCGCGGAGAAAACTGGTTCAATTATGGATTGCAGAAGGCATTGTATCGCCACATCATGACGCAGAGGGAGATGAAACAATAGAGGATGTTGCAGAACGCTACTTGGGTTACTTGATTAATAGGTGCATGGTTCAAGTTGGAACTCTCGGATCAACCGGAAAAATTAAAACTTGCCGCCTCCATGATCTTATGCGTGACTTGTGCTTGTCGAAAGCAAAGCGGGAAAATTTTCTCCAGAATGTTCACTATTCGGATGAAGGTATGATGGTGGATTCCTCTTCTTCTCGCATGCTTTCTGAAGCAACATCAACTGGTAAAACTCGCAGACTTGCTGTCTTCTTACCTTCACATGTTGATAATCTTATCCCGTCTAAATACAAAGAAGATTCCAGCCTCAGTCTCAGGTCACTTGTATATTTCCATGCAAGCAAGTGTAGATTGGTAAGTTGGCAGCTTACAAAAACAATTTTTGAGTTCAAAATGCTCAAAGTTCTCGATCTTGAAGGTGTCAAGGGACCGTATGAAAAGTTACCTAAAGATATCGGGGACTTGGTTCAGTTGCAGTTTCTAAGCTTGAAGAAAACACATATACAAGCATTGCCATCATCCATCGGTAATTTGATCCACTTGAAAACTTTAAATTTGCAAACCATAAGTAAATTGAGTTGGGATCCGACAGTGCAAATTCCGAATGTGATCTGGAAGATGGAAGGGCTAAGGCATTTATATCTTCCCAAGTGGTGTGGCAATGCAGTTGATAAGCTGCAACTGGGAAATCTCATCAACTTGCAGACACTCGTAAACTTTCCTGCAAACAAATGCGACGTTGAAGTTCTTCGCAAGTTGACCAATCTCAGAAAATTGGTGTTGAATGATCCAAAACATTTCAAAAGTTTGGTGAAAATTTTCGGTCCCCAAAGCAGAACGTTAAGCTGCCTCGAGTCTCTGTCCTTGACGAGTGAGACACTTTCGTTCCCTGATGAGGTTGTTGATGTTAGACAACTAATGTTAAGTTGTCGCCGCCTACAAAAATTGCACGTGGAAGGGCGGATAGAGAAGCTGCCAGAATACCATCAGTTCCCTCCAAACCTTGCCAAGTTAACATTGTGGGGCTCTAAACTTGAGGAAGATCCAATGCCAACACTGGAAAGACTGCCTAACTTGAGGATTTTAAGCGGATGGCAAATGTTCGCTGGGAAGAAAATGGTCTGCTCTAACCAAGGTTTCCCAAAACTCAAGTCTCTACTCCTCCGAGGGTTTTCTAATTTAGAGGATTGGACGATGGAAGAAGGAGCCATGCCTGGTCTTTGTCGTTTGGAAATATCGAGTTGCATCAAACTGAAGACGATTCCGGATTCTCTGAGGTTTGTGAAAACACTTCAGGAATTGGAGATGTATGGATGCCTATTCAAGGTCAACATGGGAAGTGAAGGAGAGGATTTTTACAAAGTGCAACATGTACCGTCCGTTGTAATCCGTAACTGAAGTTGATTAGGTAAGAATTGTTGAAGTTTATTTCTTCACTGGTTATTTCATTGTACCTTTTGTAATGTTCTTGTAGTGAGAACTAATGGCTACTCTTATCTTATGCACTAAAAATGTGTAGTTTTGTCAAAGAGTAATAGTACGGTTGAAGTTTCAATAAATTTATAACGGAAACCGACTCAGGTTTCCGTGGTCTTTCGAGCGGTCAGCGTCAAGCCAAATAAAACAGTTTGGGGCAATCCAAATGGATATTCAATATGAAACTCATATGTTTTGCAGCTCGCAGGCAGCCTTTTCAGTTTTCGGCTTCTGCTATGATTAAGGCAACAGAGACTTGATGGTAACCATTGTCAAATTCCACTTAAAACATTTTCCTGGCCGAGACTGGAAACCAAGAATAATGATATTTATGATTTCAAGTGCAAGTATTTTTTACATTGTTCTCACTCTAACTTTCAACGAAGCCGGTAGTTGATCTTCCGACATGATTTGTTCTCCACCTTCACCTTCCGACGAGGGCCTCAATGATTGTGATTCTCTAATGATGTACTGAAGGGGCATTTGTTTGGTTCAAGTCTCGACCGTTGACTTTGGTTGTTAATGTATTTTTGAAATACTTGGTATAATTGAAATACATCAATGTTGAATTGTCATGATTCTAATGTCCCAGCAGTGCAAAAAATTATGCTCTATGTATACAAGTAGTTATACTAATGTTGAATTGCATGCATTAATTTTCTACTGAAAATTTGCAGCAGGATTGGAACTAATGCTACAGAAAACGGAGTTAGGAAACCAGAGAAGCTATATTTCTTCGGTGACCAAAAGAAGCTGAAAATAACTCTTTCGATCAGCATAGTTGCATATATTTTCTCTGCTGATGGTTGTGATTCTCTAATGATGTACTGAAGGGGCATTTGTTTAGTTCGAGTCTCGACCGTTGACTTTGGTTGTCAATGTATTTTTGAAATACTTGGTATAATTGATTATGGCAACAGAGCCTTGATGGTAACCATTGTCAAAATCCATTCAAAACATTTTCATGGCTGAGACCGGAAACCAAGAATAGTGAGATTTATGAGTTTAAGCACAAGTATTTTTGACATTGTTCTCGCTCTAGCTCTCAACGAAGCTGGTAGTTTATTCTTCCAGCATGATTTTTTCTTTACCTTCACAATATTTCTTCTATGTTATTGCTTCTCTGTTAGGATCAATGCTAGCAATGCTATCAACAGAAGCTGCCTCATCAGTACTAAATGAATCTCACTAATATACAGAAAGTTTCATTGATCTCAGAAAATGATATATTTTCGTAGGTATAGTCCTCCATGTCATGGGCAGGAGGAGGAGCAAGAGAAGTGCTTGCACTTGTCCCCAACTCCTTGAGCTGCTTGACGGCGTCTGCGCTTTCCTGCAACTCCAGTGCGCACTCAAGTTCCACCAGCACTTCACCCATCGTGGGCCGTTCAGCTCCTGTCCGACGCAGGCATCTCACGGTGATGTTCATAAATTTTTTCAAACATTCCGGAGCTACTTTTCCCTTCAGAAATGGATCAATCAGATCCGGGAAGATCTCACCGCTGTCGGGGCGTTCATTTGACAATATTAGAATAGATTTGGCACACAACACTTCTAATAACACCACTCCAAATGAGTAGACATCAGATTTTTCGGTAACGTTGCCGGAATCTAAATACTCTGGATCAACATAGCCAAATGTACCGGTGAGGTTCGAGTTCATTTTGATTAATGCATTTGACAAGGCAGGAGGACCCATCTTGGACAACCCGAAGCTGGAAAGCTTGGGCACCAAGTTATGGTCCAATAGAATGCTGTGGCAACTCACGTTTCGGTTTATGATCGCATGCTTAACCCCTGCGTGGAGGTAGTGTATTGCGCACGCCACCCCAATACAAATTTTCAGCCTTTGCTTCCAAGTCAAGGGAAAGGGATCTTTATTTTTAATATTGGAAGGATGAAAGAGGTAATCAGAGAGTTTACCATTGGGCATGTAGTCGAAGACAATGATACGCTCTCCATTCGCTTCGCAGAATCCGATGAGAGGGATGAGGTTGGGGTGGCGCAGCTGGCAGAGTAGCTGTACCTCCACCCTGAACGCAGGCATTCCCTGTATTGAATCTTCGGAAAAGCGCTTGATTGCAACGACGTCTATCCTGTCCTCATCCCCATCGACCTTAATACGCCCTTTGTATACTGTGCCAAAGGCACCCTTACCAATAAATAAGGTTTGGTCGAAACATTGAGTTGCTGCACTGATCTCAGCAAGTGTAAAACGACGGCATAATTCTTCTGGAAACGCCCAATCATTTTGTTTCTTCTTCTGACGAGAGAAGAAACGAGAGACAGACTGCGCAGTACGCCCCATCACTATGCATCAAAGACATGGACTCACAAAGTGATCCTCCTCATCCTCTTACATTACGTAGATTCCAGAGAGAGGGTCCAAAATTATTAACCAGATCCACCTGCTGGCGGCTGGTTTTTTCTTTGAAATTAATGGCACCGTCAAGACTCAAAAGTCCTCCAAAGACCAACTGAATTTTTTTACGATACGATTTTTTCCGATAAATCCAAACAAGTGTGAGCTGTGCTCAGACCCCACTTTCCATGGATAAGACCACATTCACTTACGTAATTGAATTGAAATAACTGAATGCCGCTGTTTGGAAACCCGGCCCACATTCACACAAACATATATACGACATACGGTACACCTACTTAGACCCGATGTTGGTGACTTAAGTGTCATAAGTTAATCACGCATTATCTTGTGTTTTAATTTTATCACTTTAATGCCTAATTATTTATTTTGTAGAAACTACTTTGTAATGTATTTCAACAATTCAACAATTTATTTTTTATGTCTTCCCTCATTGATCAATGCTATCTAATTTCGCCCAAATTCAAAACCGTAGGTGACACGCCCCTATCCCGATGCCATCAGGACATTAGAATGGTCACGTGCTGGCCAACACCCAAATAGTGACGAAAGCCATTTAATTTAAGCAAATGCTGATAAATAAGTTAAAACGTGCAATAGGGACTAAAAACACAAAAGTAAAGTTCAACTACTAACCATTAAAATTAGGAAAAATACATGACATGTTCAGAGCATACGTCTATTACAGAGTAAAAGCAAAAATTTAAGATAGAGAAGTGCTATTACAATAGATGCCGAAGCAGAGAGAATATAGCACAATATCACTGGTAAGGGAATGCCTCGTAGCTCAGATCGTAATCCTCGTTATAAGGTCCTGAAGGAGGCGCAAAACGAACATGAGTGGACCAAGTTGATATAAATATATAAGAAAACAGTTATCAACGTACTAACCCCCAGGTTTTATGAAAACACATATAACATGATAAAATAGGTTTTTCGAAACCTAGCATGCCGTGCAATGTCTCAAATCATAACTTGTATATATAATAATCACTAGTGAATGTCTGATAACCCCCAGGCCCCATGCCGGCTCTCCGTCTCTGAGCAGACAGTCAGAGGAAAATACACTCCAGGCCCCATGCCGGCTCCCTGTCCCTGTGCTAAATAGCCAAAGGAAACACACTTCAGGCCCTATGCCAACACCAAACCGTCGCTCGAGACGGACCGGAATCTCATGATTAAGGCAACAGAGCCTTGATGGTAACCATTGTCAAATTCCACTTGAAACATTTTCCTGGCTGAGACTGGAAACCAAGAATAATGAGATTTATGAGTTTAAGTACAAGTATTTTTTACATTGTTCTCACTCTAACTTTCAACGAAGCCGGTAGTTTATTCTTCCGACATGATTTTTTCTCTAACTGGCCTCAAAGTAGAACAAATTCACTCCAATACAAGCAATTAGCCCTACGTACATTTGGTTTTCTCGTGTATGACATGCGAAAAGAACCTTTTATTTACATATAGAGGAACATATGAAATCAAAAAATCTGTAGCGTTCCTCGGATAGATATAACCAAAGTTTATTTCTTGCAAGAGTAGTATAATTGCATATCACAATATTTGTTCTAAGTTATTGCTTCCCTGTTACGATCAAAGCTAGCAATATCATCGACATAAGCTGCCATCTCAGTACTGTATGAATCTCACGGCCACTCCCGCAAATATATATGTGGTAAATTTTCATTGATCTCAGAAAATGAAATATCTTGGTAGGTATAGTCTTCCATGTCATGTGCAGCAGCAGGAGGAGGAGGAGCAAGAGAACTACTTGCAGTTGTCCCCAACTCCTTGAGCTGCTTAATGGCGTCCGTGCTCTCCTGCAACTCCAGTGCGCACTCAAGTTCTACCTCCACTTCACCCATCGTGGGCCGTTCAGCTCCTGATAGACGCACACATCTCTCGGCAATGTTCATAAATTTTCTCAAACAACCTGGAGCTACTTTTCCCACCAGAAATGGATCAATCATAGCAGGGAAAGTATCACCCTTTTCCACGCATTCAGGTATATCTCTTGTGCAAGATTTGGCACACAAAACTTCGAATAACACCATTCCAAATGAGAAGACATCAGATTTTTCGGTGAGTTGGCCAGACCATACATACTCTGGATCAATATAGCCCTTTGTACCGGCCAGCTCTGAGTTCAGTCTGATTAATGCATTTGACAAGACAGGAGGACCCCTCTTAGACAACACGAAGCCTGAAAGCTTGGGGACCAAGTTTTGGTCCAATAGAATGTTCCAGCATTTCACGTTTCGGTGGATGATCGTATGCTTAACCCCTGCGTGAAGGTAGTGTATTGCGCGCGCCACCCCAATACAAATTTTCAGCCTTTGCTTCCAAGTCAAGGGAAAGGCATCTTTATTTTTAATATTGCAAGTTTCATAAAGATAATCACGAAGGGAACCATTGGGCATGTAATTGTAAACAATGAAGCACTCTCCATTTTCTTGGCAGAATCCGATGAGGGAGATGAGGTTGGTGTGGCGGAGCTGGCACAGTAACTCCACCTCTGCCCTGAACTGACGCACTTGGTGTTCTGAATCTGTGAAAATGCGCTTGATTGCAACCACGTCTGTCCTGTCCTCATCCCCATTGACCTTAATACGCCCTTTGTATACTGAGCCAAAGACACCACTACCAATAAATAAGCTCGCATCAAAACATTGAGTTGCTGTTGTGATCTCGGCAAGTGAAAAGCGACGGCATAATTCTTCTGGAAACGCCCAATCTTTCTCGGTGTTCTTATAATTTTCATGTGATGACTTCTTCCGAGGAAAGAAGAAACGCGAGACAGACCCTGGAATACGCCTCATCACGCATCAACAATCTGCATTTACACTGCAAGCCTTGGTGGACTGGGAGACGCCACACGCAGTGGTGGCCGTAACAAAATATTATGGTCGCACTCCGCTAAGTAGAGTTTAGAGAGAGGATCCCAAATTATTAACCAGCTGCATATCAGAAATGGCAGTGTCAAGACTCAAGACTCAAAGCCCTTCCAAAAGACGAAGACTTTTAGCTTTGATAGATCATTAAAAATTATCTAATCTAAATTCAAGTGGAGCTTGTTGTCACACCCCACAACTATCTAAATGCATCAAGGACCTTGACACGCCCCGACCCCGATATTCCCCGAATACCAGGATAGGCGCGTGCTGGCCGACACTCGAGGGTGACGAAAGTCATTTATTGAGTGCAAATGCTGAAAACAAGGGGTAAATAAAGTTTATAAATATAAAAGAATAATGAATATGCAAATAAGGACCGTGTTCAGAGCACACCTCTAATCTAGAACACTAAAAAAAAATAATATAAAATTGAATGAAACAAAGGAGTGGGTCCTACACCGAGAGGACTCGAAAACGCCGATGCGGAAGTGCCTGGACGTCGGGATTGTATGCCTCGATTCTAAGTCCTGAAGGAGGCACAAAACAAACATGAGTGGACCAAGTTGATATATATATATATATATTATCAAACAGTTATTAACGTACTAACCTTCAGGTTTTATGAAAACACATATATTATGATAAACATAGGTTTTCCGAAACCTAGCATGTCGTGCAGTATCTCAAATCATAACTTGTATATATAATAATCACTAATGAATTTCCGATATAACTCTCTAGGCCCCATGCCGGCTCCCTGTCTCTGAGCAGACAGTCAGAGGAAAATACACTTCAGGCCCCATGCCGGATCCCTGTCCCTGTGCTAAATAGCCAGAGGAAACACACTCCAGGCCCTATGCCAACACCGAACCGTCGCCCGGGACGGACTGGATCTATCCCTACGTCCCGTAGCGAAAAGGACCACTAGGTAAGTACAAAACCAGGGGACATATATATATTGAAAATCAACTTCATAGTATAAAGTCATCCATCGTCTATACTATAAAGAGGTGTTCTAAACATGTTCTAAATATCATATCGTCATCCATCAGATATTCTATAAGAACATGAGTTATAGGAAAAATAGTAATAATTCAAACTAGTCTCAGTAAGCATGTTATCTCATAAAACGTTCCATAAAACATAATCATCAAATCATGCTTTTCATGTATGCATTTCTACTATCAAAAAATGCATTTTTAGAAGGGATACACTCACAGTACTTCGTCGTCGAAAAGCCACGCCATCTAGCAAAGAAGGAAACGCCCCAGATAATTGCCCCTAAGCACATAAATGGTACATTTAGTCAAACTCTACTCAAACGATTGAATTTGGGAAAACGGACATCGGAAACGGGTTCAGAACATCGAAATTAGCCTAGGAGGGGTCCTGCACGAAAACCCAAAAAGTCAACGATCAACGCTGACCGTTGACCGGTCAACGGTCAGACCGAATCCGGGTCAGCAGGTCAAACGGGTCTGGGCTTGAATCCAGATTGGGTTAAAGGGTTTGGACTTGTGTCACATCCCGGCCCGGGTGGGACCACTTCCCGGGCCCGCTTCCACTACCGTAGCACGATATTGTCCGCTTTGGGCTTACCATTCCCTCACGGTTTTGTTTTTGGGAACTCACGAGCAACTTCCCAGAGGGTCACCCATCCTGGGAGTGCTCTAGCCATCTTCTTGCTTAACTTCGGGGTTCCTACGGAACCCGAAGCCAGTGAGCTCCCAAAAGGCCTCGTGCTAGGTAGGGATGAAATATACATTTAAGGATCAGTCCCCTGGGCGATGTGGGATGTCACAATCCACCCCCCTTAGGGGCCCGACGTCCTCGTCGGCACATTTCCGGCCAGGGATAGGCTCTGATACCAATGTCATATCCCGGCCCGGGTGGGACCACTTCCCGGGCCCGCTTCCACTACCGTAGCACGATATTGTCCGCTTTGGGCCCTGATCACGCCCTCACGGTTTTGTTTCTGGGAACTCACACGAGAACTTCCCGATGGGTCACCCATCCTGGGAGTGCTCTAGCCCTCTTCTCGCTTAACTTCGGAGTTCCTACGGAACCCGAAGCCAGTGAGCTCCCAAAAGGCCTCGTGCTAGGTAGGGATGAAATATACATTTAAGGATCAGTCCCCTGGGCGATGTGGGATGTCACAACTTGGGTTTGGGTCTAATGGGTTTTAGGGTTAACGGGTCGGAGGCCCTAAAAGAAACGGCCCAAAGGCCTTTAAATTAACAAAACAAAAATAAAAATAATAAAAAGGTTGGTTGGGCTGCCCAGGGTTTTCGGCTTGGCAGGAAAGGCCCAAAGGCCTTGGGTTTGGTGGTTCACCGGATTCCAAGGAAGGAGAAGGCCGGATTTCGGCCGGAGAATTCCCAAGCTCCGATGGAGCTCAAAACTCAATCAAAACATGTCATTCAATATACCAAATTGAAGCCCCGAAGGTAAGGAATCGAAATATACCCTTGGTTCCCGTCATCGTGGCCGGAGTTGGCCGGAAAACAGCCTGGAAGCCACGGGTGTCCGCTGGAAACTGGGTAAGATTCAAATGAGTATAACTTCTTCAATACTCAATGAAATTGGGTGAAACAAAAAGGAAAGTTGTAGTACTCAGCGAGAAGAAGAGATTGATACCTTAACACAGGCCAACTCGCCGTGGTTTGGCCGGAAATTGCCTCGAAAAGGGCGGTGCCCGCCGGAAAATTGGGGAAAAGTCTCCGAGGTGGTTTCTTCGTGATTTGACGTCCAAAACACAACCACAGGGTCAGAACAGAATTATAGGGATGAAAAGAGAAGCATTTGGAGTGTTTTGAGGCTTACCCAAAATGGAAGGATGAGGAACTCGCCGGAGTTTCTCTGTGCTCCACAGAAACGAAGAGAGAGAGAGAGAGAGAGAGAGAGAGCTAACGTGGTGATGATGGTGATGTTGTTGTCGTTGATGAGGTATGGGCATGGGTGTGTGTGTGTGTGTGTGTTCTTGTCGGAGAAAAGAGCATCGACAGGGGGGGAGTAAGGGTAGAGAAGAGAGAGTGAGAGAGAGGAGAGAGAGACTTTTCAGAAGAAATAAGAGAAAAGGGAAAGGGAACGGGGACAAAACAGGGGGTGGGCCCTTTGGGCTCACCAATTAAGACTCAAAAACAATTTTAAAAAAGGAAAGTATCCCCAAACTTAGTGAAAATACAAAAATACCCTTTTTCTTCCGTAAATTCCCGGACGGGTTGTTACAGACCCATTTTGGGCGACCAAATTTTTTTATACCATAATAAGTAGATGTCAAGTGTAGATATGAGCTAGGTCAGTTGGCAATGTTTTTGACACACTTGAACCCCGATGTCCAAGTGGACACCAAAATCGAAGAATGCTGGCCGTCACTCGAAAGCGTAGCCATAACGTGCATGCAAATACAATTTAATAAACTCCCCGAAGGGCCACACCTAATGGGTCTCATACCCTCCACTACCAGAATGTTCATAGTTCATAACATAAGTACTAATGTGCATGCGGAAGCCAAAGTATTCAAAAGAAAGTCCAGATGTTCTATCCATGCGCATATGAATTTACTACGAATGTCCTACAACAAGAATATGTCTCCTTACATTTTCAGGAGTATGTCAGAGCTGATAGTGTTTGATTTCTGGATTGAGTTTCTTCAATGGAATGGTAAAAAGCATAAATGTACAGAGAGAAGGAATTAGAGAGCTATGGAAGCTTCAAGGTTCATTGAATTCCACTCACGCCAAGCAAGAAGCTCGGAGAGCATATATTACCGTTAGAGGAGTAACAAACTCACTCTCTCACATCATTACAAATCAATCACAGCCATCCATTCTTAAGTCATCATGTAAGATGTTGACACTTGTCATGAGCTATAACTCAACACAATCTAATCTAGATGCCGTATGGAATATGATCCAACGGCTCACATTACATCCTACAACCTGCATATAATAAAACCATCACAGCAAATACATTTATACACCAATACGAGCTGCATTAATAGGCTTCTAATTTGGACATAGATATGCAATGAAAATTTACATTTTCGGGAGTATGTCAGAGCTGCAGAAGAAGACACAACCAGGCATAGATATGCAATGAGAATTTACTCACAATATAGAATCAAAACATCCGATATTGAAGGAATTTACTAACCATGATTTGAACATTCTGAATTACTAACAATTGTTTTAGCAAAACTGTGAAGTTCTATAATAAACTTGTTTCATAAGCCACGATAGACTAGCAGAACATTTACTAATCTGGGATTATTACAAAATGAAGAAAACTATTACCAGTTACAAATGCCCCCGAACACCGGCCACACCAACAGATTTATCACTTTCATAGAACTCTCACCATAATATATATATATATATATATATGTGCACACACCCTTTAAGAGGAGATCTCCATTTTTTATCAAAAAATACGATCATTCAAACCGTTTATTTCATATGTCTTGATTCGTAAATCATTCTTGCAAAAATTTAATTCAATCCGAAACAATTTGCCTATTTAACTATCACAATAAAATTTCATTGTTTCTTATAGAACAAAGTGTTCGTCAATTCCCAGTTGCAGCACAAGGGTTTCCGTTGCTCTCATACATTTCGAGAAGGGAATGTCGTTGTTAACAAATTAACCAATTTAGAGCTTCTCTCTTCTTCTTTTGTTTGGCATGCAACTCCTTCTATAGAGATTCTTCCTTTTCTGCATTTAGACTTCGTGGGCATGCCAGATTACAGGTTTATCTCCACTTCTTGATGTATGATTTTATTTTTTACCTAATCCTTTTGGGTTATCCTTTTTGTTTTGCCGCTTATTTTGCAAGTAACATTTTAAGCTTTATTTTAGATGAGATTGACTCTATGTCCCCCCTATTACTTGTATTTTCTTTTCCAAAAGGGGTAAGGTTTATGTTCCCCTTTTCTTCTATTTTTTTTTTCAAGAAGGGTAAGGTTTATATCCCCTCTCTTTTCTTGTATTTTGGTTTTCTTGTTTTATGAGGGGTAAGATTTATGTTACCCCTGACTAGGTGTAACTTCTTTTTTCGTATCAATAAAATTCCTTCGTACCGTCGATATTTTCCGAAAAAAAAAAAAAAAAAAAAATAAATAAATATCTCAAGTATTTTCGATTTGGTTAATATTTTGTAAGAATGATTGATGAGATGCAACTTGAAAAATCTAAAAGTTTATATTGTTAAGGTTCAATGTGGTGTGGACCGCACAACTAATCCACATTTGAAAAAAAAATTAAGAATCTTTTCCCTTAAAGGCCTCCTATATATATATATATAGGCAATGTCAACTGCTTTTATTCTTAAACCAACATGATCATCTCCGGATCCTTTTAGTAAGGATTTTAGGGATTCGCGAATCGTGTACATCGTACGATCAGTTTTTTTATCCAGTACTGCTTGTGTTTAATTTTAAATAAAAATATTTAAAATAATTTTTGACCGCAAGATATACGATGAACGGACAAGAATGAGAGATCCCTGAATCCTCACAAAGAGGATCCGGATTCATTCCTTAAGATGATAATAAAAATGTTCATGAGAAAAGCACACACAACCAACGACTCCATGTATAAGAATAGACTAATTGACTTTCAGAAGAAAAATTTGTTCCATGTTTCACCAGTTCAAAGTTCATCAAGAAGAACAACCAAAGATAAAATTATATACCACATAATAGTTCAAAAGAAAGGGAACCACTTACATAGAAAGAAAACTAGGATTAAACTTCTCTCTTGGATTGAGGTCATTCCGGCGGGATTTGCTTCCTTTCTCGCCTTTGTTATGCCTTGTGTGGCCGTTTTTGGGGGAATTCGACGATGGCTTAGATTCTGATATAAAATTTGTCGAAAATGATAGCCGAATGAAAAGGTATAAGATTTGAAGTTAAGAGAGCAAAAGGGGAAGGAAATGAAGAACAACAGCTGAAATATAAAATGTTACAGAAACAAACTCAGTCAACTTATTCATACGTTTCCTGTTCATCAAATAATCTCACACTAACAAAAAAAATAAATAAATAAATAAAATATATATATATATATATATATATATATATATATAGAGTTCATAAAAATTGGATCAAACTACAAGACAAAATAAAAATGTAATCAACCCAAAAGGTGAACATGGGCTTCACATGCACATCAATCCATAAATAAAAAAAATTAAAAAAAAATGTATTTATTCCTACAAAAGGGGGAAGTAACGTGCAAAACAGGGGCTCCTCTTTTTTCGACAACAAAAGGACGTGGAGGACTGGACAGTTGGTGAGAGACGTTAAGAGAAAGTGGTGGAATACATGGCCTCCATTTCCCCCATGTAAAAACTCTAGAGCCCTCCTAAGATGTCTATAAATAGGCATAAGTTGCAGTAAGAAAGGGGGAAAAAAAGACAGATAGAAAAACGCTACAGAAATTGAGGGACAACGGAGAAGAACGGCCGGCAGAAATCTTGAGAGAGTTGGAGAGAAATCAAAGAAGTGAAGTGCTGCGGAAATTCAAGGAGACAAATGCAAACAGAGAAGAGGATACACGGCAAAGGAAAGCAACAAAGCATTTAAAGGTATAAATCCATCCTTCTAAAACTTTCTTTGTTTGGTTCTTCAACCTCTCCCATTCCCCCGAAGCAAAAATGGAGGTGGTGACTCTAAAGAAGCAAACCCAAATTCTTTTCCAATCTCTCATGTTTCTCGGATTCTCCACCAAAACTCATGGAACTCTCCAAGTGACACGTCCCGACCTCGATATTCCCCAAATACCAGGATAGTTACGTGCTGGCCGATACCCGAGGGTGACTAAAGCCATTTATTGAATGCAATTGCTGAAAACAAGGGATAGATAAGACTTATAAATATAAAAGAATAAAGAGTAAGCATTTAAGGAACGTGTTCAGAGCATACAACTAATTAGAACATTAAAAGAAATAATATAAAATTGAATGAATAAAAGAATGGGTCATACGCCGAGAGGACTTGAAGATGCCGATGCGGAAGTGCCATGATGCCAGGATTGATTGCCTCGATTCTAAGTCTTGAAGGGGGCGCAAAACAAACATGAGTGGACCAAGTTGATATATATATATATAATACAACAATTATCAACGTACTAACCCCCAGGTTTTATGAAAACACATATATATCATGATAAACATAGGTTTTTTGAAACCTAGCATGCCATGCAATATCTCAAATCATAACTTGTATATATAATAATCACTAGTGAATGTCCGATAACCCCCAGGCCCCATGCCGACTCACCGTCTATGAGCAGACAGTCAGAGGAAAATACACTTCAGGCCCCATGTTGGTTCCCTGTCCTTATGCTAAATAGCCAGAGGAAACACACTTCAGGCCATTTGTCAACACCAAACCGTCGCCCGTGATGAACCAGAATCTATCCCTACATCCTGTAGCAAAAAGGACCACTAGGTAAGTACAAAACCAGTGAATATACATATATTGAAAACAACTTCATAATATAAAGTCATCCATCATCTATACTATAAAGAGGTGTTCTAAACATGTTCTAAATATCATATCGTCATCCATAGGATTTCTACAAGAATACGGGTTATAGAAAAAATAGTAATAATTCAAAATAGCCTCAGTAAGCATGTTATCTCATAAAACGTTTCATAGAACATAATTGTTAAATCATGCTTCTCATGTATGCATTTCTATTATTAAAACATGCATTTTTAGAAGGGGTCCACTCACAATACTTAGCTGCCAAAGAGCCATGCAATTAGCGAAGACGGAAATGCCACAATTAATTACCCCTAAGCACATAAAGGGTACATTTAGTCAAACTCTATTCAAACGATTGAATTTGGGAAAACGGACATCGGAAACGGGTTCAGGACGTCGAAATTAGTTTAGGAGGGGTCCCGCATGAAAACCCAAAAAGTCAACGGTCAAAGTCAACGCTGACCATTGACTGGGTCAAAGTTAACGGATCCAGGTCAAGGGTATTGGGTTGGACCGGGTTGGTCAAAGGGTTTGGACTTGGGTTTGGGTTCTGATGGGTTTGGGTTTTAAAATGCACGGCCTAAGGCCCTAAAGGGAAATAGCCCAAAGGCCCTTAATCCAAAACAATTAAAATTAAAACAAAACAAAAAGGGAGAAATGGGTTTGGGTTGGGCTCAGCAGGAAAGGCCCAAAAGGCCTATGTTTGATTGGTTGCCGGACCCAAAAAAGGTCGGAATTCGACCGAAAAACTGAACAAACTTTAAACCCTCATAACTTTCTCAATACTCAACAATCGAGTGATTCAAAAACGAAAATCATAGTTCTCGAAGAGATGAAGAAAATGGTACCTCGCACGACATCTAACTAGTTGTGTTTGGGCCGGAAAATGCCTCGAAATGCTCAGAGGTCGTCAGAAACTGGGTAAGATTCAAATAAATATAACTTCTTCAATACTCAACGAAATTGGGTGAAACAAAAAGTAAAGTTGTAGTACTCGGCGAGATGAAGAGATTGATACCTTGCATGCTGACTAACTCGTCGTGGTTTGGCTGGAAATTGGCTCGAAAGCCGTCGAACTTACCGGTAAAACTGGGAAAACATCCTTCGAGTTGTTCCTCACTACAAACCTTCACCAAAGCACCTAAAATGAGTCCTAACCAGAGTTTGATCGATCTCCGAGAGAGTCCCAAAGCTTACCAAGGTTGAGGGTTCACCGGAGAAATGAGTTGTTCTCCGAGCTTACAATTTCGAAGGTTGGTATTCGTTCCTTCCTCCACTGAGATGGTGACTTGGTGCATCCATGTAAGTGTGTATGGGTGCGTATGTGTGTGCATTTGTATGTATGGGTGTCGATCGGGAAAGAGCTCGAGAGAGAGGTGAGCTCAAGAGGGAGAGATAAGGGAGAGTGAGGGATAAGAGAGAATAGAGAGAGAGACTTTTCAGAAAAATAAAAGCGAAGGGAAAGGGAACCAGGAGACAAAACAGGGGGTGGGCCCCTTGGGCTCACCAATTAAGACCCAAAAACCATTATTTTAAACAAAAGAAACCCAACCAAAGTGAAAATACGAATATACCCTTTTTATTCCGTAAATCTCGGGACGGGTTGTTACACCAAGGCCTCATGATTCATCTCCAAATCCCGCAACAATCTGCCTTTTTTATGAGAAATGCAACCAATTGGTATAGAAGGGTGGTCAAGAAATCCCAGCAGCAAGTTATGAGTTAGAAGACAAAGAATAATGCTTCAAGAAATCCCAGGACCTACTCGTCAAGCACTTTCTTGGCACAACATGTCTCTATGTAGACACGGAGGTGCCAGAAGGTGATTTTTACGGGGACGGTCAAAATGTACTCGCCATGAATTTTCTCAGCACAACATGTCTCTACATAGACACGGAGGTGCTGGAAAGTGATATGTACAGGATAGTCGGATCTACTCGTCAAGTATTTTCTCGGCCTGCATGTCTCTATGCAGACACGGAGATGCCAAAAGGTGATCTTTACAGGAAAGGTTTAGGATGCAAGCAGTCCCTCTCCATTCCAGAAGTCATGCATCGCACAATCAGAGCCACTGAGCTAAAAAAGGAAGTCACAATGGCGAGACGTAAAAATCATGCCTCATTCACGGTAGTTATTCAATGTTCGTTGTGACAAGCATCAAATATGGAGGAATAAAGTTGCAGTGAAGGAAGACAACAACCAACCCGTTTCTGCTGTTCAGACGCTCTCCAAAGGTCCTCTAAAAAATTACACCGACAAATAACTCGGTTCTTCCGGCAATCTCTCGGAGTGGTTCAATGCATGAAACAACAACTCCCGCCTAATGAGAGAGGAAGTTACAACAAGCAATGATCCCGGACAAGGTCACAGCGAGCGATGGATTTGTATGAACAGAGTCGGAGAAAGAAGTCGCACCAAAAAGAAGGATGCTTCTAGCAAAGGAAAAAATAAAAACCAACCCGGTTGTAGCCGTCGTCTTGGAGTTAAGAAGAAGATAGGTTGCTAACGATAAAGAAGCAGGGGAAGCAAAGTCCTATTTGAACTTGGAAAGCTTAATTCAAAAAGAAAAGAGAGAACAAAACTTGCTGACAACTTCATTGGGAAACTCACTCACATGGCAACCTTAGGAAAGATGGGCCTACTTTTGTTCCTGCTATTTTGACCAAGTGATTACAAATTCTACAAGAGTAAGAAATAATTCTCCAAACAAAGTTCCTAGATTTCCAATGGATGCTGCTCACGCAACAAAGTTCCTAATTTTATAGGGAATGTTGCTCCATGTGAGATTGAAGAAAGAAAAAAACAACAATTTTTTATTCACGTGAACTTTATAAATTTTGAACTCCGTGCATAAAAATTGGGCCTATGGCAACGACATCAATTCCATGGAGGACGTAAATCACTTTAGATGCTATGGATGCAAACTATTTCGAGGCATGAAGCCATATCAAAAACCAATGGCATGAAGACGCGTCAAATTTTATATGGCACAAAGTTACTTCAAATGCCACGAAGCCGTATCGAATATCAAATGGCACGAAGCCACGACAAGTCTCAAATGGTTCAGCTCCAATGGCTCAAAACCTCGCCCGCATGAGTTGAAATTGCACAAGGCATCAAATCCTAGCAAATATATTACGAACTACGCAAGTTTGATTTCGTTTAGGATACGTGGGCAGTCTGATATCAAATTTTAGATACAATCGTGAAATCGAAACAAATCTTTAGTTTATAAACTAAATTCATTCTAAACTTTGTCCGAATCGTTCGATTAAACCAAGGACCAAATTCTTTTTCATATTTTTTTAGTGGATTATTCATTCCCTAAAAAATTTTCCAAATATTATTTAAAGAACTACGAGCGGCTTGATCTCTCAACGAGGGTATGTAGGCAATTCAAGCCTTTCGCTTAAATGCAGCCACAAAATCAAATAAAAACACCAACCCGCGAAATTCATATTTTTCATGTTAGAATCAAAAGGTATTCTGTTCTTTAAGTGAAGGGTTGTAATTAATAAACGCATAGTCTATAATGGATCGAACTCAAATTAATAAAAATCTGCTTCGAAAAAAGAACAAGGGTGAAATTGTGTCGAGTGAATTATTTGTTTACGGTCTTAGTACAAATTTTGCTCAACACTAATGAAACATGTCACCAAATCATGATCGAGAGATCCAAAACGAAGTTTCGTGGAAGCTCACCACAAGTAATTTTATCCCATGATGCTAGTGTCTTCCATGCATAGAAGAAACACGAGATGGACAGTGCAAGTAGTACTAAACCCCATTATTAATGGATTGACTTACGTTTAGTTGAATATGAAGGGTTTTTGATAAATTTAAAAGATGAATTAGTTAATTGTTACTAAAATACTTGCGGTTGTATTCGTGCTGTTGTTAACGCGGAGTAATTTTTCGGTGTACCCGGTACACCAAAAAAATTTGGTGTACCCTCACTCATAATGGTGAGGGTGCACCAAAAAAATTTGGTGCACCCTCACTTTTTGTACACCAAAAAAATTCTAATGAGTGAGGGTACACCTAAAAATTTTCCGTTAACGCGGGCCTCTGTAATGACCGGGTCCCATTTTTACTATGTCATCATTGTGAAACGACTGTTTGACTGAGGACTAGATCACCATTAGATGGAGGAGGCCTTTTGGCAAGTGATATACCACATGGTGCTAGGCAGAGTGCTCTGCATGCCTAGCACTCTGGAGGATCTTGATGGTCTCGGTCAAACACTGTTGTTTGGTGGTCTAAGTAGAGCACTATGGTCTGGTGGTCTCGGTAGAGTACCCTTGTCTGATGGTCTAAGTAGAGTACCATAATCTTGCAATCTAAGTAGAGTACAAAATACAAACCCAATTGAATAAGTAAACCAAATCAAATAAGTAAACCTAATTCCTTGACGAAAAGGAAACCTACTTAAATAAATTAAAGCGGAAACTAGATATCAATCCTTGGAAAAGATTATCTTTAGACTAAAACCTTAACTAAGATAAAAATTTAATTATAGTCATTTGACTTATGTCCACGTCAGCATTTATATTTAATGTCAGACTTAATTTCTTTTATGCAATTTTTTTCTTTCTATATTATCCTTGAGTGAATTGTAATGACTCATATTTAATTTATTTATAACTTATCATTTTATATTTCTTCTTCTTATACATGTAATATTGCATGATTTAATTTTACCATTTTTTCCAGTGTTGATGATTTATTTTTACCTTCTCATATATCTAATCTACTGATATTTTCTTTTTGATGCTAATGTATCAATACTTCTGTACCTATATGTACGTATGTACTGACATTTCCGCCCGATACTTTTGTACCGATGCTAACGTATCAATATGACACGCCTTGATCCCGATATTCCCAAATACCAGGATGGGCACATGTTGGCCGACACCTGAGGGTGACAAAGCCATTTAAACATGCCTATAAAGAAAATATGTAATTAGACAGAAATATAACAATCCATAACTGTGTTCAAAGCATACCACTAATCCAGAATAATGTGAGAGAATTATTACAAAAAAGGTACGAACCGTGGAATGGGACCTACATAGAGGAGGCTCGAAGATGCCTAAGCGGAAGAGCCCTGACGCCGGGATTGTGTGCCTCGACTCTAACTCCTTAGGATGCACAAAACAGAAAATGTGAGTGGACCAAAGTTTATAATAATACTAATAATAGGAAAATCATTTTATTTCTGAACATACTAATCCCTGTTTTGAAAACTCATATAAACTACATATAGGTTTTTCTGAAAACTCTACATGTCATGCAAATGTTCATAAAATCAGTACGTATAAAACCGTGCTCAGAAATGAATATCACCACCGAAGGCAAATCCGTAAATCTCATCAATACTGTACTATCTAGGGGTATCATAGTCACCTGAAGGCAGTACCTATCCATCACCCGAAGGTAAAGCTGTACGACACTAGGTTACGCCAGTGAGAAAACCATGGTCCATCACCTGAAGGTGAAGCTATATGACTCCGGGTTACGCGGGAGAAGATGATGAAGAAATATCTCCAATTGTAAAATTACCAAAATACCCTTGTCGTTTCAAGTCCCGTAAAATCTTTGTTATAGTTTCGAATTACATCCCGCTTACTCCCATGCGTCTGTAGCGACGAGTACTACAAGGACATGCTAAGAAAACAGATCTTATGTGACATGACAAGGCGGTTAACAAAAGTCAACATTTTTGTCTCGAAGGGCATTTTCATAAATTCACACATTAGAATTATAAAAACTGTAATAATTGGAGACGGTTCGTTACACAATACTTTCGTACCAATACTTTTGTACCTATGTGTATGTATGTACTGGCATTTCCATACCGATATTTCCATAGATAAAAAGGAGTTGATATACTATTTCTTTTGTGATATATATATATATATATATATATATATTACGGGTTATTATTTAATTTTTTTAACATATTGATTTTTCTATCATTGACTTCTTAAGGTGATTGACTTAAATTACTATAGACTTAATTTGTTTGTCAGCAAGTATAAATTAGTATAATTTACCTTAGTTTGAATAGTTTATTAACGGAATATATTTAAGCCTTAATTATAGAATAGGTTGACAATTTAAATGGCAAAGTTTGTAAATATGGCAGGTAATAGAGGTATTTTATAATATGATGTGGCGTTGAATATTAAATTAGGGGCTTAAATAAGATTTTAAAACCGATTCAGGTTATGATCTAAAAATTATCTTATTGAGACCCTAAAATCTAAATGCCCCTAAATTAAACCTTGTCCACAGGACAAGAAAATCTAGTACCAATACTTTTGCACCTATCATTCTCTTTTGTCTGTTTGTTTTGGGACATATATGATGAATATCAATTTGGAATGGAATCAATCTGTTTGCACGAGTACTCATGAATTGATATTGTCTGGGCAAGTATGCTTAATGACCAAGCGGTTCTAATATTAAACTAATGGAATTTGGATGCCATTGTTTGTATTTATGATACATATAATTAAATGCATTGGTCTGTTTTAAATTATTATTAAAAAAAAAAAAAAAAAAAAAAGACAATTGGATTATACAAGTATCCATAATGATGACTTTAAAATTAGTAGTGTAATTCATATCCCCAGTTTTGGTTAGACTACATATATGTATTGGGGGCGTTGCCGTATATATGAATGGTGGAGTTTGCAATCTTTGGATTCGATAAACGTCAATCTTTGCAGTGCATAACCGAAAACATGTGAAGGCTCTTGTATTTATACCTTGTATGGAATGATATAAATTGTTTTGGTGAAGCCTTGTTGGCAAGAATGCATTCTATTTCGCTGTGATAGTGGAACTCATCGATTGGCAAGATTTGGTCTGGAATTTTAGTTTCTCGTTTGCTTCTGCTACTCTTAATGAAAATTTGCTAATTAAATTGGTATGTATCCTTTAATTCATATCTGATGCGATCTCAATGTTCATAAGATATTAATTTTGAAATTTTGACAAATTATGGGTTTTTCCATTGATTGGAATTGTTTGAGATTTTGAAGCGTCAATTAGTGTTTTTGCAATTGATTTTTGGACTAGATTGAATTATGATACATGTCGATCTTGTTAAAGAATTATTATATGTAAATCATATTGTTGAAAAGTTGAGATCTTGATTATCTCGTTTTAATCGAGATAACTTGTGCTTATGTCCAAACATTATCAATTTTTAGTTGATCTTGCTCGATGGATATTGAACTAGTTAGGATCAAATTGAAAACAAAAATATTGTGCTTGCTATTCTGATTTTGATCGTTGTTGAAACTAGGGATTTTGGGTTTATGTGAGATAAGTTTTTCCGAATGGATTGTGACTATCTTTTGATACATAGACTGTTTGCATAATAGTTTAGGTGTATATGACTAAACTAAGATTATGCAATTGGTGAGGAATCGGGAACCAATTGGTTCATATCTCCGGTTTCTTTATCGGCTGTGCAGTACATTCTGCTTATGCTTAAGTGGGAGAATCATATGTTCGAATGTAAGCATAAGGCAAAGAGTTAGGCCGGCCATTATAATTCATTTGGTTGAATTATTTATGTTACTTAATTTGTTTAAGTAATGAGAAGGATCCTATTATGTCGGTTAGCATTCAAAAGGAAACGAATTTGGTTTCCATATGGATTCTGATTAGTCATTCATTGTATTGGAATGATTTTTTTTTTAGTTAATATAGTTGCTATACCACATCTTTTACTTAACTTGGTTGTGTTAAGTATAGGCTAGATAAGTGGGAGCAAATTGGTTTGGTTTTGCTATATTGGTTCGCATAATTACAAAGTGCAAATTAAGTATGTTGTGACTTTTGAGTTAATTCTATGATGTAGCTGAAAAGATTCTTAAGTTCAATACTTTAAAATACATAGGTAAGTTGTATGTGAGGTTAAGCTTTTGTTATCCAAAAGATTTGGTGGCTATATGAGTGGGAGTAGACGTCTTGCTTTACTTTTGAGCTTAGATACATTGCTATGAACATGAACTGGACATTGTGATTTGTAAAGTAAATCTGTATTTTGTGTTGTAGAGGCAATTATAAATTCATTGTTTTGGTTTATGTAAGCTGGTTGTGTCTATGTACTAGTGTGTTGATGAATGACTTATGTGATCACCTTTATATTGAATTTGAGATGATTATTCACTATTATGAATCATACTCAAGTGGGAGAATGTTAGAGTATGAGTGTGATTCATACGGTTTGGTAATAATCCTTGTTGTCTCAGATTGCTATAGAGAAGTCTTAATATGTTTATGAGAGTTAATTCGACTTTGGTTTGGATTGAAACTCTATGTTGATAAGCTTAGGAATAGAACTCGTACAAGGATTTTGTCTTGTATTCCTTGTAGGGTTGTAATAGGGCAATCTATGGTTAGTATAAAAACATAAGCCACTGCTCTCACAAAGCATACGCTCAATATTGAACTAAGACCTATTGTTAGTTTGAGTACTTTTGGTTTTGCAAGAGAGGAGAAGGTGCACTGTTTGAAGTCTGATTTGGCTTCTTCTTCTACTATTTTTACAGGTTAGTTTGTCATTATGTTTATCGAATTGTAATTTTAATACTTGTATAAATTTGTGGTTCATGAGCTTAATCTCTTAACTTGTAATTTTTGATAAGTTTAGTCTTACAAGCTCCACATTCACATCAAAATATTTCCAGTCACGCACGCCATATTGGACCATCACCACCTTCCCAACAAGAGGAGAGAAACTTGCCAATAATTACCTACTGAATGAGACTTTTTTCATCTTCTTTTTTTCCAGTCACGCACGCCATATTGGACCATCACCACCTTCCCAACAAGAGGAGAGAAACTTGCCAATAATTACCTACTGAATGAGACTTTTTTTCTTCTTCTTTTTTTGCGTAAATTAACCTTTGTAATGCTGTAATTTTGAGGATCAGGAAGTAGCTAGCAAGCACAAAGCATGGAGAAGTTTGTGGTATCATTTGTTGTTGAAAGACTTGGGGACCTGCTGATTGAGAAAGCCACCTTGTTACATGGGGTCAAGCAAAACGTTGAGCAGATCCCCGTCGAACCAAGGCGGATGCAATGCTTCTTGAAAGATGCCGATAAGAGGCAAGACGAAGATGATAGCCTTCGAAATTGGGTTTCCGAGATTTGATAAGTTGCTTATGATGCCGAGGATGTCATTGGGTCTTTTACCACCACAAGTGCAACACCAATTTCCAATCCGCTAAAAAGGAACGCTTGTTTTTTCAACCGAGCTTCAAACCTAAATGAAATTGGGTCTGAGATTGAGGCCATCAAAGCTAGAATCTCTGACCTTTAATTTGCATAGAGGGGAATTAAACCAAAGAATCGGTAGTGTTCCTCGGATAGATATAACCAAAGTTTAATTCTTTCAAGAGTAATATTATTGCATATCACAATATTTCTTCTAAGTTATTACTTCCCTGTTAGGATCAACTCTAGCAATACCATCAGCATAACATGCCGGATCAGTAAATAAATCCCACGGCCACTTCCGCAAATACATATGGGGTAAATTTTCGTTGATCTCAGAAAATGATATATCTTGGTAGGAATAGTCCTCCATGTCATGGGCAGGAGGAGAAGCAAGAGAACTGCTTGCAGTTGTCCCCAACTCATTGAGCTGCTTGACGGCGTCAGCCCTCTCCTGCAACTCCAGTGCGCCCTCAAGTTCCACCTGCACTTCACCCATCGTGGGCCGTTCAGCTCCTGTAGGGCGCACACATCTCTCGGCGATGTTCATAAATTTTCTCAAACAATCTGGAGCTACTTTTCCCACCAGAAATGGATCAATCATAGCAGGGAAAGTCTCACCCCTTTCCACACATTCAGGTATCTCTCTTGAACCAGATTTGGCACACAACACTTCAAATAACACCATTCCAAATGAAAAGACATCAGATTTTTCGGTAAGTTGCCCGGACAATGCATACTCTGGATCAAGATACCCGAATGTACCAGACACCCGCGAGTTTAATTTGATTAATGCATTTGATAAGGCAGGAGGACCCATCTTGGACAACCCGAAGTCAGAAAGCTTGGGCACCAAGTTTTGGTCCAATAGAACGTTGGAGCATTTCACGTCTCGATGGATGACAGCATGCTTAACCCCTGCGTGGAGGTAGTGTATTACGCTCGCCACCCCAATACAAATTTTCAGCCTTTGCTTCCAAGTCAAGGGAAAGGGATCTTTATTTTTAATATTGGAAGGATCAAAGAGGTAATCAAAGAGTTCACCGTTGGGCATGTAGTCGTAGACAATCATACACTCTCCATTTTCTTGGCAGAATCCGATGAGAGAGATGAGGTTGGGGTGGCGCGGCTGGCACAGTAGCTGTACGTCCGCCCTGAACTCACGCATTCCTTGTTCTGAACCTCTGGAAATGCGCTTGATTGCAACGTCTTTCCTGTCCTCATCCCCATCGACCTTAATACGCCCTTTGTATACTGGGCCAAAGCCAATGCCGCCAATGTATATGCTCTCGTCGAAACATTGAGTTGCTGCACTGATCTCGGCATATGTAAACCGACGGCATAGTTCTTCTGGAAACGCCCAATCTTTTTGTTTCTTCTTCCGAAGAGAGAAGAAATGCGAGACAGACTGCCCCATCACACATCGAAGCATGGACTCACAAAGTGGTCCTCCTCATCCTATAATATATAGATATTTGAGGAGAGGATCCAAAATCATTAACCAGCTGCTGCATGGAAAGTTTCTTCTTCGAATATTTGCTGCAAATGGCTGGCAGTTTGGTGCCCTACCATTCCCAGATGAACTTGCTTCCAAACAAATGGGTTTATAAAATAAAGCGTCGTGCAGATGTTTCCATAGAACGTCATAAGGCAAGGTTCGTAGCCAATGGCTTCAACACTGAGACTTTTAGCCCAGTTGTCAAACATAGTACTATTCGGATGGTTCTCAGTCTTGCCCTTGTCTGGTGGTCTAAGTGGAGCACTCTTGTTTGATGGTCTAAGTAGAGCATCATGGTCTGGCGGTCTAAGTAGAGTACAATCTTAGAGTTGTCAAATACAATTTCAATTTTTTTTTTTCTTTTTTATGAGAAGGTATTTATGGAAAACTGACCAACCTCAAATTTCAAAATGAAATTGTAATTCAAGAAGAAGAGTTATTCTAATAAAAAAGAGGGGAAACTTGATATAAGTCCAATTTTTTGAGCCAATAGTAGGAATAGTCCAGTTTATTAAAATAAGTCCAATTTGTTATATTTAATTAATATCCTCATTGAAATATGGGGGTGGCTTTTTGGCTTTCTACCAGTCGTTGGGTAGGTTGAATGTTGAGTCTAAATTTCAAGCTCGAATTCAATATTCAGCGCTATCTATCTGCTTTGACAAAGCCATTTGCGGTGGTCTGTCTGCATTGCTTGCGTTCCAATCCAACTTGAAGGTTGGTCAGTTTCATTGAAATTTGAGGCTGCCGAGATTGTACTCTAATTAAAAGTTATTGTGATCTACTTAGACCGCCAGAAGAAAAGTTATTCTAATCCTCTGAGAAAACTGACCAAATGAAAACTCGGCAGTTGGATTGGGACCACTATTTTTGGAACCAGGATCCTCACCGGATCCATTCCCTAGGGATCATGCAATCGTGTCTGTTTATTGTATATCGTGCGACCAGTTTTCATTATGTACTATTTATATTTGAATTTTAAATTTTAAATTTTAAATGATTTATAACCGCACGATATACGATGAACGGACACGATTGCGTAAT
This sequence comes from Pyrus x bretschneideri, assembly GCF_019419815.1. NCBI lineage: Eukaryota > Viridiplantae > Streptophyta > Magnoliopsida > Rosales > Rosaceae > Pyrus > Pyrus x bretschneideri. Next base: position 458,199 of record NW_025999785.1, read on the forward strand.
CCTTAGGATCCCTAGGGAATGGATCCGGCGAGGATCCTGGTTCCTATTTTTGTATCCCCCAGAATAAAGGGTTGAATTGAAATGAATAAGCCACTATTTTTTTTTAGGGGCTTTTAGATCCAGGTCCAAAAACGTAGAGTGTTTTTAGGAGTGAGTCCAGTTATCTAATTATATGTTTTTATTTCTTTTATACTCATTTTATATTTTCTAAAAATATTAAAAATCAATTAAAATCTTCTAATATTATGCATTTTCCAACTCCAAAAGAATATATTTAATATCTTGTAACAAAACTAAAATAAATTTATCTGCAAAACATTCTACCCTAACTCAAGTAACAAATATATGAATGTATATAATATACCTACACGTGAGATATGAAACCTAATTAAAGGGTAGAAAAAACATAACATACCTACAAGTAAGACACATTAATCTGTGACAGGTTGATTATAAAAAAAGAATCTGTCATATAGGTAGATAAATATAATTAACCTGTAATATAGGTCGATTACAAAAATTAAAAATAAAATCTATAAATGGGGTTTAAAGTAGGAGGAAGAACGAGAAATAACAAAAAGATAAATAAAAAGAAATAAGCAAAGAGATAATTGGGAAGAAATTTGATTTTTATAATAGATCTTATCATTGAACAGATAACTATTGATAATTAAATAATTAAATATAACAAATTGGACTTATTTTAATAAACTGGACTATTCCTACTATTGGCTCAAAAAATTGGACTTATATCAAGTTTCCCCTTAAATTAATCAATGCTGATTAAGTGAAATGCTAATCAATTATACAAGAAATACAAGACAAACTAGACTTGTACCGAAAAATCAACACTATTTTAATCAAGATCAGCTGACCCGGTAAACAAAACAAAAAGGAGTAATATCCATTGGTATAATTGAAATACATCAATGTTGAATTGTCATGATTCTAATTTTGTACGAGGGTTATTGTCCCAGCAGTGCAAAAAATTATGCTCTATGTATACAAGTAGATATACCAATGTTGAATTGCATGCATTAATTTTCTACTGAAAATTTGCAGCAGGATTGGAACTAATGCTACAGAAAACGGAGTTAGGAAACCAGAGAAGCTATATTTCTTCGGTGACCAAAAGAAGCTGAAAATAACTCTTTCGATCAGCATAGTTGCATATATTTTCTCTGCTGATGGTTGTGATTCTCTAATGATGTACTGAAGGGGCATTTGTTTAGTTCGAGTCTCGACCGTTGACTTTGGTTGTCAATGTATTTTTGAAATACTTGGTATAATTGATTATGGCAACAGAGCCTTGATGGTAACCATTGTCAAAATCCATTCAAAACATTTTCATGGCTGAGACTGGAAACCAAGAATAGTGAGATTTATGAGTTTAAGCACAAGTATTTTTGACATTGTTCTCGCTCTAGCTCTCAACGAAGCTGGTAGTTTATTCTTCCAGCATGATTTTTTCTTTACCTTCACAATATTTCTTCTATGTTATTGCTTTCCTTTTAGGATCAATGCTAGCAATGCTATCAACAGAAGCTGCCTCATCAGTACTAAATGAATCTCACTAATATACAGAAAGTTTCATTGATCTCAGAAAATGATATATTTTCGTAGGTATAGTCCTCCATGTCATAGGCAGGAAGAGGAGGAGCAAGAGAAGTGCTTGCACTTGTCCCCAACTCCTTGAGCTGCTTGACGGCGTCTGCGCTTTCCTGCAACTCCAGTGCGCACTCAAGTTCCACCTGCACTTCACCCATCGTGGGCCGTTCAGCTCCTGTCCGACGCAGGCATCTCACGGTGATGTTCATAAATTTTTTCAAACAATCCGGAGCTACTTTTCCCTTCAGAAATGGATCAATCAGATCCGGGAAGATCGCACCGCTGCCGGGGCGTTCATTTGACAATATTAGAATAGATTTGGCACACAACACTTCTAATAACACCACTCCAAACGAGTAGACATCAGATTTTTCGGTAACGTTGCCGGAATCTAAATACTCTGGATCAACATAGCCAAATGTACCGGTGAGGTTCGAGTTCATTTTGATTAATGCATTTGACAAGGCAGGAGGACCCATCTTGGACAAACCGAAGCTGGAAAGCTTGGGCACCAAGTTTTGGTCCAATAGAACGTTAAAGCATTTCACGTCTCGATGGATGACAGCATGCTTAACCCCTGCGTGGAGGTAGTGTACTGAACGCGCCACCCCAATACAAATTTTCAGCTTTTGCTTCTGTTAAAGAAGATATCTTGGATTAGTATAGTGAATCTTGTAAATCTGTACTTAGCCTTTACTTACCTGATAAGGTTTGACTTCCTTGTTTCTAGGCATTAGTTTAGGATTAGGGTTGTGTCTTTCGTATATATATTGTAACCCTAGCCTTCGGCATGATTATGAAAAGCATTCTGCAATATCACGTTTTCTTATATGGTATCAAGAGCCAACGATCTAGCAAAACCTCGACAGATATTAAACCCTAGCAACCATAGCCATGGGTGAAAAACCAGAACAGTCAACCTCCTCAGGCATGACTTTGCATCAGAAGTGGGAACACCCTAATCATCCACTTTATCTTCATCACTCGGATCAGCCTGGCGCCATTCTTGTACCGCAGCCACTCGTGGAAGACAACTATGGCACATGGGCGCAATCCATGACCATGGCCTTGATGGTTAAAAACAAGTTAGGGCTGGTTGATGGAACAATCGCGAAGCCAACTGATGCACAGGTTGAAGAGTTACAGCAATGGAACCGGTGCAATAATCTGGTGAAAACATGGTTGCTCGGTTCCATGTCAAAAGAAATCTCAGGAAGTGTCATACACTGCAAGGATGCGCGGCAGATGTGGCTTGACCTGCAAGAAAGGTTTTCTCATGTGAACATAGTTCAACTGTTTCACATAGAAAACGAAATCCATAATTGTGTGCAAAGCAACATGACGGTGAGTTCTTACTTCACAAAACTCAAGAGTCTTTGGGATGAACGTGACACCCTATGTTCAATCCCGACATGCCATTGTGAAGCAAGGAACGAGATAACATCATATGTTGAGACTCAGAAAACAATGAAATTCCTTATGGGCTTACGTGACTCATATGCTACAGTTCGTAGCAACACCCTCTTGCTGGATCCATTGCCAACTGTTAACAAAGCATATGCACTTGTTCTTCGTCATGAGAAACAAGTTGAAGTATCAAACGGAAAGGGCAGCACCGTGCAGCCTGAAGCTGCTGTGTTTGCAGTGAGGGGCGCTGGTCGAGAACCCGAGACAGAAGATGGTAGTCAGCGATGCGCCAAATGCAACAAGACCAATCATAGCACCAAGAATTGTCGTGCTCATCTCAAGTGCACGTTTTGCGGTTGGAAAGGACACACTTTTGACCCTTGCCGCAAAAGAAAAGCAGCGGCTGAGACTGAACAAAATCGCCCTTTCAAGGGCAACCAAGTCACGGGTCGTGACAAGAAGGATGCAATGCCCAATTTTCCTTTTTCTCCAGAGGACTGCAAGCAGATTCTTCAGCTTTTGAACAAAAGCAAATCCTCATTTGCTAATCAAGTGGGTAACTCTTCGAATCATGAAGAACTCTCAGGTAAAGCTTTTTCTTTCATGCGTAATGGAAGGCAAGTTATTTGGATTTTGGACAGTGGGGCCACCGACCACATCGTATGCAGTCCTGAGTTTCTCACGTCCTCAAAACGTGTTGAAAATCATAATGTTGAATTACCAAATGGTTCCCTTGCTAATGTAACCCATGTCGGCCAAGTGGTTTTCTCTCCCAACTTTATCCTTGACAATGTTTTATGCGTACCATTGTTTAGGCTAAACCTCATATCTATTAGCAAGTTAGCTTACGATTCCCTTTACATCACCATTTTTCTCAAACAATCTTGTGTCATACAGGACCTACGTTCGGGGAAGATGATTGGGACGGGAATTGAACGGGAGGGACTCTACCATCTCGACCCACCAAGGAAGGGATCCTGCAACACCACCACCACTATGAGTTCTCCTTTTTGGCACCAACGCCTTGGGCATCCATCACCTAAAGTGTCCTCGTTACTTCCCTTTATGCACAATAAGTCATGTGATTCCAATACATGTTTAATTTGCCCATTGGCTAAACAAACCAGATTGTCTTTTCCCTTGAGTTCTATATCTACTCGTTCATGTTTTGAATTAATACATATTGACATTTGGGGGGGTTATCAAGTTCCTTCCCTCTCAGGTGCCAAATATTTTCTTACCATTGTTGATGATTACACACGGTGCACCTGGGTTTATTTGATGAAACAAAAATCTGACACACAAGATATTCTTGTTCAATTTATACACATGGTTGAGAATCAATTCAATACAACAGTTAAGGTGATTCGAAGTGATAACGGTCCCGAGTTCAAACTTGTCACCTTTTATCAACTCAAAGGGATCCTGCATCAAACCAGTTGTGTCAACACACCACAACAAAATGGTGTTGCTGAACGCAAACACCGTCACCTGTTAAATGTTGCTCGAGCCCTCCTTTTTCAAGCCAACCTTCCTAAACATTTTTGGGGGGATGCTATTCTCACTTCGGCCTATCTTATCAATCGTACACCCACACCACTTCTCCAAGGGCAAACACCATACCACAAGTTGTTTCACAAGGCACCTCATTACATGCATTTACGTGTCTTTGGATGCTTATGTTTTGCATCCACCCATGCACAAAAACCCTCTAAATTTGATCCCCGTGCACGACGGTGCATTTTTGTTGGGTATCCTTATGGCCAGAAGGGTTACCGCTTGTTTGACCTTACACTTAACAAGTTTTTTGTGTCACGGGATGTCCTCTTTTTCGAAGACCATTTTCCCTACAACTTACCCCACCCTTCCGCTGCTTCCCCTCCCACTCCTCCTTCCCTTCCCGTAGCACCCTACTCGCCATCCTTTGATCCAGTCCCTATATTTCCCATAGAACCTCCCATCGCTTCCCCCCCTGACATCGCTCTCCCTGTTGAGCCTACTTCCCCTTCCTTACTTTCTTCACCCCCATCCTCTCCGTCTTCCTCTCCTGCTGCACCACCGCCACCCCGGCGTGGCACACGTCCTACCAAACCATCTTCTTTCTTGCAGGATTTCCATGTTGAGACCTCTCTCCCGTCCCGACTTGCTCCTTCCTCGAATATGGTTCAGGTATCAGGTACTGCTCACCCTCTGTCTCATTACTTATCTTACAATCGCCTCTCCCCTATGCATAAGCATTTTGTTACTAACGTCACCACCATTCGAGAACCCACCACCTTCCTGCAGGCTGTCCAACATCCACAATGGCGTGATGCCATGCACCACGAACTTGCTGCTCTTCAGGAAAACCATACTTGGTCCCTTGTTCCACTTCCTCATCACAAAAAGCCGATTGGCTGCAAATGGGTGTACAAGGTTAAGCTTAAACCTGATGGGACCATCGAGCGTTACAAAGCTCGGTTGGTTGCCAAGGGCTATAGTCAAATCGAAGGGGTCGACTATCGTGAAACCTTTGCTCCAGTTGCCAAGTTAACCACTGTCCGTGTACTCCTTAGTGTTGCTGCTGTGCGTCATTGGTATTTACATCAACTCGATGTCAACAACGCCTTCTTGCATGGCGATCTGGATGAGGAAGTGTACATGAATTTACCTCCTGGCTTTGGACGAAAGGGGGAGACTCGTGTTTGCAAGCTACACAAATCCTTATATGGTTTAAAACAAGCCTCAAGACAATGGTTCATTAAACTTTCCACTGCTCTCAAGGCTGCTGGATTTCATCAATCGTGTTCTGACTATTCATTGTTCGTCCGAAGTCAGCACGGTAACTTCATTGCTTTATTGGTATATGTTGATGATGTAATTTTAGCAGGAAATAATCTACAAGAAATTGAAGCCACGAAGCAGTCCCTTTCACAACAATTCAAATTAAAGGATTTGGGACAACTCAAGTATTTCTTGGGGTTAGAGGTTGCACGATCTACAAATGGCATCACCTTATGTCAACGCAAATATGCATTGGATATCTTAGATGATGCGGGATTTTTGGGTGCCAAACCTTCACGGTTTCCTGTAGAATCAAATGTTTCTCTTACACAGATGGAAGGAGAACTTCTTATTGATGCTTCATCATATAGAAGACTTGTGGGTAGGTTGATCTACCTAACCATAACCAGGCCGGACTTAGCTTATGCTGTGCACATGTTAAGCCAGTTTATGGACAAGCCTAGACAACCACACCTTGAGGCAGCACACAAAGTTCTCAGATACATCAAGAGTTCACCGGGACAAGGTATATTGCTGCCATCCAAGGGATCCTTGCAGTTAAGTGCATTCTGTGACGCTGATTGGGCCAGGTGCAAGGACACAAGAAGATCAATAACAGGTTATTACATTCAACTGGGTCAAGCACCGATATCCTGGAAAACAAAGAAGCAAACTACTGTCTCTCGTTCCAGTGCTGAAGCCGAGTACCGTTCCATGGCAGCCACATGTTGTGAGATCACGTGGTTAAAGAACATTTTGAGAGATTTAAAGGTGAGTCATTCACAACCAGTCATGTTATTCTGTGATAACCAAGCAGCCATATACATTGCTTCAAACCCGGTATTTCATGAAAGGACAAAGCACATAGAGATTGATTGTCATTTGGTAAGAGAGAAGATTCAAGAAGGAATGATTCGTACGGCATACATACGAACAAGTGAGCAACCAGCAGACATCTTCACCAAACCGTTGAATTCTACACAGTTTGAAACATTGCTCAGCAAGTTGGGTGTTATTAACATACACTCCAACTTGAGGGGGAGTGTTAAAGAAGATATCTTGGATTAGTATAGTGAATCTTGTAAATCTGTACTTAGCCTTTACTTACCTGATAAGGTTTGACTTCCTTGTTTCTAGGCATTAGTTTAGGATTAGGGTTGTGTCTTTCGTATATATATTGTAACCCTAGCCTTCGGCATGATTATGAAAAGCATTCTGCAATATCACGTTTTCTTATAGCTTCCAAGTCAAGGGAAAAGGATCTTTATTTTTAGTATTGGAAGGATCAAGGAGGTAATCAGAGAGGGTACCGTTGGGCATGTAGTCGTAGACAGTGATACGCTCTCCATTTTCTTGGCAGAATCCGATGAGAGAGATGAGGTTGGGGTGGCGCAGCTGGCACAGTAGCTGTACCTCCGCCCTGAACTCACGCATTCGTCGTTCTGAACCTCCGGAAATGCGCTGGATTGCAACGTCTTTCCTGTCCTCATCCCCATCGACCTTAATACGCCCTTTGTATACTGTGCCGAAGGCACTTTTACCAATACATAAGGTTTGGTCGAAACATTGAGTTGCTGCACTGATCTCAGCAAGTGTAAAACGACGGCATAATTCTTCTGGAAACGCCCAATCTTTTTGTTTCTTCTTCCGAAAAGAGAAGAAACGAGAGACAGACTGCGCAGTAAGCCCCATCACTCCGCATCTAAGACATGGACTGACAAAACGATCCTCCTCATCCTCTCAATATTATGTAGATTCGACAAAGAGGGTCCAAAATTATTAACCAGATCCACCTGCTGGCGGCTGGTTTTTTCTTTGAAATTAATGGCACCGTCAAGACTCAAAAGTCCTCCAAAGACCAACTGAATTTTTTTACGATACGATTTTTTCAGATAAATCCAAACAGAGTATCCTACAAAATAATTGAAGGGCTGTGTGGATATTATATGATGATATGACATCCCCACATTCACGTCAAGACATTTCCAGTAACGCACGCCAGATTGGCCCACTCACCACCTTTCCAACAAGAGGAGAGAAACTTTCAAGCTATCGTCTTATGACGAGAGGGACATACACAAACATGTTAAAGTCCCACATCGGTGGGTGCAAAAGAAACCAAGGGGTTTAATTAAGATTATTCTACTCTAACTAATACCGAGGTCTTTTGTGATAAAACTCCACATCTGACGGATTAGGCAGGTGGTAAAGCTGGGGACAGTATCGGTGTCGCTTGAGTGGGGCATGTCCAACGATTCAAAAATCCAACATGGTATCAGAGCCCATGGTTCGGGCCTGTGCAAGCTAAAGACTTGTCACCAGGAAGGGCTTGAAAATAAGCTTGGAATCTTAACATAGAGCCGGCCTCTAAGTTCCTAAAAAGGCACTTCCTGAAAAAGATTAAAAACAAGTTTAGACTCCATGAGAGCCGACCTCTGAGTTTCAATTACTAGGGGGAGTGTTGAAGTCCCACATTGGTGGGTGCAAAAGAAACCAAGGAGTTTAAATAAGATTAGCCCTCTAACTAATACCGAGGCCTTTTGTGATAAAACCCCACATCTAACGGATTGAGCAGGTGGTAAAGTTGAGAACAATATCAATGTCGCTAGAGTGAGGTGGGCCTGACGATTCAAAAATCCAACAAAACAAACAAAAACTCGAGATATATATATCTAAGAAGTAAGAATCTTCCAATAATTGCATACTAAATGAGATTTGGAAGAAATCTATAAAGAAAATATGTAATTAGACAGAAATATAACAATCCATAATTATGTTCAGAGCATACCACTAATCCAAAATAATGTGAGAGTATTATTATAAAAAAGGTACGAACCGTGGAATGGGACCTACACAGATGAGGCTCAAAGATGCCTAAGCGGAAGTGTCATGACGCCGGGATATGTGCCTTTACTCTAACTCCTAAGGAGGCGCAAAACAGAAAATGTGAGTGGACCAAATTTTATAATAATACGAATAATAGGAAAATCATTTTATTTCTGAACATACTAACCTTTGTTTTGAAAACTCATATAAACTACATATTGATTTTTCCGAAAACTCTACATGCCATGCAAACGTTCATAAAATTAGTACGTATAAAACCGTGCTTAGAAATGAATATCACCACCGAAGGCAAATCCGTAAATCTCATCAATATTGTACTATCCAGGGTATCATAGTCACCTGAAAACAGTACATATCGATCACCCGAAGGTAAAGCTATACGACACTGGGTTACGCCAGTGAAAAAACCATGGTCCATCACCCGAAGGTAAAGCTGTATGACTCCGGATTACACCGGAGAAGATGATGGAGAAATATCTCCAATTGTAAAATTACCAAAATACCTTTATTGTTTCAAGTCTCGTAAAATCTTCGTTATAGTTCCGAATTACGTCCCGCTTACGCCCATGCATATATAGCGACGAGTACAACAAGGACATGCTAAGAAAACAGATCTTATGTGACACAACAAGGCGGTTAACATAAGTCAACATTTTTGCCTCGAAGGTTATTTTCTTAAATTCACACATTAAAATTATAAAAACCGTAATAATTGGGGATGAGTCGTTACACAATACTTTCATACCAATACTTTTGTACCTATGTGTATGTATGTACCGGCATTTCCATACCGATATTTCCGTAGATAAAAAGGAGTTGATATACTATTTCTCTTGTGATATATATATATATATTATATTACGGGTTATTATTTAATTTTTTTAACGTATTGATTTTTCTATCTTGACTTCTTAAGGTGATTGACTTAAATTACTATAGACTTAATTTGTTTGTCAGCAAGTATAAATTAGTATAATTTACCTTAGTTTGAATAGTTTATTAACGGAATATATTTAAGCCTTAATTATAGAATAGGTTGACAATTTAAATGGCAAAGTTTGTAAATATGGTAGGTAGTAGAGGTATTTTATAATATGATGTGGCGTTGAATATTAAATTAGGGACTTAAATAAGATTTTAAAACCCATTCAGGTTAGAATCTAAAAATTATCTTATTGAGATCCTAAAATCAAAATGCCCCTAAATTAAACCTTGTCCACAGGACAAGAAAATCCAGACCAAATCAAATAAAAAAACTAATTAAATCAAGTTTCTAAAATACCTTCATTTATATTTTCCAACCGGCTTAACACTTAACTATCCGATGATGTTGATCAAGTCCAGGCACTCGGCAGCCTCAAATTTCGATGAAACTGACCAACCTTCAAGTTGGATTGGGACGCAAGCAACGCAGACAGACTACACCGCAAATGGTGTTGTCCAAGCACATAGACGCGCTGAATATTGAATCTGAGCTTGAAATTCAGACTCAACATTCAACCCACCCAACGACTGGTAGAAAGCTAGAAAGCCACCCCCAAATTTGAATGAGAATATTAATTAAATTAATCAATGCTGATTGATTGAAATGCTAATACAATATGGTAAAAAGTAAAAACGAAAAGAAAAATATGATCAAAAGGGGGCCAGAATTATTTTCAGCCACCGTCTATATAGGTAGTTGGTTTAGCTTACTGATAGCAATTAGTGAAGAAAAAGGGTGATCTTGTAATTTGATTCAATTTTTCTAAAGTAATATTTTGCTTACCGCCCGGAATATTCGAATTCAGAGCCACTGTCACCAGAAAGTACTGAAACGTTAATACTATTTGACCCAAGATCAGCAGACCCGGTCGGGCTAACTCTCAGAAACGAGAAAGCATCAGTAATTTCGGAAACTGATATCCCTTGATAATCGTACGCACGGTCAGCAGGACCACCAAGAGGAGTGCTAGTTGTCCTCAACTCCTTTTCGGCATCTGCTCTCTCCTGCAGCTCCACCGCACGCTCAAGTTCCACCTCCACTTCACCCATCGTTGGCCGTTGGGCTCCCGTAGGGCAGACGCATCTTTGGATGATGTCCAAATATTTTAGCAAACAATCCGGAGTTATTGTTCCCAAGAGATATGGATCCAGAATATCAGCTGGGAGAGTCATATGTATCCCCGGTATCTCTTTTGAATATTTGGCAGACAATATTTCGAATAACACCACTCCGAATGAGAAGACATCAGATTTTTCCGTAAGCTGGCCGGACAAAGCATACTCTGGATCAAGATACCCGCATGTACCAGACACCCCGGAATTGGAGTTCAATCTGATTAATGCATTTGACAAAGTAGGAGGACCCATCTTGCACAGCCGGAAGTTAGAAAGCTTGGCCTCCAAGCTTTGGTCCAATAGAATGTTGTCACATTTCACGTTGTGGTGGATGACCGCATGCTTAACCCCCGCGTGAAGGTAGTGTATTGCGCGCGCTACCCCGATGCAGATATTCAGCCTTTGCTTCCAAGACAACGGGTACCTATTATTGTTATAAGGATTGAAAAGGAAGTCAGAGAGGAAACCATTAGACATGTAGCTGTAAACAATGATGTATTCTCCCTTTTCTTGGCAGAATCCGATTAGAGAGTTTAAATTTGGGTGGCGCAGCTGACAGAGTAGCTGCACCTCCGCCTTGAACTCGCGTCCCCGCTGAATATCAGAATGTGCACCGGTAATACGCTTGATAGCAACCGTGGAAGTTACCCCGTCAAGGTTGATGTATCCTTTGTAGGCAACTGCAGCACCAACATTAATACCGTCTTTTCTTGTTTCCGGACCCTCAAGGCGATCAAACACCACAAACTTATCTATGAGGCCATTAATTTTAAATGACAGATTTCTGGTACTGCCAATCCGTAATCTAGCGTTGAAGTTTTGAGTTGCTGCTATGATCTCCGCGAGTGAAAACCGACGACACAATTCTTCTGGAAACGCCCATTTAGCTTCATCTCGATCTCTGTCCTTAGGTTTTCCTCTATGATCAGATGAATGTGCACCTTTCTTCCACAAATTATTGAAAAAACGTGACATACCTTACTGTGCAGTACTACTACGAAACCCCATAATCTATAAAATAGAAATAATAAGGATCTTAATTAATTCGTTTAAAACGCGTTAATAAGTCTTGATGCCTTCCAAAATAGAAGACTTCAAAACCAAGTCAATCAACTGAACTGGTCTTGATACATATATATATATATATATATATATGGGGCTACGACTGGGGACACTCATTATTGTTTTGTCAGATTTTGTTGGCCTTATTTAGTAATGTATTTCAACAATTCAACCATTTATCTTTTAGGTCTTACCTCATAGAGTAATGCTATCAAAATTCATTCAAATCCAAAACCATATAACCATCGAATTGAATGATACTTTATTTTAATGTTTCTTTGTATAACCTTGCTCGTTTATTTTCTTTATTACAAATGAATGCCTTAATAGTTTTGGATTGATTTATTTTTTTTCAAGAATGATCTATAAATGATAAATTAAAATATAGACGGTTCAGACTATTGAAAAGAGTTATAGAGTGTGTCCTATAAAGTGTTTGTGAATAAGTGTGTTAAAAATTGAGTGTGCACCAATAAATATCTATGACCTCACGCGATGCTCTAAAATATTAATGTACACCGAGGCTATCTCCACAAATTATTGAAGAAACGTGACATATGGATCTTAATTCGTTTAAACCGCGCTGGTTAATAAATCTTAATGCCTTCCAAAATAGCCAGACATCAAAATCAAGCCAGTCAACTGAAATTAATGATATATATATATATATATATATATATTGTTTGACACATTTTGTAGGGTCTACTTAGTAATATATTTCAACGATCCAACCGTTATTTTTTTAGGTAATCCAAAACCATATAACATTCAAATTGAATGATAGTTATTTTAATGTTTCTTTGCAGAACCTTGTTCGTCCATTTTTCTTCATTACAAATGAATATCTTAAATGTTTTGGATTGATCTAATTTTTTTTAAATGTTGATTTATGAATGATGAATAAAAATATACACGGTTCAGATCCTTAAAAAAAAGTTACGGAATGTATCCTACAAAGTGTTTGTGAAAATGGGTGTTAAAAAATGGGTGTGCATCAATCCTAACCCATATGTATTACATATCAATGTACTCTGAACTGGAAATAGTCGAACGGTTGTGTGGACATTATATATTTATGTGATGATATGAAAGCTCCACATTCACATCAAAATATTTCCAATCACGCACGCCATATTGGACCATCACCACCTTCCCAACAAGAGGAGAGAAACTTGCCAATAATTACCTACTGAATGAGACTTTTTTCTTCTTCTTTTTTTGTGTAAATTAACCTTTGTAATGCTGTAATTTTGACGATCAGGACGTAGCTAGCAAGCACAAAGCATGGAGAAGTTTGTGGTATCATTTGTTGTTGAAAGACTTGGGGACCTGCTGATTGAGAAAGCCACCTTGTTACATGGGGTCAAGCAAAACGTTGAGCAGATCCCCGTCGAACTAAGGCGGATGCAATGCTTCTTGAAAGATGCCGATAAGAGGCAAGACGAAGATGATAGCCTTCGAAATTGGGTTTCCGAGATTTGAGAAGTTGCTTATGATGCCGAGGATGTCATTGGGTCTTTTACCACCACTAGTGCAACACCACTTTCCAATCCGCTAAAAAGGAACGCTTGTTTTTTCAACCGAGCTTCAAACCTAAATGAAATTGAGTCTGAGATTGAGGCCATCAAAGCTAGAATCTCTGACCTTTAATTTGCATAGAGGGGAATTAAACCAAAGAATCGGTAGTGTTCCTCGGATAGATATAACCAAAGTTTAATTCTTTCAAGAGTAATATTATTGCATATCACAATATTTCTTCTGAGTTATTACTTCCCTGTTAGGATCAACTCTAGCAATACCATCAGCATAACATGCCGGATCAGTAAATAAATCCCACGGCCACTCCCGCAAATACATATGGGGTAAATTTTCGTTGATCTCAGAAAATGATATATCTTGGTAGGAATAGTCCTCCATGTCATGGGCAGGAGGAGGAGCAAGAGAACTGCTTGCAGTTGTCCCCAACTCATTGAGCTGCTTGACGGCGTCAGCCCTCTCCTGCAACTCCAGTGCGCACTCAAGTTCCACCTGCACTTCACCCATCGTGGGCCGTTCAGCTCCTGTAGGGCGCACACATCTCTCGGCGATGTTCATAAATTTTCTCAAACAATCTGGAGCTACTTTTCCCACCAGAAATGGATCAATCATAGCAGGGAAAGTCTCACCCCTTTCCACACATTCAGGTATCTCTCTTGAACCAGATTTGGCAAACAACACTTCAAATAACACCATTCCAAATGAAAAGACATCAGATTTTTCGGTAAGTTGCCCGGACAATGCATACTCTGGATCAAGATACCCGAATGTACCAGACACCCGCGAGTTTAATTTGATTAATGCATTTGATAAGGCAGGAGGACCCATCTTGGACAACCCGAAGTCAGAAAGCTTGGGCACCAAGTTTTGGTCCAATAGAACGTTGGAGCATTTCACGTCTCGATGGATGACAGCATGCTTAACCCCTGCGTGGAGGTAGTGTATTACGCACGCCACCCCAATACAAATTTTCAGCCTTTGCTTCCAAGTCAAGGGAAAGGGATCTTTATTTTTAATATTGAAAGGATCAAACAGGTAATCAGAGAGTTCACCGTTGGGCATGTAGTCGTAGACAATCATACACTCTCCATTTTCTTGGCAGAATCCGATGAGAGAGATGAGGTTGGGGTGGCGCAGCTGGCACAGTAGCTGTACCTCCGCCCTGAACTCACGCATTCCTTGTTCTGAACCTCTGGAAATGCGCTTGATTGCAACGTCTTTCCTGTCCTCATCCCCATCGACCTCAATACGCCCCTTGTATACTGGGCCAAAGCCAATGCCGCCAACGTATAAGCTCTCGTCGAAACATTGAGTTGCTGCACTGATCTCGGCATATGTAAAACGACGGCATAGTTCTTCTGGAAACGCCCAATCTTTTTGTTTCTTCTTCCGAAGAGAGAAGAAATGCGAGACAGATTGCCCCATCACACATCGATGTTGGATAGTGGCCAACTTGGCTATGCTTTCGGCTAGACAACAACTTGCAAATGCTTTTGGCTATAAAAAATTATAAAGAAAGAAAGGGAGAAACACCTTTCCTTGTTTTGGGAGAAAAAAAGGGAAAAGCAACAACACCTTTTATTATTGTGTTTGTTCTCTTCACCACCCGTGAGTTTTGGCTCCTTCATAATGGAGGGTTTGGTTGCTTTCTTCCATTTGGTTGTGTGGTACAGAGAGAGAAGAGAGCTGCTGCCCTTTTGTTTTCAGAGGAGAAAAATAGAGAGAAAAAATCAGAGAGTTGCAGTCTTGCAGAGAGCCCAAAAAGAAGAACAAGTTGCTGCTTCATTTGGTTAGTAATCATCCACCAAAGTAGATGTTGTTGTAATAGCTTTGAGCTATATGTATAGAGAAGAAATTATTCATTATATTTCTTTCTCTATTTGTTTCTTTGGTGTGTGAGAGCTATTGGGTGTATTGGGCTTTTGGGTTGTGAGATTGCCAACACTTTGTAAACTCCCATTTGGTTGATAGTGGATTATTGGGTGAGCTCCTACTGCTCCGAGGACGTACTCCAGTTACACTGACTGTGGAGGAACCTCGATAAAATCTTTGTGTCTTTTATATTTTGTTCTTTCATTTTCATTTGATAAATTTCCTGTGGGCTAGCCTGAGTTGGTTCCAAAATTTTGGTGTTATCCTTGCACAACAATTGGTATCAGAGCACTGGTTGCTCTTGGGTACTGTCTAATTGCCAAAAATGTCAGACGGGCAAGATGAGAATCCTTTTGGAAGCAGCTCCGGGTTTGCAAGAACTACGGTGCAAAATGCAAAGTTCGAAGTTGAAAAGTTTGATGGCATAAACAACTTTGGGATGTGGCAATGTGAGGTCAAAGATGTGTTGGCTCAACAAGATCTACTTGCCGCTTTGGGAGAGAAGCCGGAAGCTATGTCGAAGCAGGAATGGGAGAAATTAAATTTGTGGGCTTGCTCTTCAATTCGGTTGTGCCTTGCAAAAACTCAGGAGTATTTTGTGATGCGGGAGACATTAGCAAGTGTGTTGTGGCAAAAATTGGAAGACAAGTATATGACGAAGAGTGCAGAGAACCGGCTACACTTGAAGAAAAAGCTCTACCGCTTCCAATACAAAGAAGGTACAAAAATGATTAGACACCTTGATGCTTTTAATAAGTTGATTGCCGACTTGTTAAATTTAGATGAGGATATTAAGGATGAAGATAAGGCCTTAATATTGTTGAATTCCTTGCCGGACTCTTATGAGCATTTTGTTACCACTATTATGCATGGTAAAGAAACTGTGAAATTTGAAGATGTGTCAAATGCCTTGATGAATTATGAAATGAGGCATAGAGATAAAAATCATGATAGTACCTCAGAAGCTTTATTTGTTAGAGGTAGATCATCGGAGAGAAGATCATCTTCTAGTAGGAAAAAATCACAGTCGCAACCTAGAGGAAACTCTAAAGGTAGAAAACCTTTGGAAAGGGATGAATGTGCCTTTTGTCGTAATAAGGGCCATTGGAAGAAAGATTGTCCTAAATTGAAGACCAAAGGTAAAGGAAGTTCTGAAGCTAATGTTGCTGAAGTTGAAACAGATTTTTCTGATTTTGCTTTAACCACTTCCTCATCATTTGATTGTGCTACTAAGTGGGTGTTGGATACGGGTTGTACTCATCATATGACTCCTCACAAGGATTGGTTTTCAAGCTTGAAAGAGTTTGATGGCGGTGTTGTGTTCATAGGAGATGACAATCCTTGCACAACAAAAGGGATTGGTACAGTTCGTTTGAAGTTGCATGATGGCATGGTTAAAGAGTTGACAGGTGTTCGGTATGTACCGAATTTGAAGAAAAATCTTATTTCTTTGGGAACTTTGGAAGCCAAGGGCTTCAAGTTTCATTCAGATGGGCAGACATTGAAGGTGACTTATGGTGCACTTGTTGTGATGAAAGCTCCTCGATGTGGCCATTTGTATTTATTGCAAGGAAGCACTGTGACAGGTGAAGCATCTGTAGTCTCAGAAAATATGGGCACATCCGATTCTGACACTACTAGATTATGGCATATGAGATTAGGTCATGCCGGTGAGAAAGCTCTACAAGGGCTTGTGAAACAAGGTCTTCTAAAAGGTGCCACGACTTATAAGCTTGATTTCTGTGAGCATTGTGTCTTGGGGAAGCAAACTAGAGTGAAGTTTGGTACTGCTGTACATCAGACGAAGGGCATTCTTGATTATGTGCATTCGGATGTTTGGGGTCCTACAAAGACTCCCTCTTTGAGTGGTAGACATTGGTTCGTGACCTTTGTTGATGATTATTCAAGAAGGTCTTGGGTCTACACTATGAAGCACAAGAGTGAGGTGCTGAGCATTTTCTTGGGTTGGAAGAAAATGGTTGAGAACCAGACTGGGAGAAAGATTAAGATTTTGAGATCGGATAATGGTGGTGAATACACATCCGACCCTTTCTTTAAAGTTTGCAAAGAGGAAGGGATTGTGAGACATTTTAGTGTCCGGGGAACTCCACAACAAAATGAAGTTGCAGAAAGATTGAATCGAACCTTGCTTGAGAAGGTTAGATGCATGTTGTCTCAGTCGGGTTTGAGCAAGTCGTTTTGGGCAGAGGCAGTTACTTATGCATGTCACATCATCAACCGATTACCCTCAGCTGCTGTTCAGGGTAAGACGCCAATGGAGGTATGGACTGGAAAACCTTCTACTGATTATGATTATATTCGTATTTTTGGTTCACCTGCTTATTTTCATGTAACTGAAAATAAACTTGATCCTAGAGCCAAAAATGCTATCTTTCTTGGTTTTAGTAGGTGGTGTCAAAGGTTACAGGTTATGGTGCCCAGAGATGAAGAAACTTGTAATCAGCAGAGATGTGACATTTGATGAAGAAAATATGTTCAGAGACTCTGAAAAGAATGCGAAAGATGTCCAACAGGTGGAGCTTGAGAAAGTTGCCTCTAGTACTTCAAATCCTATTTCCGCTGATGTCGAAGCCACTACAAGTGAAGAAGTGGGAGACCATGAGGATGTTGAAGAAGTTGAACTTGAAGATTCTATTCAAGTTGAAGAGCAAGTTTCACCTCAAGAGTCTATTGCTAAGAACAGAGGAAAAAGACAAATTACCAAGCCAGCTCGGTATAGTGACTATGTTGCTTTTGCTCTTCCTATTATCACTGATGAGATTCCATCCAATTTTGAGGAAGCCATTGAGAGTGAAGAAAATGAGAAGTGGTGCAATGCCATGGGTGATGAGATGAATTCTCTCTTGAAGAACAAGACTTGGGAGTTAGCTAAATTGCCTAAGGGTAAGAAAGCTATTGGTTGTAAATGGGTGTATGTCAAGAAGGAAGATGTTGCTGAGAAAAGCAATGTCAGATTCAAAGCAAGATTGTTTGCTAAAGGGTATGCACAAAAGGAGGGCATTGACTACAATGAAATCTTTTCTCCAGTTGTGAAGCACTCCTCAATTCGCATTATGTTAGCTCTTGTTGCACAATATGATCTTGAACTTGTGCAACTTGATGTGAAGACGGCTTTCCTACATGGTGATTTGAATGAAGAGATTTATATGTGTCAACCGGATGGGTATAAAGTGAAAGGGAAAGAAAATTTGTTTTGCAAGTTGAAGAAATCACTTTATGGCTTGAAGCAATCTCCAAGACAATGGTATTTGAGGTTTGATAAATTTATGAGAGGCCAAAATTATTCTAGAAGTCAATATGATCATTGTGTGTACTTCAAGAAGTTGCAAGATGGGTCTTTCATTTATTTGTTGATATATGTTGATGATATGTTGATTGCATCAAAGAATGTCGAAGAGATTGCGAAATTGAAGATGCAAATGAAAAATGAGTTCGAGATGAAGGATCTTGGTGAAGCAAAGAAGATCCTTGGCATGGAGATCACTAGAGACAGAGAGAAGGGTTTGGTTTGTTTGAATCAAAGACAATACCTTGAGAAGTTGATTCGAAAGTTTGGAGTTCATGATTCAACCAAACCGGTTAGTACCCCTTTGGCTCCTCATTTTAAATTGAGTTCTCTACAATGTCCTAAAGCTGATAAGGAAAAGCTGCAAATGAAAAATATACCATATGCAAATTTGGTTGGTAGTTTGATGTATGCAATGGTATGCTCTAGACCGGATATTGCTCATGCAGTTGGCATGGTGAGTCGATATATGCATAATCCTGGAAAAGAGCACTGGCAAGCAGCTAAGTGGATATTGAGGTATCTCCATGGTACTCAAGATGTTGGTTTATGCTTTGAGAGGAATGACTCTGGTATTGGTCATTTTGCAGTTGGTTATGTTGATTCAGATTATGCAGGTGATCTGGATGGAAGGAAGTCTACTACAGGCTATGTGTTTACTATGGCTAAAGGGCCAGTTTGTTGGAGGTCCATTTTGCAGTCGTCTGTTGCCTTGTATACTACAGAGGCTGAATATATGGCAGTTGCTGAAGCTATAAAGGAGGCCATTTGGATACATGGACTGATTAGAGATTTGGGGGTTGATCAGAAGCAGGTGGAGGTGCATTGTGATAGTCAGAGTGCCATTTATTTGGCTAAGTATCAGGTTCATCATGCGAGGACCAAGCACATAGATGTGCGTTATCACTTTGTTCGTGAAGTTGTTGGTGAAGGAGAAATCATTCTCCAGAAGATTCCAACTAAAGACAACCCCGCTGATATGTTGACTAAGGTTGTTGGTGTAGCCAAGTTTATTCATTGCTTGAACTTGGCTCACGTTTTGCCTATATAAAGAAGGCGATGAGCAGTAGGAGTTTTGGAGCAATTGGCTCGGTACGAGTTGTTCTCTTGCTAGTGTTTAGGAGTGATGTTGTGTATCAATTGTGTTGGTTGGCTTGTCATGGTGTTTTTCGGAATTTGGCCAAGGTGGAGATTGTTGGATAGTGGCCAACTTGGCTATGCTTTCGGCTAGACAACAACTTGCAAATGCTTTTGGCTATAAAAAATTATAAAGAAAGAAAGGGAGAAACACCTTTCCTTGTTTTGGGGAGAAAAAAAGGGAAAAGCAACAACACCTTTTATTATTGTGTTTGTTCTCTTCACCAACCGTGAGTTTTGGCTCCTTCATAATGGAGGGTTTGGTTGCTTTCTTCCATTTGGTTGTGTGGTAGAGAGAGAGAAGAGAGCTGCTGCCCTTTTGTTTTCAGAGGAGAAAACTAGAGAGAAAAAATCAGAGAGTTGCAGTCTTGCAGAGAGCCCAAAAAGAAGAACAAGTTGCTGCTTCATTTGGTTAGTAATCATCCACCAAAGTAGTTGTTGTTGTAATAGCTTTGAGCTATATGTATAGAGAAGAAATTATTCATTATATTTCTTTCTCTATTTGTTTCTTTGGTGTGTGAGAGCTATTGGGTGTATTGGGCTTTTGGGTTGTGAGATTGCCAACACTTTGTAAACTCCCATTTGGTTGATAGTGGATTATTGGGTGAGCTCCTACTGCTCCGAGGACGTACTCCAGTTACACTGACTGTGGAGGAACCTCGATAAAATCTTTGTGTCTTTTATATTTTGTTCTTGCATTTTCATTTGATAAATTTCCTGTGGGCTAGCTTGAGTTGGTTCCATAAAGGTTGGTGTTATCCTAGCACAACAATCGAAGCATGGACTCACAAAGTGGTCCTCCTCATCCTATAATATATAGATATTTGAGGAGAGGATCCAAAATCATTAACCAGCTGCTGCATGGAAAGTTTCTTCTTCGAATATTTGCTGCAAATGGCTGGCAGTTTGGTGCCCTATCATTCCCAGATGAACTTGCTTCCAAACAAATGGGTTTATAAAATAAAGCGTCGTGCAGATGTTTCCATAGAACGTCATAAGGCAAGGTTAGTAGCCAATGGCTTCAACACTGAGACTTTTAGCCCAGTTGTCAAACATAGTACGATTCGGATGGTTCTCAGTCTTGCCCTTGTCTGGTGGTCTAAGTGGAGCACTCTTGTTTGATGGTCTAAGTAGAGCATCATGGTCTGGCGGTCTAAGTAGAGTACAATCTTAGAGTTGTCAAATACAATTTCAATTTTTTTTTCTTTTTTATGAGAAGGTATTTATGGAAAACTGACCAACCTCAAATTTCAAAATGAAATTGTAATTCAAGAAGAAAAGTTATTCTAATAAAAAAATAGTGGCTTATTGATTTCAATTCAACCCTTTATTCTGGGGGATACAAAAATAGGAACCAGGATCCTCGCCGGATCCATTCTCTAGGGATCCTAAGGATTACGCAATCGTGTCCGTTCATCGTATATCGTGCGGTTATAAATCATTTAAAATTTAAAATTTAAAATTCAAATATAAATAGTACATAATGAAAACTGGTCGCACGATATACAATAAACAGACACGATTGCATGGTCCCTAGGATCCCTAGGGAATGGATCCGGCGAGGATCCTGGTTCCAAAAATAGTGGTCCCAATCCAACTGCCGAGTTCTCATTTGGTCAGTTTTCTCAGAGGATTAGAATAACTTTTCTTCTGGAGGTCTAAGTAGATCATAATAACTTTTAATTAGAGTACAATCTCGGCAGCCTCAAATTTCAATGAAACTGACCAACCTTCAAGTTGGATTGGAACGCAAGCAATGCAGACAGACCACCGCAAATAGGCTTTGTCAAAGCAGATAGACAGCGCTGAATATTGAATTCGAGCTTGAAATTTAGACTCAACATTCAACCTACCCAACGACTGGTAGAAAGCTAAAAAGCCACCCCCATATTTCAATGAGGATATTAATTAAATTAATCAATGCTGATTAAGTGAAATGCTAATCAATTATACAAGAAATACAAGACAAACTAGACTTGTACCGAAAAATCAACACTATTTTAATCAAGATCAGCTGACCCGGTAAACAAAACAAAAAGGAGTAATATTCATTGGTGCACGTAGCCTGCTGTCTTTGTCCAAACCGGCAAACATGATCCATGGTGGCATCTCCAATTTCCCGTGGCAACTCTAACGGTAAATAGTTACATGCCTGCCATGACGAGTTACGTAATGAGAGATGAAGAATGATAGAGTGCGCGAGTGGTGAAAAAGCAAGATGGTAAAAAGTAAAAACGAAAATAAAAATATGATCAAAAGGGGGCCAGAATTATTTTCAGCCACCGTCTATATATGTTGTTGGTTTAGCTTACTGACAGCAATTAGTGAAGAAATAGAATAATTTGGTCCCCGTAGCGATCTTGTAATTTGATCCAATTTTTCTGAAGTAATAGTTTGTTTACTGGCCGGAATATTCGAATTCAGAGCCACTGTCACAGGAAAGTACTGAAACATCAATACTATTTGAATCAAGATCAGCAGACCCGTATGGGCTGCCTTTCAGAAACGAGAAAGCATCATTAATTTCGGAAACTGATATCCTTTGATAATCGTAGGCACAGTCAGCAGGACCACCAAGAGGAGTGCTAGTTGTAGTCAACTCCTTTTCGGCATCTGCTCTCTCCTGCAGCTCCACAGCACGCTCAAGTTCCACCTCCACTTCACCCATCGTTGGCCGTAGGGCTCCCGTAGTGCGGACACATCTTTGGATGATGTCCAAATATTTTATCAAACAATCCGGAGCTATTGTTCCCATGAGAGATGGATCCAGAATATCAGCTGGGAGAGTCATACGTATTCCTGGTATCTCTTTCGAATGTTTGGCAGACAATATTTCGAATAACACCACTCCGAATGAGAAGACGTCAGATTTCTCTGTAAACTGGCCGGACAAAGCATACTCTGGATCAACATACCCGAATGTACCTAACACCGCATAATTGGAGTTCAATCTGATTAATGCATTTGACAAAGTAGGAGGACCCATCTTGGACAACCCGAAGTCAGAAAGCTTGGGCACCAAGTTTTGGTCCAATAGAACGTTGGAGCATTTCACGTCTCGATGGATGACAGCATGCTTAACCCCTGCGTGGAGGTAGTGTATTGAACGCGCCACCCCAATACAAATTTTCAGCCTTTGCTTCCAAGTCAAGGGAAGGGGATCTTTATGTTTAAAACTGGAAGTATCAAAGATGTAATCGAAGAGGGAACCGTTGGGCATGTAGTCGTATACAATGATACACTCTCCATTTTCTTGGCAGAATCCGATGAGAGAGATGAGGTTGGGATGGCGGAGCTGGCATAGTAGCTGTACCTCCGCCCTGAACTCACGCACTCCCTGTTTTGAATCTCTGGAAAAGCGCTTGATTGCAACGACGTCTATCCTGTCCTCATCCCCATAGACCTTAATACGCCCTTTGTATACTGAGCCAAAGCCACCACTACCAATACATAAGGTTTGGTCGAAACATTGAGTTGCTGCACTGATCTCGGCATACGTAAAACGACGGCATAGTTCTTCTGGAAACGCCCAATCTTTTTGTTTCTTCTTCCGAAGAGAGAAGAAATGCGAGACAGACTGCCCCATCACACATCGAAGCATGGACTCACAAAGTGGTCCTCCTCATCCTATAATATATAGATATTTGAGGAGAGGATCCAAAATCATTAACCAGCTGCTGCATGGGAAGTTTCTTCTTCGAATATTTGCTGCAAATGGCCGGCAGTGTCAAGACTCAAAGCCTTCCAGAAGATCAAGACTTTTAACTTAGTAGAACTTAAATCAAATCAGCTGATCTATTAACCATACGACTTTTCCGATCAATCCAACAAATGTGCGCTGTGTCCACACCCCACGATCAAAGAGAACGTCCCGTGTGTTAATTTTTTCATATCAATGCAAGGAAGTTGCCAAATTGGACCATTCCCGTAGTCCAGCTTTATTTATTTTTCCTATTTTTTAAAACTAATGGCCCGTTTGATAACCATTTGAATTTTTTGCTTTCAGGGAAGCGCTGGTGGATAAACTGTGCAAGAAACCCCATCAAGCATCAAAAGTTGATGTCTCTACTAAGAAAACTAAAAGAGAAAAAAATCATTAAGGGACCAACTTTTGGGCGATCAAAGTTTTTAATGCCATAATAAGTAGACGTTAGATGTGAGTTAGGCCACTTGGCTAATTAAGCCAAAGTCAGTGTGCCTGCTGCCCGTCCGCCCCTTTACACCAAGTTCGAATCTCCATTATATTAGAATAGAATATAGTCTAATGTTAGAGAACGAAAGCCCCTGTACTTGCAGTTGCCTCAAACTCAACTCATTCATACGTCTCCAATCATCAAATAATCTCATGCTAATGAAACAGTCATCGAATCATGATCGAGAGACCCAAAACCAAGTTTCGTGGAAACTCACCACAGGTTATGTGGTTCAATGTTCAACCCAACGACTTGTAGGGATAACGCCGAGAAAGTTTACACCCCACTGCCCAAAACCAAAGGACTTTCAAGTTTAATCGCATTCGCAAGAGAGACAAGTTTAAGGGAAATCACTATCCTTGATACATAAACGTTGTTTTGTGCTGTAAAAGGTAAGTACATAGCATGGCAGAGTTTGAAATATCTCTTGTTGTCGAAATGCTTGCGGCCTGCTCGTCGAAAAAGCCAGTTTGTTACACCACGTACGGTCCATTGTGCTTTGCAATTGAAGTTGGGTAAGAATGGCACTGTTCATAGAAAGAACACTTCAATAATTATGTTATTCAAATTTCGTATTGTTTCGTAGATAAAGAGAAGAGTTTATCTTTCGATCTCTTATATCTATTGTCAAGTGCACGATCAAAAATGGAAACAGCGTGGCCTAAGAGTATTAGCACGTGAAATTTCAAGATAGGTGTAGCAGAAACCGACTCTAAAGAATAAGTTTTTGGGTGGTCCTCGAGCAGGAAGTGTCGAGGTAAATGGAACAGTGGGACAATACGAGCAGACACTCAAGCTTAAACTCACATGTTTTGCAGCTGTCAAGTGGCCACAAGAGAATGAACCTTGTTAGTTTTCTGTTATGTTATTTTTCCACTTAGTTTTTCGTTACAATTATGGTGAGGATGTTCTAGTTTCTCGTTACAATTACGGTGAGAATGTTCCTTTGATAGTAAATTGGGCGTAAGCATTGTCAAATTCCACTTAAAACATTATGCAAGGCTGAGACTTAAATTCAAGGAATGAGATTTATGAGTTTTGTTTACCTTCAGCTTCCTCCGACGGCCTTAGAGTAGACCAAGTTCTTGGGTTAGCAGTTAAAAATTCGGTTTCGTTAGAAGGCAAGGGTGACAAGTCTAGATTGATAGTTTCTTGTGTTCCTCCTTGGATTGATTTAACCCAGTTTCCTTTCTTTCAAGAGTGTTACTTCATCATAAACATATCTCATGTAAAATACTCATCTTCGAAATCTGGAGTTCGCATACCACACTTAGTCATATGAGCTAGAGCAACGTGTTCATTGCTCGACATACAAGTTCGAATCTCTTCCCCTCAATTTTTTTTTCTTTTGAACAAATGATATTATCTACATTAAGGGGGGAGGTGAGCTTAGCCTCACAATGGGTTAGCAAAGATGTGGTTCAAATTCATCTTTGACAAGAATCGAACCTCTTACTTACAAGTGAAGAAGAATACCACTAGATCGTAATATTAAGTGACATTATTATAATGGAGCAAAAGAAAAAAAAAAAGGGCTTGGTCTTGGTTTAGGCCCATAACCCATATTAATTGCATAAAAACTTTTGGGGTTCAAATTGAAAACCAGCTTTCGCACCAATTTCCGCCAATCCGGGTAGGCCCGTATCTGCAATTTAATTAATTAAATTACCATTTTATCCCCCACTCCTCGTATTTCCAGATCCCATATGTGAGAGAGCATATGATATGATCACCTGCAAAAACACCAAATCCCAGATCCACCACCACCACGCGCATTCCCCTCCTTCGTCGTAGGGTTTATCCCACTCGCGCCGAGTCGACTCACCCGACTCGCTCATGAACCGGAACCACTATTACAAGAGCAGCAGCAATGCCTCCAACAAAGAGATGGTAATCATGGACGCCCGACCCGGAAAGTTGAACAGCCGATCCAATTCCATATCCGACCCGAACACCAGCCAGAGCCTCGCCTCCATCCTCAACAACCCCAATGCCTCCGACGCCTCCTCCTGGGTCGGCTGGTGGTCATCCTCCGCCTCCGTCGCCCCGCCCGAATTCGCTCCTCTGGTGCCGAAATCGGCCTCGGACTCCGTGACCCGATCCGATTTCCAGCCTTACCTCGCCTCCGTCTCCGATCACTACAACCGCTTCGCGGACATCCTCAACCACGTCAAGAAGGAGAAATCCGACGTCGACTCCATTGGCGGCCAAGGCGAAGCCCTCGTCGCGTGCCTACGGGAAGTCCCGGCGCTCTATTTCAAGGAGGACTTCGCCCTGGAGGACGGCGCCACGTTCCGTTCGGCGTGCCCGTTCACGAACCTCTCCGAGAACCTGGTCCTGCAAGAGAAGCTATCGCATTACTTGGACGTGGTGGAGCTTCACTTGGTGAAGGAGATCTCGCTGCGTTCCAACTCCTTCTTTGAGGCCCAGGGGCAGTTGCAGGACTTGAACGTCAAGATCGTCGAGGGATGCAGTCGGATTCGAGAGCTCAAGGAGACAATTTTGCTCTTGGATGTCGATTTGGTCGAGTGCGCAAGGCAGATTCATGATCTGAATGAAACCAGGAGCAATTTGTTGGCTCTGCAGCAGAAATTGAGGCTCATTTTATACGTCAATCAAGCTCTTTCGGCACTTAAACTCGTATGCATTGCGCTTCAATATCTTTCTTTCGGTTTTAATCATTTCGGGTTTGTAGTGTTTTGAATTGTGCATGTATTGATAGTTATTAGCTAGTAGCTATTTGGTCTAGAATTCACTTCATCAAGAATCGCCAATTTGCGATGTTGGATTTGATCTTTTTTCTTAGTAGTTTGACTTCCTTCGAGAATCGGTAAGTATAAAACTCGATGACCATTTACATTTCTTGCAAATACTAGCAAGACGCAATTTGAAGCACTGATATGTGATTCGTGATGTTTCCGATAGCTCTACTCGGATTCAATGATAGGCTTTGAATTTGTTGCACAATTACTCAAAATTGTAGTTGCAATTATATCCCCAACCTGTTGACGGATTATGGAAATTAAACTCTTGTTGTGCACCTAACTTTCTGATGATTAGTTGCTTGTTTTTCGTCCCTGTCTTTAAGAAATGCTCGTGATTTTCAATTGAGAAGTTGGGTGAAAATGTATATGGTCATTTTTATAAGTAGCAAGTTTCTTAATATAAGTTGATTTACTTTTTCTGTCATACAGCTTGTTGCCTCTGCAGATTGTGCTGGAGCCTTGGATGTCACAGATGATTTACAGCATTTGCTGGTATGTTTTTATTTATGTTTTGTTTGATCTGCTCCCAAAAACTAGTGTACTAAAACAAGGAACCGTGTACTGGACTACAATTTATGTCTAACTTATTGATGTCAATGTGTTTAATAGGATGGGGATGAGCTTACTGGTCTACATTGCTTTCATCACCTCCGGGATCGTGTAGCAGCGTCAATTGAATCGATAAATAGGTGTGATTTCCTGTTGTAGTGGCACTATTATTAAGCAAATGAGTGACACCATTTGAGTTGCTTATGATTTTTTAAATATATGCTGGTCAATATTATTGGGACGGGCGTTGGCAGCTTTTAATTTCTTTCTTCTGAGAATCTGAAATAGAGATGCCTTTCTTCATCCTGCTTGGCTTATATTGACCAGAATATTGGAATAAACATTTTCTGTCTTTCAAATGGAATAAAATTATACGAGGCATGTTTATAGTAACTTATTAAATTTATTCTTGTAGCATTCTTTCTGCAGAGTTTATGCATGCTTCAATACATGATGCTGGAGATACAGATGTTATAATTATATCCAGAGTGAAAGCAAGGGCATCTAGTATCATGAATGGAGAAGGAGAAGATGGTGAAGTAAGCTCAAGTCTTTTTCTTAAATTGCATAATATTTCAAGTCTATTCTCTCCCGTGAGGAGCTGCTCTCAACTGATTGAAAAAAGTAGATAATTAAGTTTAATAGCCATTGCATTTCTTTTACTTCCGAATCAGCTGAAATGCTTACAGATAAATACACTATTGTAGGAAGTAACTATTTCTTTGCAGAAATTATGTGGCACCATATTTTTTCGATAGTATGCTTTGAAATCTGATTTTACAACAACAGTATTTGAAGGTGGTGCAAAAACCAGTGCCCTGCCATAAGCCATGTCGCAAGTTTTGCGGAACCTGCCTGAAATCATTTAATTTAATTTTGACCATTGACTTCAGCTATAAAGACATTGTAGGATCTTTGATTGACTTAACTGTTTTTATACACCCAGTGCCTTGTCGAAACTTCATGGTTTCTTCTTTGTATATGTTATATGCTGTAACTGCATTTTTCAGTTGATATCCTTTATCGTGATTTTCAGAAGTCTGGGCATGATTCTATATGTGAACTGGTCACTGTTATTTTTGTATCAGCAGATTAAGTTGGATGATGAAGAAACCTCCAATTTTCAAGATCGTCTTCTTCCTGTCATCATTGGATTGCTTAGAACAGTGAGTAGTTATCGTTTTGTCAAGCAAACATGTTTTCAACCATTTTTTTTTTTATTTTTTTTATTTCGTTGGGATGGAATTTATTTCTTTCTGTGATCAATGAGTACCTTTAGTGATCTTTTAAGTAAAGTTGGTATCCTTTTACTTTCAGGCCAAGCTCCCTTCTGTATTGAGGTTATATCGTGACCAACTTACAGCTGACATGAAGACTGCTATTAAAAATGCGGTTGCAGAGCTGCTTCCCATTCTTGTTTCACGACCACTGGAGTCAGATTTTACACCTGGAGAGCGAGTTGATGCAGATGGTGAGAAATTTGTGACATTGTTTGTCATCTATGCCTATGAAGAATTACACGTAATATAGAAGAAAAATAGATTGTATAATTCTCAATTTTTATGTTTACATTCTGTCTTGTTCTTTTCTTTTTGTGCCGTGTTTTTTACACACAAATTTGTCTTTGATCTTTTAAACATGGTTTTTTAGGTTTTGGCGCATCACTTGCGAGCAAGTTGAGGAGCCTGTCATCTGAGAGCTTTGTTCAACTTTTAAGTGCTATTTTTCTAATTGTAAGGGTATGTGTTCTAGACTATTCTTGTTTTGTTTCCTAGGCATTGTATTGCTGAAAAATAAGATGCTCTATAATTGCTTTGTTGAATTCCCAGTATACTCACTGTTTATTTTCTTCAAGTTTAGTGTATATATTAAATTTGATATTTCTAATGGTTGACATTTATTGGGCTTAGCTTGAGGATAGATTTGGCTTGGGGTTGTCTGTGATGCATAGTCAATTATATATCTTGTTTCTTGCAAGTTGTGACTACTTCACTAATATGAACCAACTAATATCGCTTGTCATAATTTTCAATCACTTGATAGCTGGTTGAACCAATTACAGATATTCTCTAACCCTAATACGTGTAAAGAAATCATAGATGGGTCTCCTCCTTCATTTTGGTCAATTCTGTTGCTTTAATATTTGAGTCTATCAGTCAAATTCATTTGGGAGCATTGGGGTAAGGGATGAACAGTTTTAAGGGCAGCAATTCTTATAAAAGAACAGGTACTGGTCGCATAAACTCACCATACATACATGTTCTGTTTTTAGATTGCTCGATAAGTTATTATCAGATGGCATATCTGCTGTATTTCATTCATTTTTTCGTGTGAGCTTCATCTAAGTTCTTGTCAATTTTCTTTAAGCATCAACCACTATTTGAGTGTGATGTCATATGATTTATTTTAGTGAATGCAGGCACATCTAGTGCGGGCTGCTGAAGTGAAGAAGGCCATTGAATGGATTATGTGCAACCTTGATGGTCACTATGCAGCCGATTCAGTTGCTGCAGCGATTGCAGTTGGTGCTGCGGCAGCCGAAACAGCTCAAGAGAGTGATGGTCAAGGCGGCTTGCTTATGCCATATTCACCCCATAGGGTTGCTACAAAGGCACTTTCAATTCAAGGGAAGGCTAATGATGCAGCAAGTCCTTCAAACATCTCTAAGAATTTTAGGTGGGCTCTTGTCTCTTGATTATGTTACTCTGATGTCCAAAATTTTCACCTTTGTTGAAACCTTATGCATCTTTGAATTTTAAATTTTGTTTTGTGTTCATCTTGCCATGTAAAATAAATTTTGCCCTTAGGAAGGTCTAAAATTCTTTGGTTAATTTTAGGGTTTAGTTTTGATATGTCCAAATATTGGAGTGCTTCCAAATGTATGCAGTCTGAAACAATGTGATTCTAAACAGAGCTGATGTGTTACGAGAAAACACAGAAGCTGTTGTTGCAGCATGTGATGCTGCTCATGGAAGATGGGCAAAGCTACTCGGTGTTCGTGCTCTTCTTCATCCAAAGTTGAGATTGCAGGAGTTTTTGAGCATATATAACATCACCCAAGACTTTATAACAGCTACAGAGAAGGTATGCGTATTTAATTCTTTTATCTGTCCCCTTTCTTTTGTTGTCCTTTCTTTGATCCTTTAGTTTTATGATCAACCATGTTATGTCTCTGGTGCCATTTTGTGCCACTGCCAACCTAAACAGATAGGGGGAAGGCCAGGATTTAGCATCAGGGGAACAATACAGTCACAGGCCAAAGCCTTCATGGATTTTCAGCATGAATCTCGAGTTAGTTTCCGATAGTATATGCTTATACTTTACTTTCTGCTTATCTTGTTTGTTGCTATGAACTAATTGTTTTTTTTATTTTTTGGTTGTTGTAGATGGCAAAAATTAAGGCAGTTCTTGACCAAGAAACTTGGGTGGAAGTGGATGTTCCTAATGAATTTCAGATCATTGTCACTTCACTATTTAGTTCTGAATCATTGGTTTCCGAGAACCTGGATGCTGTCCAAGATAATACAGAAACAAGTTACAATGAGGTGGCCACAATCAGTAATAGTTCACGTGCAGCAGAAACGGGATCATCAGTTGCTGAACAGCAATCTAAAGGGGTGGAGTCTAGTGAAACATCTGCGGATGTTACTGCAAGGGAGACACCAAATTCTGATGGAACTGAGAAAAATAAGGCTGATGTTGCTAATTCTGTTGCTCAAAATAACCATAGCAATAAGGAGCGAGGAAAATCAACCTCTCAAAGCATTTTCTACAAGGGTGTTGGTTTTCACATGGTAAACTGGTCAGTTGCCTTGTTTTTCATATTTCTTTTTGTCTATCTTTTTGTTTCCCCCATTTATTCTTTATTTTTTT
This sequence comes from Pyrus x bretschneideri, assembly GCF_019419815.1. Lineage (NCBI taxonomy): Eukaryota > Viridiplantae > Streptophyta > Magnoliopsida > Rosales > Rosaceae > Pyrus > Pyrus x bretschneideri. The sequence continues at coordinate 489,218 of NW_025999785.1, forward strand.
TTACACCAATCCTGATTTGCAATTTGGAGTTTTGGTTTGTACTCTTCTTTCCTCCATCAAGGAACTTACTATTAATTTTTTTATAAGAATTTTTCGGTATAAGCCTGTAGTTACATTTTCTCCTTGTCCTTGGTTTTTTTCCTCCAGTGGCTTGATATTGATGAAGATGTTGTCAGAGTACATTGATATGAACAACTTTTTTCCAACACTGTCCTCAGAAGTTGTTCATCGTATTGTAGAAATTTTAAAATTTTTCAATACAAGAACGTGTCAACTTGTTCTTGGTGCTGGTGCCATGCAGGTACTAATTTCTCTCTATGATAGATGATATTGTTGCAAATATTTAGGAATTTTCACTCAGAAACCCCAAAAGGGTTATGCAACTGAGGTGATCAAATAGCTACTGTTCTTCAATGTACATGTATCAAAAACATGTTACACGGATTTTATATGCAACTTTCTTTCTTGAGCCCAGAAATGCTTTAAGTGATTGTTGAAAACGCTGTTCAAAGTTTGTGGTCACTTTATCGTTATCGTGTTATATCTACTGACTATGCTCCCCGGGGCCATTCTTGCGGCTTTTTGATGGATCACATTTGATAATGCAGGTATCCGGTTTAAAGTCTATTACTTCTAAACACTTGGCCTTGGCAAGTCAAGTCATCAGTTTTACGTATGCTATTATTCCTGGTAGGTGATTACAACTTTATTTTGAAAAATTGTTGGCATTGCTGTGAATGTATATATGTATGTATTTGTAGAATTCTACTTTGATCATCGAGTAATGACTTTATTCATTCCGTTTCTGCAAGAAATCAGGCAAATTCTTTTTCAAAAAGTGCCAGAGACAAGAAAGGCATTGCTGCTACCAGAAATTGATCGAGTAGCTCAGGTTTGTCTTCTACTTTTATTTTAATTATATATGTAATTTACATGTTTGTCAAGTTTGTTAACCTTTCAGAATGCACCTGTAATCTCGAATTCTAAAATCAGATTCTTTGAGCCCATATTTACTTTAGCCAAGTTTTTTGCACGTATTCCAGAAACCATTCTGATGTTTCTTCATTCAATTTAAAACAGGATTATAAGGTTCACAGAGATGAAATACACACCAAGCTAGTTCAGATCATGAGAGAAAGGTTATTGGTTCATCTACGCGGGTTGCCCCAAATTGTAGAGAGCTGGAATAGATCTGAAGAGGCTGATCCACAGCCCAGCCAGTTTGCTCGATCCCTTACCAAGGTATTCTTATTATTATTTTAATTTTAATAGAAACAAGCGGTTATTATATCTGTTTATCTAACACCCCTCCGGAAATTTCTTTATCTTAATTGATCTTTATGGGCCTCACCCAACTGATTTGCAGGAAGTCGGATACTTACAACGTGTTTTAACTCGAACTTTACATGAGGTCGATGTCCAAGCGATTTTCAGGTAAGGCTCATATCACATGGAATTTGCTTGGAAACTTGGTCAAAGCTCAAAGGATCTTGTTTCCCACCCCGCCGCCCGCCCCCCCCACATTTAGTTGATGTGCTTTGGTTGATGAGAGGGGCAGTTAATGATTACTGTGGTTTCGTAATTTTTAGGCAAGTAATTTTGGTCTTCCATTCACAAATATCAGAAGCATTTTCACGGTTAGAGATCAGCACACCACAAGCCAAGGACAGGTACTACCATTTCAGTTTCCCCCCCTTGTGTGCATACAAATTGTTAGAACTCCTTAATGAAACACAACTTTTCACTTTGTCTACCAGGCTGCGCCGGGATGTCAAACACATTCTTGGCTGCATTCGATCTCTGCCTTCGGATAAAATGAGCGAATCTAGTATTCCAAACTGGGGTCAGCTAGATGAATTTTTGGTGCAGAGATTTGGCGAGGAAGCCAGTTAAATGTTGTTGTAAAGTAGCGAGTCACTTGCTTCGTTGGAGATGGCTAATCAAATTTTGGGGATGTCAGAACCGATTTCGGTGGCCAATTCATTTCCCTTGTACAATTTTATTGAGGTAACCTGAGTGTAAGCTTTACGGCCCTCTCTCCCTCCCTCTCTAAGCACACACTCACCGTCTATGTTTTTCTTTTAGCTTACCGGGCGTCTTTATTTTTCAGGTTTCCCATTTTTTCTGAGATGTATAAAGTCAGTGTACTCAGATCCAAATATTTCAAGAAGGTTGTTGAAATTGAAACCAGAATGTTTTTTCTGTAGCAGTCATACTTGAATTACCATTTGTATTTACTAGGACGACTCAAATCAATGTTTTGCTCCCCTGATTGTAATTTTGAGTTAAAAGATGACGACGATTAATTTTTTTCTTCTCTGTTTTTTTTTTTTTTGCTTAGTGAAGGGACAACGAGCGGTATCGCTTTTGAATTCTCGACTTCCGTCGCCGGAATCGCATCTAACTGTATCAGTAGTTGAGTCATTTGCCTGAATGCCTTTCTTAAGAAATGGTAAATAAGAGCTTATTTTTCATGTACCATTTGTATTCACCAGCTGAAGCTAGTCATTCTTCGTGTTGGGCTTTTTATGTTTGGGTTGTTATTGGGCTTCCTAGTCTTTACTATCTTTGGGCTTTACCGAAAATTATTTTTGAACCCAATATAAAAATGTTGGATCATACCCCAAAAAAAGAGTCGATGGGTTTTTTTGAAGCTCCCTCCTTTAATGTCGCTTGCGAGAAAAATTAAGATTTTTAAATTAATTTTGAAAAGCTTACGGAAAGGGTCATAGAAATAAAGTTTTGACTTATGGCAAATATTTATTCTATTTTCTATAAAGCCGTTGTCATGATGTTGATCCCGCTTCTGCGACTACGGCATTTGCGTAGCTCTGAATGCGTGCGTTGGAGCTCGCCGCTCAATGTCCTGGTCGATGGTTACATTAACTATTAAAAAATCATTGAAATTGATTTTGGTTTTTATCTTAGTCGTTGTCAATGAAACTCACGCATTAAAGTTAAATTAAAGATGTTTGACTTCAACTTTGTTTGCGGTAAAAAAGTCAGTTAGAAAGAAAGAGTCGAATGAGCTATCTATCACGTGTCATGCATGACATCACTCTTAACAAAAACCTTAGATGTTCTCTTAGTCCTAGTTAACTTATTTGTAGCGGTGTATTCAATTGAGATTTTGATGAATTTTGATTCTTTTAATGAATCTATGGGTATTCAATCAATATTTTAAGTGATTATCTGAAATTCAATGTGTATTCAATCAGAATTTTACGATAGTTTATTAATATCCTTAAAAATTTGGGTGTACTCAATTAGAATTTTAAAGAAATTTATAACATTTCAGGTATATTTAATTAGACCCTAAACCCTTTATAACATTCTAGATGTATTCAAATTAGAATTTGAATTTAAAGAATTTGAAAAAGTTGAAGAATTAAAGGGAATTAGAGAGATTTTGTAGTGTATTTTAAGTATTCACAAGTCTCACATCTCTTCATGAGATTTCAAGGGAATTGAATCAAAATTTTAGATAAAATCTCTACAAATCAATTAAATTCTATAAAAATTTATGAATTTATAAATTCATTAAAATATCTCATATTCAAATTCATAGTTGAATACTATGTAGTTGGCCTTTCTCCGCCTGCAAATATGAGAAGTTTCTTACACAAAACAGAACACGCGCAACAAAAGACACGGCATACACAACATAATGAGCTACGGCAGCGGCGGATATCAACAAGAGAAGCAAAAGAAGGCAGTCGACGCCGGTACGTCAGGAGAAGAAGGAATCACTTGCGGTGGCTGCGGGATGGCAAAATCGATGGTACTCGATGACGATCATCCTCATGTTCACATGGATCTCCAGGCGTTGCCCGAAGGATGCATAGCTAACGTCGTCTCCCTAACGACGCCTCCAGACGCGTGCCGGTTTTCGGCGGTGTCTAGGAGTTTCATGTCGGCCGCCAAATCCGACGCCGTTTGGGACAAGTTCCTTCCCCATGATATCCCCTCCATACTCCCTCACTTCTCCTCCAAGAAGGAGCTTTACCTCACTCTCTGCGAAAACCCTGTCCTCCTTGACGATGGCAAAATGGTAACTTTACATTATCTCGTGCCGTAATATTCATTTTATTTTTTATTTTATTTTTATTAAAATTCAAAATTTTCAAATCTTTTTTATTATTTTATTTTATTTTTTTGGGTATGTATGACCTCAATCATCGGATTTAGGTACACGCAAATTTTCTCACAATACGCACACACCGTCTATTTCTGATATTTAAATTGAATAAATTAATCAAAACAAATCCGAGCGATGGAAATACATGAGTGCGTAGAAATCATATACCTTAATGGATGATGAGTTACCACCGGTGTGGATGTTCTTGCCTTCTTATGATCTATGTATGCAGATGTTTTTTCTGGACAAATGGAGTGGGAAAAAATGTTACATGATCTCGGCAAGGGACCTTATGATTGCTTGGGGTGGTAATCCTGACTACTGGGGATGGAATTCTGTTGGCGACTCCAGGTCTGTGAAATTCTTCATTCGTTGTACGTTTTGTTGGTTTGTTTACTGATTAAGCTAAGTGCTACACTTTGAAAATATTAAGCAAGCGTTTACGGTTGGATTGGTTGTAGTGTTATATCTATAGATTGAAATATGTGTGTATATGTATGTATGTAATTAGGCAACTGATTGGTATGTAAAATTATGTGGAACAGATTTGAGGAGGTGGCTGAGCTTAGGTTTGTTTGGTGGCTTGAAATCCGTGGCAAAATTGAGACACGGATTCTCTCCCCATCCACCGTCTATCAAGCTTATCTTGTGTTCAAGTTAAGTGCAATGGCGGATGGGTTTGATCATGACGATCCCTTGGACGTCAAGGTAGGACTTCTTGGAGAAGAAGAGGCCGGTAATAAGCGCACTGTGTTTTTGGACCAAGAAGAAGTAGAAAGGCGGAGACAGAAGACCCCCGTCGGAACCAGTGAAACTCAATATCCGAAGAAAAGGACCGATGGCTGGTTGGAGGTGGAGATGGGTGAGTTTTTCTGCCCAGGAGAAGAAGATGGCGCGATAATAGAGATGACTTGTATGGAGGTTAAGAGGATTAAGCGTGGCCTCATTGTTCAGGGGATTGAGGTCAGGCCCAAGAGAATGTAGACAGTTTCTTATGGTGCATTTTCTATCACATGATGTGTCAACAACAGGACGGGTACTAGAACTTATTGTATCGTAACAATATTGGCGAAACAAAGGAACTAGAACTTATTGTTTTATAACATTAACGTGACATCCCAAAACTTAAGATATTATTTTGGTGCATCTATGTATGCATTACTCAAGCTCCAAAGCTACCATTTAGTTTGCTAGTGCAATTGTACCCATGTAGCTAGTTTACATTAGGTTGCAATATGCTTATCTTTAAGCTACCAAACTACTTGGAAATACTAGCTAGGTAGTGTGCTCTTAGACATGATGATAAAGCATGAGAGATCACAAAAGAGCTCCCGCCACTTCTTTCCAAACAATTGCACCAAACGAGATGGCTTCTTCCTCGGAGCTTTTGTAATTGATTGCCAAATAAGTTCATGGAGCACAACAAAATTGATGCAGTCGTGTGTCGTCGCATCATAAATCAAACCAAGGTCAAGTGCTCGATCTGGATTTATTTGAGTAGCCCCCATAGGTAGCGGTGAAGCAAATGTAAAATTGAAACCCGGAACTTGAATTGAACAGCCGGAATTTTCCAACGGGCTAGGTGTGGCCATTAGGGCAGACCTAACAGCAGCTGCACTGCACTCGGGGTGTGAGGTTTCCCAAGATTACTTCAGGACGCGTAACAATTATGCTATCTGCCCCATATCTAAGTGTGCGAAGGGATATGCAAATAAGCCTTGTGAATACAACGAAACTCATCCTAATTAACATTTTGTTCTAGCTACATACATGATCATCAACTCAAACAAGAGAGCTCCAGACTCTATTTTCGATTTTGTTCGATCCAAACAAGTGTGCCATACGAAGCCTTCCCTTTTGCTTCTCATACTTGTGTGCAGAGATCAGTATCTCTGGGGAGACTGTTACCTTAGAACCCTTTGGAGCAGTCACCGGAGCCATGTACTGAGCCGCGCCATCTCCCACACTCGTCACAGTCCTCTGAAATGTTTGAACCCTTGTCTTTGTTTTGTGAGAATGTACAATGCGATGAAAGATGGATAGTTCAGATAGGAAGATGGTTTGGAACAATCATAGGCGTGATCTAGTGATGGATAAGATTGCTTACGCATAAAATTCGTGGAGCATAAGAGATTGACATACTCTTGCGAGGTAGCATCGTATGTTAGGCCCGGCTCAAGTGCTTTATTAGGATCGATGTGACCTGTTCCCATGGTTAATGGTGAAGCAGAGTTGAAATGGTCACCATCAAGAATTCAATTGCAAGTAGTGTCCAATGGATTGACTGTGGTCATCCAAGCAGACCTAATTGCTGTTGCACTCCATCCTGGGTGCGCACCTTTCAGTAGCTCAGCTACACCTGAAGCATGAGGGCAAGCCATGGATGTCCCGGATATCAAATTGTAGTCGCTAGGTAAATTCACAATGAACCCAATTTGAACTGATGCAACCTTGGGAGACCAAGCAGCCAAAACTAATGACCCCGGGGCCATTATATCCGACTTCAAAAGGCCCGGATAACGTTTTGAAGGGCCTGTCGAAGTGTACAAAGCAACAGCGGGTGCAGGCTTTGTCTTGAGCAGTGTTTGTTGGAATTTTATGCTGACAGTAGGGTTCGCACTTTTCCGTGCATAGTCAATCAAAGCTGGCTCATCCCTTGTACTCACTACAACACTAATGTATCCAAATTCGCATATCTAAGGATTACTGGTAATAAAGATAGCTCCAAGAAGCCCCGATTGAATGATGTGATACACTGCCACCATCGCCTGCTTTACTGCACTACTTAATGACAGAAAAGACCTTCACTTGTTACTTCAAACTTGTAAATCTAGACTCTTGAACAAACTTATCTTTATCACTATCACCCAAATTGGAAGAAAATAATCGTAAACTCATGCCCGAGAACACAACTTGATATCTGAACTGAATCATACTACATGAAGAATCATACAGTGCCACAAAACATACTGAAAATCACATGGAAGCATACAAAAAGGAGGATGTTTTTTCCAACCTGTAGCAATCAAGATTCAGTACCAGGCCATGGCCGACCTCAGTCATTCCATTTCAATGGGGGCACGAGCCACTTCAACAATAAAGCCCTGTGATCTCCAGAGACTCAACCCGATGATTCAGTATCGATCTCCAGATGAACGGTCATATACGATTGTGGGTCTCCTCCTCTTATATGTTAACACATAACAAGCAAAGAGGTGGCTTTGGGGTCTCCTCCTCTTATATGTTAACATGGAGCAAGGATTGAGCTTTTTGGGCCTTCTCTTATATGTTAATACAGACTGATTAACCCTGCTCCTTTTCCTGTACTTGAAGTAAAAAGGATCAAGCTTTGAATCGCGCCTTTTGTCCTTCGGCATTGTAACACAGACACATTCATCTTGCTCTTGTTTATTGAGAGCAAAAGACTCCAAGTCAACACCATTGGAGCAGCTCCCTTGTCCTTCCTTCAACTGCCCGTCATCGTCCCCATTCTCCTCTTCGATATCCAGCTTCAAACAACCAACATCCGTGGACGAATCACAAACACACACTCTCAAACTCCGCGAATGCAGTTTCTTAGCAGAGCCATTCATGGCAGCCAACTGCCCATCATCGTCGTCGTCGTCGTCGTCGTCATCATCATCATCATCATCATCATCGAAAGCCGCATCCTTTGAGCCCTCTTCAGCACCAGACACATCACGAATTTTCCTGCCATCCACCACGGCCGAAACCCTATACTTCCCCAATCCCAAACAAGCTCTCCCCTTTCCACTCCTCCGCGCCTTCCGACTCCTCACAACCCCTCTCCACCGCGCAAGCGACTCCGGCAGCCAGCAATCGGCACAAACCTCAGCCTCCACCGCCAAGCAAGAATTCTGAGACAACAGCGCAATCCCTCGATACTCGGAATCGCAACGCCTGTGCACTCTCCGATTACACTGGCAGCAAGTGAAGGAGTCCTCCTGCGACAGCGAGGTGGCGGCGAAGCAGTAGGAGCAGAGCTCCGAGGACTCGACGCGCGTGAGGCATTTCTTGCAGAGAAGAACGACGCGCCACTCGCTGTAGAGGATCTGAAGCTTGCTCTTGGCGCTGGCGTTGGCAATGTCGACTCTCAGGTGGCAACAATGGCACTCTGACAGATTCGGCAACTCTCTGGTTTTCTTCGTCGATTGCGATTGGAGATCTTCGTTGTTCTTCATTGAAGCATTTGGCAGCGACGACGATTTGCTTCGAATCAAAGGGGGTGGTTTTTGGTTGTAAATTAGGGTTCAATTCAAGCAAAATAGGGCCCCCTATCGATCGTGCCGCCAAGACGACGCCGTATAAGGAGATAACTGAATAGGCCTTTTTGTTTTTGTATGCCGCTTGTGCATGGTGTAACTGGTGTTGTTGCAATTGTATCAATTTGTCTACATTGATTATTGCTTTCCGTAACGGTAAAGCGTCATCTGCAATTTTAATTTTGAAATCGTCAAGAATATTATAAACTTAGTTAGCTTGTTCCAAAGGTTCCACTTCGCTTTAAAGGATAGGTAAAATAAAGAAAATACCAAGTTTGACCTAATTTCCTACCAAGCCGAAGCAGAAACAAATGTTTTCAATATCAATTTACAAAGTTTCAAAAATGAATATCAATTCGAATTTTAGAATCAACTTGATGTAGCCTTTGCATTGTTTCCACTTTCATCCTTGAATTCTTAAGGGGCGGTGCTATTTATATGCCCATTTTTTTCTTCTCGAATATTCCTCTTAATTTTCAACCGTTAGATCGAATGAATTAAAGAAGATCAATAGTAAAAAATTAATAAGAGTGTAAAAAGTAAAAATTGATGTAGGAATAGAACGATCCATTTTCAATTGCAAGACTTTGCGGCCTCATGTGCTTTGCTTTTGCCTATCCCATTCCACATCAGTCAATGAAGTTAACAATTTTCTCGATCAACCAGATGGAATTGAGAAATTTTTATGGGTATCCGAAATACAAAGCAGAACACCACAAGTTAAAATGTAAATTAAAGAAAAAATTGATATTTTCCACTTTGAAGTATAAATTTTAATGTGCCTTCACTTATATTATAACATGTAGTGTGCCGTCTTTTTTAGAGTGCACTAAAAAATCTTGATATGCCGGGCACAAAATGAAAGAACATGGGGCCAAATCGCACAATTAAAATTTTAGAGAGGAAAGTGAAATTTTGGTAATAATACAGGGGCACATAAACAAATAACAAGCTTACAGAACATGGAGATAAAATCCATGAAAACACCAAAATACCCTCCGAAGAAAAAGAAAGGAAGAAGAAGAAGACGCCGCCGATTTTTCAGACAGTGAGCGAACGCCGGAGAGAAAGAGAGAGAGAGAGAGAGAGAGAGAGAGAGAGAGAGAGAGTGACGATGGAGAAAAGAGAGGGAGAGGCAGAACCAGAACAGAAGGAAGAGGAGGAGCAGGTAGTGAATCCATGGATGGTGTCGGCCAAAGGTGGCGGGAAAATCGACTACGATAAGCTCATCGACCAGTTCGGCTGCCAGAGAATCGACCAGTCGCTCGTCGACCGCATCCACCGCCTCACCGGCCGTCCTCCTCACGTCTTCCTCCGCCGCGGCGTCTTCTTTGCCCACAGGTCCCTCTCTCTCTCTCTCTCTTAAGTTTTCATTTTTTTTTCTGGAAAAATTGCAAAAAGTTGAATTGGGGGTCGAATTTCGAGTTTATGTGAAATGCAGGGACTTGAATGAGATTCTGGATGCCTACGAGAGGGGAGACAAGTTCTATTTGTACACTGGACGAGGGCCCTCCTCCGAGGCTCTGCATTTGGGGCATCTTATCCCCTTCATGTTCACTAAGTAAGCTCCCACTGCATTGTTTTCTGATTATCTGATGTTGGTCTTTTCTGAAATTTTTTATCTTTTCGGGTTTTCGTGAGTGTGATCATCGGTATCTCTGTGCTTTGTGTTGGAATTGGTATTGCTCGCGTGCCCGATGTGAAGTAGATTTTGAAAAGTTTATGAATTGAATTATTTATGCAGATATTTGCAAGAGGTATTCAAGGTTCCGCTTGTTGTACAACTTACCGACGATGAGAAGTGCATGTGGAAAAATCTGACTGTGGAAGAGAGCCAGAGACTCGCCAGGGAGAATGCTAAAGACATTATTGCTTGTGGTTTTGACATATCAAAAACCTTCATCTTCTCCGATTTTGACTTCGTTGGTGGGTAAGTAACAGATATGTAGGCTTAACTGCGTATGAAGTTAATATTGCGTTGTATTGATATGTATATGAGTTTATGCTTCAATTTTTTATCAACGGTTTAAGTGGGTTACAAAAGCTATTTGCTTCTCTGCCCATGTTGGAAGGGTTTGAGATTTTAGGATCTTATGGAAACCCTTTTGTTTGTTGACACTGCTTGACACTTACATGAGGTTCCATTTTTATCAAACCAGAATGATATGCCCTTGGTAATTTAGTTGGCTGCAAACTGCTTGACAAGATACAATAATAATTAGGAAAACCTAGCAGGGTTTGATTCTATCATGGATAATTTGTGTGCGCGCGCGCTTGTGTTGTAACACTTGCTTACTGAGTTCATGCGTAATTTCCTGTGCAGTGCCTTCTACAAGAATATGGTGAAGGTTGGAAAGTGTGTAACATATAATAAGGTGAACTTTTCCCCCCATCGCGAAATATTTGCTTTGTATACATCTTAGTTGGAGTTTTTGCTATAATTTTGTGAATTTCGGTTTTGATATCCAGGTTGTTGGTATCTTTGGTTTCACTGGAGAAGATCACATAGGAAAAGTTAGTTTTCCACCTGTGCAGGTAATTTTCTTGGCTATGCTGCTTATCATATGAAGAATTATTTAATTATTGTTCGTTGTTACTGACTAGTTCCACAAAATGACTGAGCGAATATCTGTTTTCTTTTTATATCTTCACTGAAACCTCACCTTCTGTAAGTTTGATTTAGCTCAACAAGTGCTTTCTCTTTCCTATGAGCTCTTATCGTTGACTCGCTGCCGGTCAACTGTACAATTCTTTCACCAGTGAACATCTTTGATCTTTCATATTTTCCATCATATAAGGAAAACAATGCATTGCTTAGTCCAAGTCGAAAGAATATTGATTTTTCTGAAACCTTCAGTTTGATGTTCTGTATCGGTTATGTGACTATGTAAGATGACATAAGGATGCAAAAATGTGCTGGGGTACATAATAAAGAGATCCAATATGGTCGTGTCTTAATGCAGGCAGTTCCATCATTTCCAAGTTCATTTCCACATCTCTTCCCTGGCCAAGATAATCTTTGTTGCTTAATACCTTGCGCGATTGACCAGGTATGCATGATATGGATAATTCTCATATATGATATACGTGTATATTTCCCCTTGGCTAAATCTCTACGGGACCACCTTACCTTTAAATGCTGCACTGCACCATTTAAGAGTATCAAATAGTTTTAATAACTTTGTGCTAGTCAATTTGATTTATCGTTGTTTTTCTTTCTTTTGTTTATTTTCTAATACCATGGTTTATTTGTTTGTGATTTGTCAAGGATCCTTATTTTAGAATGACACGAGATGTTGCTCCACGAATTGGATATCACAAGCCTGCATTGATCGAGTCTTCTTTCTTCCCTGCCCTGCAGGTATGTTAATGATCTTATGTTTTAATGTGTGTAGCTTATGATGTGATTTCTGATACCTTTTCTGGAATGTGGATACTTGCAGGGAGAGACTGGAAAAATGTCAGCTAGTGATCCAAATTCTGCCATATATGTAACTGATTCTGCAAAGGAAATTAAGAACAAGGTTTGCATTTGATGTTGCCGTAGTCTCACAGTACCAATCTTTCTAGCTGAAAATCACAATCCAAATGGTCCAAAAGTTATTCAAGATTAACCTAAAACAAAGAACTTGTGTGTATATGCAGATCAACAGGTACGCATTTTCTGGTGGACAAGATTCAGTCGAGAAACATAGAGAGCTTGGGGCAAATCTCGAGGTATTTCAATTGTCTCACATGTTAGTAATAGAAATGTGCCCTTCCCGATTGGCATGAGAGTGTATTTGTTGCTGGATGTGCTACCTTCTTTCCGCAGTATAGGTTGTCTGAGCAAGAAGGCAAATTTGCTTACCAGTAGACAGTTCACGCCAATTGGATTTCGTGTTATGAGATTTCTTTGTTAGTACTTGTTGGTGCCTTGTAACTTATTGAGGAATTAATTTATCTTCTGGAAACTATTCAGGTAGATATTCCATTCAAATATCTAAGCTTTTTCCTAGACGACGATGATAAACTCGAAGAGATACAGAAGGTGAGACTCATCACCCCAGTGAATTTATCTGTTTTCTATGTCCACATATTATACATCCTCTTTTAGCTACTTCACTTGGGGTGCTATTAGGAGTATGGTTCCGGGCGCATGCTAACAGGTGAAGTGAAGCAACTGCTTGTTGAAGTTTTGACGGAAATGGTAGAAAGACATCGGAGGGCTAGGGCTGCTGTGACTGATGAGGTAAGCTTTTCTAGCATTTTTAGATGATTGGCCGTCCTGTAAGTTGTTATTTGTCTCTGCGTGCTGCGTGATTTTGGAAAGCAAACATGTTGAGTTTATGAAACCCCGGTTATGACTTAGAAGGACTTACGGAAATGTTTTTGCTTATTTTTCAGATGGTGGACGCATTCATGGCGGTGAGGCCCCTACCCAATATGTTCATCTAACTTCGAGGCAGAGAAGCTTACACACATCTTATAATCACTTCTCAAATTGAAGCTTAGCATTCAATTCTCTTACCAAATTTAGATTTCGTCATTTTTCGATTGTTGATGCTCAAATACAAAAGAAAATGGATGATACTCGACGCAGCTACACCTATTTTCTGTAACAGTCGCGTGAATTTGAACCCAATTTGAGCTGATTACAATGGTTCTAAGTCTGGATTTGTACGATATTTTTCGATGATAGCTGTTTGTTCACACCTATTGCAAGGTTGAAACGTTTTTGGACAAAGTTAATGTTCATGTTACCACCATCTCTATTAACTCTCAAATGAAACAGAATTGTAAATTGCAGAATCCATACCAGAAAACACAGCTAAACCGAAAACGGACACAATGAAGTTGCAGCGTTTAGCAATTCACCGGAAGTTTATGCCGATAGAACCGAGAAATGCTTATGCCTGGACATTTATGATTCGATCTAACAGATAAACAGATTGTACTGTGCAGAAGAAAGCAAAAAACAGACCAAATCCTCGTTTCGCAACTAGAGTAGTTAAAATTAAAACAGACATTAACATTACTACAACACAACTGATTCTACAGCGTTTTAGAACAACGAAAGGAAAAGAGGAACCAAAATCCAGGTTGAAGAACGATTTTAAACAGTCTAATTCAGGTCAATTTGGTAAGGTACATTTCTTTTGAGAATGTCCTAACATATGGCAGCGACCGCATTGAACAACTCTCTTCGGCCTCTTGAAGTTCTCTACACGAAGGACCTTCTTCTTGGGTCTTCCAGGTGGCCGCCGAGTCTTGGGTGGGCGTATCATGATATCAACACTGGTGCTTCCCCCCTCTGTTCCGTCGCCTGGCTCCTTCCATAAGCTCTTATCCGGAATAGGATGAATCAGCTGCGAATAGGTCTCTCGGTAACTTGCTACTGTGAAGCAAGGATCAGCAAACAAATGGGCATTGTGTCCACAGGACATAAGTGCAGCAGCAGCATGTGCACAAGGTAGACCATATATATGCCAACGGCGACATGAGCACACGCGAGTTTGTATATCCACGATATTTGTCCGCTCAGTAGACACAATCTCAAATTCGACTTCATTTGCACGAAGTACTTGGTAGCATCGAGCATCAGCCATTGCCTCTAGAATCCGTTTCTCAGCAGATGGTACTAGAATTGATGTCCAACTCATTCCCATATTCCGGCGGTCATTGTACCATGATGATAACTGATCACGAATATGCTCCATCATTTGCACAATAGGGAGCTCATGGCATTCAAGAGCCCAATTATACAACAGCTCTGTAACACCGAGAGTAAAATGGCCATATCGCACTCCTTCAAAATATGCTACAGCCCAAAGTTGGGGAGGGAAGTGTTGAAACCATGGTATCACGTCTTGTGAGATCTCTGCCATCTCTGCAATCTTGCTGTCAAATTCAACCGCAGTGAGAGCATAAACAGCATTCCAGAAGATATTCACCAACTTTGCATTTTTAAAGGTATCACGAAAATTTTCACTAACATAACGCAGACAAAAACCATGGAAGGCACTAGGAAAATGAGTTTCCACTGCCTCTACAACACCCCTCTGTCTCTCAGAGAGTATTGTTAGCCTAGGCATGTTGTCAGTGTTTACTCCAAGAAGCTTTCGCAATTCTGACATAAACCACATCCAATTTTCGTCGCTTTCCACATCAACGATAGCTATTGCCAGAGGAAATAATGTATCATCAGCATCAACAGCTGAGGCACAAAGTACGGAACCCAAGTATTTTCCTTTGAGGTGCGCTCTATCAAGTTCCAAAAGTGGCCTACAAGCATGTATAAACCCATAGATTGATGCACGGTAAGAAATGAAGAGACGGTGGAAGCAATTTTCTTGTCCAGTGGCAAAAACTGAAGCAATGCTTCCAGGGTTGGTTTTCTTTATTTGCTCACAGTATGCAGGAAGAAGGCGATACCCTTCTTCAAAAGTTCCATGAAGTGCTGCCATGCTACGTTCCTTGCCACGCCAAGCTTGCATGTAAGAAACAGCAACTCCATGCTGATCACGGATATCTTGCAGGATCTCTTTTGGTTTATACCGTGGGTTATCCCGAATCCGTGCTTCTACAGACCTAGCAACCCAACCTACTGATGCTTGCTGATGATGAAGGTTGAGAACTCCTTCACAGGTATGCTCACCATGCAGGGTTCTTACTGTAAAGGTTGGAACTCCGGGACATTTTGCCACATGGACACGCCATGGGCAACCTTCTTTGGAGCACTTGGCTATAAACCGGCTGCGATCTGATTTCACTATACGAAGATCAAAATGTTGTACCAAAGCAATGTTCTTCAATCTTCTTCTGCAAGTTTCAACATCAGGAAATTCTTGCCCAATAGCCAAGTCTAAAGCATATTCCGTCAAGGCAACAGAATCGTTCTGCACAGCTAACGAATGATCTTCCATGTATCCACGACGGTAGCAGAAGTGTCACATGATTCTAACAGTTCCCCTCATCCAGACACAGATTGATAATTCTCCAGAAAGGCTGTGTTGTAAACACTGCACTTCATGAGACCTCCTGTTATATATGGACACAGCACGGGAACACAAGATCAAGAAGGCAGCATTTTTCTGTATGTGTGTGTGTGTGCATAACTGGTCAACAGGAAACTCAAATGGAAAGAATCGTACCAGTCCTGACTAATCAATAATCATCAGCGAAGGGCGCCTTTAATATAGGATAAGAACAGTTCAAGGTATATCCTTTGACCCTTTGGTGTTGATGAATTATCTCTTTTACAGGGAAAGAAACATTATTACCACACCTGTGAAACAAAAAAAAATAAATAAATAAAAAACATGAGTAATTTTATTAATGACTGGCATCAACTATTAAACAAATTTTGAATACACGAAAAAACTCGCTTATTGGCATAATTGTGAAACTTTGAATCTACCAGTAAGATTACTTGTGTTGGAGCCACATCCAACAAGCAATTCAAATGAGGGGTAATCCATTTTGATGATACTAAAACTCCCCATCACTCTTGCTCCCGTAGCAGACTCAATTTTCATTTGCTACAGAATCTACGGATGACACGATTAAACTACTTAGTAGCGCTAACACCTCGCACATTTCTCACCCCATCATCCTCAGACTGACGGCAAAGACAGAAACCGAAAAGCGTGGCTTAAGAACAGTCTTATCCAACACAATGTAGGTTGAATTTGAAGAACCCTAAGACCCGACTCGACTGCACAAAAGGAAAACGTCACCGGAACAATCCATGTGGCCATTTGAGTCACCGACTTACTGGTGATTAACTTACAACACCATAAAACTAAAATCACCGATAACCCAATAAATCAAAATAGAGCATTCTGCCCCCAAAATTATTCCCAACTCAAACCCAAGACTTGAAATTTTACAAAAACAACAATTAGCAACCAGAAATTCCCAAACTTTTTTTCCAAATTACAATTCGGGAATCTCAGAACGGATCCAAACACTAATCCTCAGATCCCAATACCCCAAAAGGCTTTTCAAATAAGCACTTTTACGAAGTGGGTTCTTCTCCTTTTCAGCAATCATTGACAAACCCATTAAAATCGACAACTTGTGCATTAATTTCTATTTGAAGTTCTGTGGGATGCGGTGGATAATAAAAATATGTGATATTAAAATAGAAAATTAGAGAAGGAAAAGGAGGAAGAAATGGAAAACCTGGTGGAGGTGAGAGTGGGAAGCTGCTTCTGCTGAAAGTGCTTTTTTTTCGCTTTTGGGTCGTCTTCGTTCTCTAAGCTCCTTTGGTGGAGTCTGGCAACTCGAGGAGGAGGAGTAGGAGGAGATGGACCAAAACTTGACAGAACACTTTCGTCTTGGGTTTTACGACCCACTGACAACAAAACAAAACTGTCCTTATTTGTGTTTCTCACTCAAGAAAAACAAAAATTAAAAAATATTTTTGTCAAAGAAATATATATAAAAATATCATAAATTTATATTTCGCCCTTTTCTTTTTCTCATAATTTTAAATGAATTTAATATTAACTAGTACTTGTATAAAAGTAATTAATTAATTGGTGTAGCAAGTAGGTTAAGTTAATTGGAGATAATATAGTATTGATTAGTAGTGTGTTGTTGATCCATCAAAAAAATTCAAACCACTCATTTTAAATTTTACGGCATCCGTTAGCCCATTCTATTTGTCTACCTCACACAAACTAAAAGTTCGAATCTCTTTCCTTGAATTACTCGATTTGTTAGCTCTGGACAATAAATTTGGAGAGGATGCGACTTCCATCTTTTTAAGATCTTCACATTGTATTTGGTTGAACCTACTTTTGCAGTAACATGTTAAGTGCTTTTGAGATGTTTGACAATATGCGACCCAAACTATAGTTTTTATTTTTATTTTTTTGGAACTATAGTTTAGATATTATTGCGTTTGAGAAGAGCTAGAGATCAAAGGTTAGAACCAAGCATACAGTGTATGATCAATATTTAGTAATCTAAACTGGGATTCTAATTGAAGAATTATTCTAGTGAATTCAAACGTCTAAAATTCATAATGTCCTCTTCTTTTAGTGTAATTTAAAGTAATGTTATTGTTTATAACAGTAAACTTGATTATGCTACGATGAAAAATTTAAAGACATAGAGAAGCAATTGAACACAGAGATACAACAAAGATTTTTGCTCAATCGTCACAAGTCTTGGCTTTTTCGTGAAACCGATAGTTTTATATTTGTATAGTTGTTTGGGCCCAAAATACTATGGTTGGGCCGAGCAGCGAGATGTGCTCGGCCCAAGGTGATGACAGATGCTATGGGCCGAATAATGAAACCCGGGCCAACCAGCAGGGTCAGCCAAATCCTATCCTGAGTAGTCCAGATGAGTAGAAAGGGTCGAGGAAATCCTGGTGCGACCAGGATTCTCGACCGGCAAGGAATCGAGCCTCAAAAGGAGGAAAATTCGGAATCCCAGTAGGAGTGGGAATGTTCGA
Source organism: Pyrus x bretschneideri (assembly GCF_019419815.1). NCBI lineage: Eukaryota > Viridiplantae > Streptophyta > Magnoliopsida > Rosales > Rosaceae > Pyrus > Pyrus x bretschneideri. The sequence goes on from NW_025999785.1 coordinate 507,087, forward strand.
GTTAGAGGTGAAATGGGATAAGGACTCCCAATCCGAATCAGAGTGCAAATCGGTTTCAGGGAACGGGTGCTATAAATACAAGAATTCACACAATGAAAAGGACCTTCAACATCAGCATACAATTGCCCTGCGCAAATTCTCTCAAACACCTTGAGATTTTTCCTTTTCTTTTCCTGCCGACACACCTTCAGTTTGGATAAACAGCACTGTGGAAGCAACCGGTGAGCATCTTCAGTTTGGATAAACAGCACTGCTGCCGCAGAATCAGCCGACCGAGAAACACCTTCAGTTTGGATAAACAGCACTGCGTCGAGGTCGACCGATTATCTATCTAAGTCTCGGCCGAGAGAGGTTTTTTGAACCTTTGTTGGTAGAGGTCATCTTACTAAGCCGTTTCGGCATAGTTGGGTGTTACGTATTGCGTTGCTCGGCGCATTGGAGGCCGAGTGAGTTTATGATTGGATATTCGCAAGTAAGTTTCAGGGTTCGGCATTCCGACGGCCGAACTACGTTTACCATCAAGACATATATCACATTCGAGTACCTGTGCCCGTATAGTTTGGTCTCAATTTGGCGTGCTTATACTCTTACGAATATAATCACAGTGGCCGAATCAGGCTTCGACGATTCGTGAACTCCGTAGAATTAGTAGCCTTGTCTTCAGGCTATAGAATCCAGAGACCGAGAGCGTTCCTTCCTCGGTCGCAATCGCAAGATACAGAAGTCAACAGCGCGCTCAACGCGACTACATCAGATTTTACTCCTCGGCCGGGCTCGGCCGACGAGTTGGCACGCCCCGCATTCAACCGAAGGACGTAGTTAGCTCATTAGTTACTCGGCCTGCGCGCCACGTAGGTTTTGTAATTTTTAGAGTCAACAATAGTACTGAACACAAAGATTACAATAATGGAGTAATTGGCTACAATCATGATAATAATATGTCATGATCGTAGTAAGTGATCTATAAAAACCAAAAACCTCATTCATAAATAATATGCAAGGCTACGGTCATGATAGTAGTATGTTATGAACTTATGAGGTGGCCTCGCAGGTTGAGGTAGCCTCCTCCCTCCTAAACTTTTAAAAACCAATAAGGCAAATACCTTTTTGGTTCTAAATTACAAGCTCAACAATAATTTTGAAATTACAGAGACAACAATATCTACTGCCACTTGATTTCTACATCCTTTTGGGCCTGATCTCAATCCCTTGAAACAAGAGGCCACCCTTCCAGTGTATACGCCTAACCTCCAAGCAAGCCATCTCCAACTCCCCACCTTCACCCCCTTCACAGAAGAACTCCCCCATCTCTATCTCCAGCCATCCGTCGTTGCGCTCTTTCGGGTACTGGGCCTCGTTGACCTCGATCTCTCTGAGCTGAAAATCTTGGACTCCCACAATGTGTCTCCGGTTGAAGACGCTGATACGCAGAGGCCCGGCCAGGGGAAAGCCGGGTCCTTGGGAACCAAGGCCTCTCTGAGGGTCCAGAAACATCGTGTTTCGTGGGCTCCTCCCCAATTAAACCGACTGAGACCTCCAAAGGTTGTTGCTCAAATCCATAAACCTTAAACCAAGGGAATGCGTTCCAATTTCTAACTCATTTTTTCTAGGAAATTTTAACGAAAAACATACGGTACTGTTCATTTTAACGAAAAACCATATTTTTACACTAAAAAATCAATCATGGTACTATTTAATTTACCCTTTATTTTGTTCTTATCATTAAAACTCAAAGTTTTTAAGCCCTTTCTATTAGTTTTTTTTTTTTTCTAGCCTTTCTTCGTATTTCTTCTAATGCTAAAAAGAATTGAACACTAGCAGTTTTAAAGCTATTCCTTCGACCATCTGCATGTCAAACTGAATATTGTACCACTTTTTTTTCCTGTACTTGTGGAACAAGAACGAGCGCCAAACTCACTAGACTTCGAATTTTTTTTTTCAAAAACTAAAAACTGCGAATGAAATGATTATCAAAACGAGCTCCAAACTCGAATAAATCCCGCAAAAGAATAGGAGATAAGGGAAAAAGTAGTGAAATTACCAACTTTCCCTGCTCGATGAGAACAGGTTTGTCGCATAGAGCGAGGTAAAGCTCCTTCTTGGTTTTGGAAGCGGAGGAGGGAGACACATGCGGCGGATGTACGGACATGGCGGGTGACGAGGAGGACAGGATCGTGTGGATATCGGGTTGAAGGAACCTGTCCCAGATGGTGTCGGATTCCGCTGCCGACCTGAAACTCCTCGAAACCGACGACAACGTGCCCGCGTCTCGAGGCGTGGTAAGCGAGACAACGGTGGCTATGCACCCTTCCGGCAAGGCCTGCAGATCCATGTGATCGGGCGTCGTCACAGCGATTCCTCCGCCACCGACATCATCCGTTTTCTACTGGTTCTCCTGGTTTCCGCCACTGCCTAAGTTTGGGTTCCTCAGGTAACTGAAAAATACGTTGTAATTTGTTTTCGCATGTTTTATGGTTGCTACGTGGTGTTTGGTTGTGTATTTATAGAGAGAGGAAAGCTTAGCCGTTAAGTCTTGGTTCTCTTTCCCGCTGTGAAAAAAGGTATCAGAATCCTCCGAATAGACATATTTATGTTTATCATACATCATAACATTGTGCGGTCAGTTTTTGTTAGGTACTATTTATATTTAATATTAAATTAAAATTTTAAAATAATTTTTAATCGCACGATATATGATGATATATGATGAACAAACACAATTGATTTATCCTCTGAACTTCCATAAAGAGGATCCGAAAAAAATCTTATTCCGTCACAAGGTAATAAGGACAATTTTATTAACACCCTTGTAATCTTACGAAAACATCTCACACTTCTATTTGTACGATAAGAAAATACAAACACCCCATTTCACGTGTCGCCAGCCAACGACCGCAGAAAATCTGAAGCAAAAAACCAACCTCTCACCATGGCACCGTATCTTCTCTCTCTCTACAATCCCCGACAACTTGCACGTACTTCTTCAACCCTATTTAGAATTTTGGACGGTTGGTGAAGTTTGGCAATAGGAAATTGGAGACGGGGTGGGAGAGTTAGGGCATTGGACGACAGACTTTCCTACCACGGACGGGTTGGATGGTGATGACCAACAACTTCCGCAACAGACGCGATATCTGGTTGGATGAGTTGAGGTGGTGAGTTGTTACTAACGGCATGGGAGTTGTCAGCCGTGCCGATGTCAATAACAGAGGTAAGTATTCAGAGACAGGTGGCCGTCAAATTGGGGCTTGTTTGGCGTTGGCTTCTTTACGGTGGTGTGGGTGTCTTCAGAAAAATGAGGAACAAAGTTGGAATTATCGAGAATCTTTAGAGTATTTCGATAAAAAATGTGAGGTATCATCATTTAGTGTTAATAATATTCCTTTTTATTTGTAAGCGAGAGATTTTAAGTTTGATTCTCGTCAAAGATAAATAAACTCTATTATTGTTAGTCTGTTGTAAGACTTAGTGCCCTCATCCCTCAATGTAGACAATCGTTGTTAAAAAAACAGAAGAGCTTTATTCTCATCAGCAGGCATAGTGGACTACATTTAGTTTGGCTTTGACTAATCAGATTTTGAGCAAATTACCAGTTCGAGAATCCCTTACCAGATTATAGTATCTCTTTGTCAAAGAAAATGACGATGGGAAAAAAATAAAATAAAAAGAAGAAGAGGGTTTAAATTTAATACAACACAAAAAGATTAGGATGGGGGAAGAATATGAATACGATGAAGCAAGCATGTTTGGTTTGCATGTGCTCCCTAATTGCGACCACGCATGTCACAATCCTTGTACCCCGGCCCTCGAGAAATTTGTTAGTGTGTTGAGCACACGGTTTGGCACACTAAAGTGTATTAATACAAGTAGTTAAAAATTTTCTTTTAAATATTTAAGTATTTATATTATGACACTTATTGTACCAAGTCGTGTACTCACAGTACTTTTACTCTTCTGCACTTTCGTCACTTTTGCTTTGCCTTTAGAGTCAGAAACGCACTACACTTCTTTGTACTTTCTATTTTACACTTCACTCCCACATGTTTACTTGTTGCGTCAATATAAAGTCAAAAGTAATGTAAGATGTTAAAAGGAAAATATTAAGCATATGTGGATTAAGTCAAACGATCATATAGTGTATTAATTTTTTGCATATTTCCTATTAGAATCACTATGTGTCATGTCAAACCGCACTTAGAAAGTTTTACACTAACCGGAGAATTTTTAACTCACACCGCACTAATGTAACAAGATCATATTTATCTTCTCTTTTTTCTTATTACAACACCAAAATAATTCTATGTTCGTTTGGAATTCATTCTCCACACCATTAGTTAAAGTAGTTAATAATATAAACTTGTCAAAAATATGTTGAAAATACCTAAGAAGACTTGGTCTAGTTGGTAAGAATTGGTCATTGAGGAATGGGCGTCATATGTGTTGTCCCTTTTGGTACGATTAAGAGGTCGTTTTTGTGGCTTGTTGAAAACTTGACAGGTGGAATACAAGTTTTACTCGAGTCCCTTCAATTTTTATTTCATTTACAGAAAAGCACGATTGATAGTGCAAGGGAATCATCATTTAGAGTTTGGATTTTACGATTCCAGTCTTAAATTGGTTAATCACTTCGATTTTTCGTTTTAAAGGGAACTCTAAATGGCCATTTATATCATAACTAAATAATTAGGATTAAAATTGAAGAAAATTGAGTAAAAGTAAAGTTTTTCAATACTTATTTTCTATGTTAAAAAAGATAAGACGTTATACACATAACCAATTAGCGCTTAAGGTGTTATAAGTAAAATTTATTTTAATGAGGCTCCCTTGACCTAAGAGGGCACCCATCAGTCCAATCACACTCTCATTCGGATTTAAATTGCATTGAAGAGTACCAATACACTCCCCCATATATAGCATACTGCTAATACAATTATACAGGTATCTAATCCAATTATCTTACTCATTTTTAGGTGTAAAGATCTTATTAAAAACTACTAATTAAAAACAGTTATACAGAAGAAATGGAGTTGGAACTAAAATGGCAACACAAAGTCAAATACATAAGGGTTAAGTAGGAATAATGATCTAATCTTTAGAGGTAATTTTAAATTGTTCCAACTTTTTAGAGCATTCCAAATAACTACATAATGTTTTGAAAAATATACATCGTTAGTCATAGGTGTAAAGTGAGACATCACTACCGTTAATTGACGATGACATTAATGTTTAAGGGATAGTATGGATAAATATTGGAACTAAGTTTCACTAACACGTCATTTTAGAGTTTTGAATCCTCAAATCGATCCCTTTTAGCCAAGTTAAACGCTAACTTTGTCTAGTTAAAAGGAATTGGTTTGGGGATTTAGAGTTGTATAAATGACGTGAGAGTGAAATCTTGCTTCAATACTTGTCAATGTCATCACTTAATGCTGGTGGCCGAACGAATATTCAACTTTTAAAAGTTTAGGTACTTGTTATAAACTAAACCCATACATTGACATATTTGAACTTACTTTTGCAGTAACATGTTAAGTGGTCTTCCTTTGTTTTTAGGCTCACGTAATCGTGGCTAATACTATAGTTTTAATAACATTGTCGGCTTGAATGAACTTGAATGAAAAGTGGAAAGAATGTAACTTCAGTGCAACAATTTTCTCCTTAAACGGCGAACAAGTTTAATGTAGCTTAAAGTAAAAATATCGTTTGTAACAGTATATTAGATTATGCTAAAAGTTTAAACATATGAAGCAATTGAACACAAAGATTACAAACATTTGTGCTCAATCGAACACAAACATTACAACAAATGAAGCAATTGACTAAGGACATTGACATGACTCACTTCAATTGCAACATTTAGCATATGAAAATAGCTCAATTATAATATTTTGAAATTATAAAAACAGTAATCTACCGCCACTTGACTTCTACATCCTTTTGGGCCTGACCTCAATCCCTTGAACAATGAGGCCGCTCTTCCAGCGACCATTTGTCTCCAAGCAACTCATCTCCAACTCCCCACCTTCACCCTCTTCACAGAAGAACTCCCCCATCTCTATCTCCAGCCACCCGTCGTTGCGCTCTTTCGGATACTGGGCCTCATTGATCTCCCTGGGCTGGTCTTGGGCCTCATTGATCTCCCCAATTAAACCCACTGTGACCTCCGCAGCGTGGAGCTCGAGTCCATAAGCCTCTACAGTCGTCTTGAATACAAGATAAGCCTTGTAAAGGGTGGATGGGGACAGCATCCGTGTCTCAATTTTGCCATGGATTTCAAGCCAACACACATCCACAAGCTCTGCCACCTCCTCAAACCTGTTCGTTTAGTATAGTTAACTTGTACTCAAAATTTAATCTATGACCAACCATAACACATAGTTTATGCAATAAAAACATGGAATCATCTGCAGTCCTCAATTTCGAGGAACGGGCGCAAAACAGATGACTATTTTGAAATGCTGATAAGGTAACAATTCCTTCAAAAGGAAAAAGAATGAAATTTAGAGACCTTGAGTCGGGGATAGAAATCCATTTCCAGTACTGAGGAGTGTTGGCCCAAACGATGGAAAGGGCCCTTGCAGCTATCATATAGCATTTCTTCCCACTCCATTTGTCCAGTGAAAAGCTCTGCATTATCATGCCAATTAACACTCAGGATCTTAGAGCAGTGAGAGATAGAAAACGCTACACGAGAACAGAAAAGAAAAGAAAAAAACCAAACCAAACCAATAGAATGCATTATAATTTCTAACTCAGTTTTTCTAGCCTTTCTTTGGTCACTTGTTCTAAATATTCACACCAACAAATGTACACAAATTATTTGGTCCCACCGATTACTCGCTCTCTCCTCGCCCAACAACAATACTTACGATCTTTCCCGCCCCCAAAGTTTTAGACTTGGTACTTTCAGATAAAAGATTCGTGCTTAAAATCTTTCATAAGGATGAATGACGATTTTGATATTGTTTTTGTGAGGCTTAATCGAGCTTCGCGTCTCTAAATGTAACATATCATTGTATAAAAAAATATTAAAATTAAAAAAAAAAATAAAAACTATTTTCTTGAATTTTTAGAAACAAAGCGGAAGACTAAAAACTAAATAATTACCAAAAAGCTCCTAAAATCAAATAAATTCCACAAAACAAGAGAGATAAAGAGAAAAGTAGGAAATTACCAACTTGCCCTGTTCGATGAGAACTGGGTTGTCGCACAGAGCGAGGTAAAGCTCCTTCTTGGTTTTGGAAGCGGAGGAGGGAGACACATGCAGCGGCTGTACGGACATGAAGGGTGACGAGGAGGACAGGATAGTGTGGATATCGGGGGGAAGGAACCTGCCCCAAACGGAGTCGGATTCCGTTGCCGACCTGAAACTCCTCGAAACCGAGGACATGGTGGCCGCGTCTCGAGGCGTGGTCAGCGAGATAACGGTGGCTATGCAGCCTTCTGGCAAGGCCTGCAGATCCATGTGTTTTCTTCTGGTTCTTGTAATTTGTTTTGATATGTTTTCTGATTGCTACGTGGTGGTGGTTTATATAGAGAGGAAAGCTTAGCCCTTAATTAATGTCGCTGATGAAAGCTTAGCCCTTAATTATAGTCGGTTCAAAGATAAGGTTGGTGAGACTGAGAAGATAGAGGAATGCTATTTATACCACATTTCTATACCACAGCCACATTATTTGAAAATTTTGCAAAATTCAAGGAAATGAAGGAGAAGGGTTCATTATATACCACAATCATTATTTAACTAACTATTTTTTCTTAATTATTAGTTTATTAAATAATAAACTAAATTTAAAAATCTGATTAATTCAAATGATGTGGCTGTCCACAACAAATGCTACCTAAGATGATATGAAAATATGATACAAAAACATGGTATGAATAGCATTACCTGAAAAGATAAGACACGGCAATTGTGATATCTCTACTAATTAATAAAACACTCATTGTCAACCAAAATCTTATGAAATTATCAGTTTAACCCTCTAATTAAAACACAACATGAATAAGAAATATGGGGTAAAAATGTAATTTCACACAAACAAATTTTACTTTTTGTTTTCAAAGCCTCACCTACATATAATCCTAACATATCTCTAATTAAAAAATAAATAATTAATTAAAAATATAAATAAAACTTTCCACTCTCACATTCTCTATCACTCTTCTCTCCTTCTATTTCAAAAACAAAAATAAAAAAAAAATTCACACACTTTGTGTATGCCCATATGCTAGTTTACATGTTAATAAATTTTTTTTTGTCAATTATAGGGTGAAAAGATGTTTAGTCTTTTATTGCAATATCTAAATTATATGTTAATAGAATTTTTTTGTCAAGTTTTTAATAAATAAAAAAAATTAGACAATAACGTAATTTAATAAAATAAAATTTTATTATTTTTTATTTAAACATCACCTATAAATGTTTTTAATTTTCTAATGTTAAAAATTTTAAATAAACTTTTTTTTCCTTTCTTCCACTCTCACTTTCTCTCTCTTATTGTCTCTTTCAAGCATTTCCACCCTTAAAAAGTACAATGTGGTTTGAAAAATGGACAATGATTTTTTGCCCTCTCACTTTCGGTACCCTTCCATGTCCTCCTGTTTTGTATGGTCATGGTTAAACCGCGTCAACATTTTATATTGTTTTTTTTTTTATAGAGATAATAAGACAAAAATGAATAGTAATATAAAATGTTGACGTGGCTTAACCGTGACCACACAAACAGGAGGGCACGAGAGGGCACCAGGGAGGGCAGACAATCCTTGTCCTTGAAAAATATATAATGTTATAGAGATTAAATTTGAAAATAAAATTTACAAACTAAATAATGTGTCACCAATAAGAATAAGTACGTTTATTAACGTTTAAGTAATAATCCAATCATCAACTTCCATGTCATTTAACCAAGTTAAATGCTTTGTCTAGTTAAAAGAAATCAGTATCGGGATTTAGATTTGTACAAGTGACATGAGAGTGAAATCTTGCTTCAATACTTGTTAAGGACATCACTTAACGTAGTGGCCTAACGAATATTCAATTTTTAAAACTTTATGCAGCTGTTTGAAATGTTTTAAATATTAAGACAAATTTAAAACTATCCCAAAAGGTTGGATAGTTAAGTGAACTTAACCCAATAAATGATTACTGTCCTTAAAATAACTCTGACAAAAATTCCTGGGCTGTAAACCCTCCATCTGTAGCCTGTCTTTTAACTAAAATTCAATAAAATTCCCACATTTTTCTCTCCATAGGTTTAAAAGGCCAGACACATCCCCTCACATCTCCACCTTTTTCTGAGAGAAGTCTAACGAAAAATCTCTCATTTTCTAACCCTCAAAACCGTGCAAATGCATTGCCTCCCATTTCTCCTTCTCCCAAGTTGTTAGTTTTTTTGGTTTTTTCCCCCTTCAAACTGCAATTAGCTAACCCCGCCCCACCTCCGGGGTCCTCCTCCTTCAATACTCCCGGAGGACCCTGATCCGCTCCTCCTCCTCCTCCTCCTCCTCCTCCTCTATGCGCCTTCGTTTGTTTCTTGTCAAACAAGTTTTGAGTTTGACCTACATTTTTTTCTTTTTAACTTTTTGCTAACTTGATTAATTTTCTGGAAAAAGACTGGCGTTGTAATATTTAACTACATTCTGAATTATCTAGCAAGCATTCAACCGTTTGCCAAAGTTCTTCTGTAAGTTGAAAGGAGGTTTGTGAATATCAAAGATTAGTCGGAAGACATGAGCTGCTTTCCGTGTTTCGGTTCACAGAGAAGTAAGAGATCAAATAGCAACAAGAGATTAGAGAATGCCTCCTCTCCTCCTCCTATCGCGCAAGGTAAGTCTTCGTTTTTATTCTTTCTTTCATTTTTCTCGATCTTTGGTTATAAATGATTTCGAAACAATGAAATGAAGACATATACATATGAAAGGTATACGTGAAGTATAAGGTTGAAAATATCAAGTATGATCGTAACAGAAATTGCGTAAATATTACACGTAAAGATGAATGCATGTCTAAATTACAATGCCTTCACAATTTTTAAGTTTCTCAATAGGTTTTAGAGGAGGTTTTCCATGACTCGTGACCATATTTTTAGGGCAGTCATACACTAGACGTAGAAACTAATGCAGAACAATGATTGACAATGTTGTCAAAAGGTATTGGAAAGGGCCTAAAACCCTATCGCTTTTCTGCAGAATTGAAGAAACAAAAACCTGCAGAGGCCAACGGGGGAGTTAACCCAAAAGATATTAATGCAAAGACTTTTACTTTCCGTGAGCTCGCCACTGCAACAAAGAATTTCCGGCAGGAATGTCTTTTGGGGGAAGGTGGATTTGGAAGAGTCTATAAGGGAACCCTTCAATCGAGCGGGCAGGTTATAAACACTTTCAGTTTCTCTTGCATATTTGGTTTTAATGAAGACTTGCTAATGAGTAATGAAATTATGAGGCTGAGTTTTCCAATCTTGGTTATAGGTGGTGGCGGTGAAGCAACTAGACAGACATGGAACGCAAGGGAACGAATTTCTTGGGGACGTTTTGACGCTAAGCCTCCTACACCATCCAAATCTGGTTAACCTAATTGGATATTGTGCTGATGGAGATCAAAGACTTTTGGTGTATGAATTCATATCCGGGGGTTCTCTAGATGATCGTGTTCTTGGTACGTGCGCAACCCTCCCTTTTTCTACTGGTTTCTTGATTTAGAACCCCTTTATCAGCTGCTTAACCTTGGATATGAACAAAACTATGTGCAGGCAATGGACCAGATAACAAGCCATTAGATTGGTACACCCGAGTTAAAATAGCTTATGGTGCTGCTATGGGACTGGAGTACTTGCACGAAAAGGCCAATCCCTCTGTTGTCTATCGAGATTTGAAATCTTCGAACATCTTGTTAGACGAAGAATTCAATCCAAAGCTCTCAGATGTTGGACTTGCCCAGCTTGGCCCTGAGGGAGATAAGATGCATGGACCATCAAGATTGATGGGAACCTATGGTTTCTGTGCTCCTGAGTATTCTAGATCAGGTGAAGTCACAATGAAGTCGGATGTGTACAGTTTCGGAGTTATTCTTCTGGAGCTCATTACCGGAAGAAGAGCCGTCGACACTACAAGGTCAAATGATGAGCAAAATCTAGTATCTTGGGTAATTATCTTATCATTTTCACATATCTAATACGTCTCTTTAATTGACCTAATGGTTCTCCCGTTTCTCCTTCTTCACTCTCCTTGTTTCTGTCCCTTGACCTAGTGATTTTCACTCTCGTTCACCATTACCATCATGTGTAACTTCGTTCTCACTTTCATGTGTGTGAGCAGGCACAACCCTTATTCAGGGACCCAAAAAAGTATCCTGATATGGCAGATCCTCTTCTTAACAAGCAGTTCCCGGAAAGGGATCTAAATCAAGCTGTTGCAATGGCATCCATGTGTTTGCAAGAGGAGGCAGCAGTCCGTCCCTTCATGAGTGACGTTGTGACTACTCTAAGTTTTCTTTCCACAACTCCTCCTCCTCCTGAGTCTGTCCCTGCTCCTCTTCCAGCTGATCCAACCCCAACTGAAAAACGTGAAGAGAACAATGATGATTCAGAATGTGTTTCCGAATATTCAGAAGACGATAATTCTGATGCTGCAGGAGATTATGATGATGAAGACCAGGAGGCTTCTGATCAGGAGAGTATCAGAAATTCAAAGAGCAACCGCCGTAATGTTGACATTTCAGAAGGTGAAGGTAGTGAAGATGAACGCGTAACTGTTACAGAATCCAAAGAATGGCATTCATTTACAAGGGGCAGCATGATATCACGGAATGACAGTGTTAATTCAAGTGACCAGAGCAGCAAGGGTGGTAATAATCTGGATGGTAATTCAAACCAAGTGAGCAGCAGTCAATCCAAATATGCAAGTGTTTCTTCTAGAAGCAGCAGCAGAGGGTCAACAGAAGAAACCGTTTCCACTAGCAGAAAGAAAAAATCATCACAAAAAGAGACTGCTACCGTTACATTAGGCGGCAATAGCAGTACCGAGGAAAAATCATCAGAAGCCGGAAGTGTTTGCACAGATGATCAGGATCAGGAAAACAGAAGCAGCAAAGTACCACAACTACCACCAGTACTGAAAGATGGAAAAGATTCTGTAGACCAACACAGAAACAACGACGGATCGCAGGATTTTAAAACATCGAAAAAATGTCAATCCAATCACTACTAAAATGTCTCTAACTTGCACATACATATGAACATGAGATTTTTTTTTTGTTTTTTTTGTTTTGTATGGACGAGCCATGCATGGCTTTTGTCCTTCAAAGATAGCGAACGAGACGCATTGCTACGAAGGTGTCCTTATTGAGATGCATAAGTACTTTGGTAGAAGGAGAAGGCGCATGAGGCCAAGAATTTTATGATGTGCTAGCTTCTCTCTTTATTTATTTTTCTTTTTTTATTTATTTATAAAGATTTCGATTATACTTCATTTTGAAGACTTCTGTATCGTCTTGATTGACATATATCCTTAAACTAAGAGAGACAAACCGGAAACAAACAAAAGAACCTACTTAATGATGGCTGGCTTCAGATAAGAAATTAATGTATTTACCTATGGGTATCTTTAGTAGAATATTTAAAACTGAAACCTAAATATATATGAAAAATATAGTAGTAAGGCTCAAAACAGTACTAAAAGGGGGTTCCATCCTCACAAATATCAATGGAGAGTTTTATATTAATTTTCAAAACCTCACGGTGACGCAAAGATGAAAACAAATAGATTCAATGATGATTTTTATACGAATTTACAAAACTGACTAAAAACTATGTGTAAACCCATGTTTTTGTAACTATTGCAATTTTTTTTTTAATTTTCTACAAGTATCTTCTTTGAGCATCAAGGAAAAATTTATTAGGCGTTTGGAAGTGATTTTATGATTTGTTGAGTAATAAATGTATATTTAGTAGAATATTAAGGCTAAAAACTAATTTTGCGAGCATCAAAGAAAAACTATAAGGGTTTTTAAGTGGTTTTACAATTATTGAGAAACAAATGTAGATTGCACAGAGCGGTGACATGAAAAGGATTATAACTTACCTCCGCGCTCTTACATTCACGAGTTTTACGTATGGAGTTGCCAAGTTGAATATATGGATCAACATAGTCTTGTATATTAGCTTTTAGAACAATTTACTCTGCCAACCAGTAAAACCAATTGGAAACATATATAGCTAGCTCGAGAGAAGAATAACCTGTAATATCAGCTTACATTCTGCAAAAATAAATAAATTACAATATGGTATAAAGTATAAACAAGAAGCAAGAAGCTGACCGTTTCATAGCACTCAATTATCTTAGCTTCCTCAGCGGAAGAGTTTTTCCAAACAGTTTTCCTACTTCACCAGCTTCCATTTTTAGCTCGCTCAGCAGATCCATCTCTTCTTTCGAAAGACCTCTCAAGAAGTTCTCCTCGTCTTGTTTAAGCACGTTAAACCCTTCCAGTAACTTTTGAAACAATGTCAACTCAGTTTGTTCAACCTTTTCAACTTCCCCTTCTATCTGTTTAACTTCCTCTATAATGGTCCTTTCCCCTTCTTCAATTGTCTTTTCCAACCTCTCTACGAGCGGAGGCTCAGGTCCACAAGTATTGTCTGTTCGGATAAACTTGCTGAAGTCCCTTCCCACACTTTTAGCTGCTCTTTCAAGTTCGGGAACAATGCTTTCTGGCAAAACTGAACTCCTTGTGTATACAACAGCACCACCATATCCATCCCATGCGTCATTTCTTCCACGGTAGTACACAAAAATGTAGTCTTCCGGTGTGTTTTCTATCTTAGACGATAGAATATACCTGCATAAGTCATACATGTGTTCTCACAAGGTTTTTGGGTTTATGCAGAAAACAAATGAGAAACAAAACCGCCACATAAATGGATGGAAGCATGAGAAATCCAACAGGAACAAGATAAGAAGGTATAGACGTGACATGAATTACCAGTCATCTTGATAGTGAAGATATTCATTGTCGTGATTGTATAGAATGCCGGGCTGGTTTGGGTCTTGCACGAATTTCTGCACAGCTGATCGAGTGAAAAAGCCACCATCTGGGGTTTTTATTCTCCAGGACAAGTTCCCTACAAGTTTGCTAGATTCTGTATGGAATTCATGCAATTGGCAATCAAATACATCGAAGGTGGGATTCAAGCCACTTGTAATGAACCACTTTCCATTGAACTTCGACATATCAAAGCTTTTAACAAGAGCAGCAGGATCTGGGATAGGAAATTCTCCCACATCAGATTTCATAGGTACGCACTTCTTTCGCGACACTGCACATTCATTAAATTCATCTACGACTTTGTTTTCAAACAGGTCACCACATTTAATCTGCAAAAATGAGGAAGATAAATAGAATTAACGACACCAGAATTCTCTCCTGTATAAACTTTATCACCGCTGAAACTGAGAGAGAGAGAGAGACTAGCCTGGCATTCAGTCTCATCTGGTCGATTATTGCAAGTTTGCAAACAAGCAATATTGGCAGCACATGATGGGTTTCCGATGCACTTCGCAAGTTCTACCCTGACATGAATAGGTGTTCCAGTAATCCAATTAAGGACAAAGGCTAAACTTTTTCAGTGTCCACCCAAGAGAAAAACCATAACACATGCATAGTGAACATGTAATTTAGAAATCCACTTGTTTCCGTTTCCTTATGTCTTATGATCAGCCAAAACCTAAACCAACATTTATTAAAAAAAATTAAGCTTTATTCCATTTTATGGACTTTTGAGTAACAAACTAAACAATTTGACTGGCGGATCTGCATAACACACTCAACTACAGAAAATCTGGATATATAATAGAAAACAAGAAGCGCAGAAGAAATCATGTTAAAGATACGACTAAAAGATCAAACTTGTTTGAATGAATTACCTGCATTCCTTAAGTAAGCAGGCACAAGTTTTGAGAGCATCGACAGCATTGGCTGATGGGATGACCATGAAAGTGCACAACAGTAAACCAGCTACTTTCATGAAATGTAACTGGCTCCACTCTTTAATAACACTCAGTACTTCTTCAATCATCAAATCAATCGCGCGTCCCATCTGCAAAGAGGAAGCAAAAAGAGAAAAAGACGTCAATCATCACTCAACTCTGCATAAAGAAACCAAGACTGCAGATATATTGCACGAGTTACCTCGGGCTCACTAGTTTTCGTGCTTTGTTCTGAGAAAGCCTCCTCCGTCCTGCTAGAGAGCAGTGAAGAACGCTTTGAACCCAAACCAGAAAAGTTTCTTTTAGCACTAATGAATTGGCAGTATCTTGATTTTCTTCTCTGGGTGGAAAATTTCACAACCACATGAAAACCAACCATCCTTCCCTTCTGAAGCCTTTCATCACTTTTAAGTCCCAACCTAATACAAGCATTTCCTATACTATCTTTATGGGACAGGAAGACCGAACGTCCAGCGAACGCCATGCTTCAGAATATTTTACTTCGAATTCTGGCCTGCACACAGTTTATTATATCAGAGGTATTTTTCCCCTTTCCCCGGAATGTAAATAATCAGAAATCCATTCCCTTCAAAAATGTTATGACAGCTACTCCTTCACAGAAGTTAAATGCCCTCATACATTTATTTGGCCTAATTCTTGTGATAAATTTTATTCAACCTCAGATTATAAACGAAAACAGAGATTTACCGCAGTTCAATTCGGTATCCACTCTCAAGACTACAAAGGCAATTCGAATTTTGAATTTCTAGTTTGGACGAGGGACTTTATACAAAGTTCTAAGGAACTCCAGACTAAATTTTTGAAAATGCACTACAAAAACACGATCAATTAACTACTCAAGCTCTACAAATTTAAAACACTAGAAAGACGCAAGATGAAAAGTAAGAGACTTGGCTGCCCAGGGAGTTCCATTAAAACTACATGAAGATTGCACGGAGACCCAAAATCTGATCTTTTTTCACTACCCAAAAGCTGAAATTTTGCACTACCTAAAAGCTGAATTTTAGCTGAATTTCTAAAATACCCGAAGAAACAGGAAAAAAAAAAAAAAGGTTTGGTAGAACTTAGCTAATACAATTGGTATGGAATTTATACAATGTATAATTCTAAGTAGCTTTAATGAATTAATCTTGCAAAAAATGAACACAAATAATATAGAGAGAGAGAGAGAGAGAGAGAGTACCTTGTGGTGTATTGGTGGAGAAGATGATGGGCATGGTAATTGGCAGCCGCTAGCTTATTTATCTGCTTTGCAGTAAAGTAGGTGCAGACGGTCGACAACTAAGCAAAATTGAGAAAGAGAAGAATAGAAGAGAACAGGGCGCCAAATTTTAGTTGGGTTGGGCGGATAAGAGTGGCCCAACGTGTGGAAACCAGGGCTGTAACGTATTCCATTTTCCAAGTGGCTTTTGTTTTTTGTTTTCATTTTTTTTAATTATCTATTTTTTATGAATTTTATAATATACTCTATTTTGTATACAATCCTTAACTCTCAATACAAAATATCTATTTGGCAGAACGGTTTAAAAAAATATATATATATATTATTATCAAGGGAGGAAGAGTTCGTAATTATTACAATAATTCAAGAGAGATGAGAGTTTCAAAATCGGGACGTATGAGTGGGAACTCAGCTCTCTATCTACTAAGATATTGGACCAAATGCAAACAAAAAGAGATATTAACTCCAAAAGATTATATTAACTCAAATAATTGTCTCAATTTAATCGCCGCAAAAGTTTTGTAGTATAGAGCTGCTCAAGAATTCTGAATCGAAGAGATTTTATTTTCGTATTAAGGAAAAAAAATTAGAAAGTTGAAGAAAACAAAAAGAAGATCAGCTATCGTTTGGGATGTGCTTTTCCAAAAAATGTTTCTACGACCTCTAAATTATTATTTTCCCAAATGCAGTCGAAAAAAGTGTTTGTAAACCTCTCAAAATCGAACCCAAACATTTACAATGAAATAACCAAGGCTCATGATTATGCTCCATAGTATGGGAACCAAGGCCCATGATTATCATTGGCCCATATGTTATTACATTTTATCGAAAACAAATAAAGATGGAGCCTTTCAAGAATCATGAGAGGGCGATGAAGAAGAGGATTATGGAGAGAAATCTAGAGAAGCGCAGATGGTTTAAGTAATTAATTTAATAATGTATGGAAATCATCCATTATGTCCCTTTTATAATTTCTTAGTGTACATCTTAGAAATTGGACTATGAAGAAAGAAAAATAGATTTGTTTAAAGAAGAATAGACTAAATGATAGCAACTTTATTATAATATTAAGACTTGAAACAAATGTTAAAGAGACATTCGAGGTAACATTCAAGAGGTCCTCAATTCAAAAAAAACTTTAACAAAACATAAATGGCCAACTTAGCCAAACTAATTGTCACTGTACCGGTCAATTTGAGGGCAAGACATGTCCGAGAATAAACAAAAGTTAGAGAATTGTGTTTCTCCTTTACACTTAAGTTTGAATACTCTTTTTGTAGTTGTAACATATCGCTTGTGTTAAAAAAATAGTATCATATCTAGTAATCAAGTTTAGCTAAATTGGTTAGAGTACTATGATTCCCTTTTACACTCAAATTTGAATTCTCCTTATGTAGTTTAGATAAATTTAGGATAAAATATCTCTTCTGTAGTTAAGATGAATTAAGTGTAAAATATCGCTATTGTCCAAAAATTAGTATTTTCACACTGTAGGGGATTTATTAGACATAATAAGCACCAAAAAAATGCCAAATAACAGATAAGATTTTGTTATAAAATAAGATGATGTTGTAAAAAAAGATATTAGTTTGTAGTTTTGTACAGGTACATATATATGTGGCGATGTGAATGAAGATTAGATGATTGGTTCAACATTTTAATAAGCATATGCATTTGGAGCCAGTTCACAAGTGGATGTTATTTTAATTACGACTTAATTAAAATCCCTTAATTATGGTTTATGTACATGATCAAAGCCACCGGAAATTTCAAGGTTGTATGAGCAGCTGGCTGTCTCAGAACCAAAACTAGCAGAAACAAAGAATATCCCTATTCGTTTTTCGACGTGGACGAGGAAGGCTAGGGTTTCTATAAGTATTCAGTTCCACTCTTGCCTTGGAAAACTTTCGGCTACATTGTAAATCTTTCACAAAACATAATTTTCTTTGCTTAATTCCTCGTGGGATTGGTGTAGGGCTTGTAAAAAATTAATATGACAGCAAGAAACTTTTCTTACAAGCTTACCATCTTACACGTTTTCGCTTATTTTATTTTAACTTTTGCAGATGATTTATCTTCACCAGATGATCACTCAGGTCCTTTTATTTTTTACTTTAGTAAATATTTATTTATTTCATTATTTTTAAATAACTGTCGTGAGAGTTGAACTCGTAGCTCCTCCAACAAAGGAGAGACTTGGTTCCATTAAACCAAAGGATCGTGTGCTTATTTTTGGTAAATTAGTGTCTTCTAGTTTATTAAATTTTAGTTTGTTTTTTCTTTCCCTTTTGCTGGCCAACATTTTTTAATTAATGACATGTAACATGAACTGGGGTAATGATTTAATGACTGATAGCCAGATAAATAAATCGAAATATATATGTCATTGAAATGGAAATTGCTTAGCTCCTTACATGCAATCATTTTTCTTTTTGTGTCGTTAGACTGATTTCATTGAGTAATGAGAAACAACTCTTTACATGCAAAGAGCCAATTAATATTTATTTAACACTAGATGGTTATCTACTACTTTGCGGCCCTTGTGTCTAGCTAGGAGGATTTATGATTGTTTGAATTATAGATGCAAAAATTTGGAACACAAATGCTTATAAGATTTCATATATGCATGACTTCTTGCAGGAGGCTGTGTGTTAAACTTCACATCCATTCCATTCCAACCAACTGGGGAGTGCCTCTCTCACGTAGGACATAAAATAAACGTTTGGGGAAGCTACACCACAAGCCCGTGCTGCCAAAAAGTCCTCACCACCATGTCCGAAGCCTTAGCCATTCACGCAGTCAAGACTCAGGGCAGTGCCAGTGTCTTTCTTCCAGAACAAGAATGGAAAAACTGCAGCGGCCCTTTTCAGAAGGAGCGAGGCGTGTCTGCAAAAAACTGTCATTTTGATGGCCTTTACTATGGTAGCAGCGCGTGCTCGAACACAACTCTTGCATCCATCAAGAAAGAGCAGGCCTTCCAAAACGCGATAAGTAATTGCTCAAACCTTAGCAATGCGTTTGAGGATGTTTGCGGCAATTGCAGCAAGGCGGTATTAGGCTTGAGGGACGATTTGCTGAATGCATATGAAGTGAAGGATGGGAACGCAACTGAGACGGGCATATGTGGTATAGCAGCTGTTATTTCTGTTTTAGAAGAGAAGATGAACAATACCTTTTCAATCGACAATGACTTTATGTTGTGTATGTCTTTTTTAGACACCTTCGGTATGAAAACTACTTCAATGCCTCATGCTTGCTCAATTAACTTCCAATTTACTCAAGTGTTTTTATGATTCTATCTGCTTAATTAATTTTCTGTTTCTTGTGTTTTCGCTTTCGATCCATTGCAGAACCAGGCTACATCAAAATCAAATGTAAGTACAGCTAAAGTACTATTTCATTCTACTCTATTTGAGAAAATTGACAACCAAAAGTTCATGTTTCCTCAAAGAAATTAATCATTTAATCTATCAGATTCTTTGGCAGAAGCGATACTTTCCATCTTAATAGGCATCACCGCTGTGACACTGATCATCCTGCTGATAAAATTTGTGACCAAGAAGCAGCCTCAAAAACCAGTTCGCTCGGGACCGATTACTACATGGTCTGGCCTGTACAGGTTCTCCAAGGCCGAGATTGAGAATGCCATTAATACTGAAAGAAAGGACCTTGGACGAGGAAGCGCTGGTCAAGTTTATAAAGGGGTTCTTCCGAGCGGGCAAGTGGTGGCCATTAAGCACATTAACAAGAGCAACACATCCGATTCATTTACTAGAGAAGTGGAAGGCCTTTCGAGGGTTCGACATCCAAACTTGGTTTGCCTCTTTGGTTGCTGCGTCGAAGATGGCGAACAATATCTTGTGTATGAATATTGCGCTAAAGGGAATCTAGCTAAACACCTCCTAAGTAATTCCTCTGATTCTTATCGATTTCTAGAACATATTTAATAAGTTAATCATCTTGGAAATTCTTTTTCTTTAAGGATCACAAAAATAATTTCATTTATTGCGATCAGGAAACGATCCTGTCTTAACATGGGAAAGAAGAGTTAGGATTCTAAGAGATTGTGCACTTGCTTTGAGATATCTCCACCATTATATTGATGGATGCATTGTTCATAGAGATATTAAGGTAATAATTAAATATGGAGAACGGATTCCTGCACACCCTTTGTCCTCTTTGGCACATCTCTCTTTATTTATGTCTCTTAATTTTCATTTGATTTATTCAAAGACCAGGATAACAAAAAAAAGGAAGGTATGCAAAAGGAGAAAAGTAATGTGCGGAAATCATTTCCTTTAACTTTGATATGATTCTCCAATTAATTTTTCTTGAGTATATTGATGTTGATGCTTGTTTGCTGAATTTGTAGCTTACAAACATCCTTTTGACGGATAACTTGGAACCCAAGCTATCTGATTTCGGGCTGGCAAAAATGTTGGGTATGGAGGAGAGCAAAGTATTTACAGAT
Source organism: Pyrus x bretschneideri (assembly GCF_019419815.1). Classification (NCBI taxonomy): domain Eukaryota; kingdom Viridiplantae; phylum Streptophyta; class Magnoliopsida; order Rosales; family Rosaceae; genus Pyrus; species Pyrus x bretschneideri. Next base: position 527,783 of record NW_025999785.1, read on the forward strand.
GTTAGAGGAACCATAGGCTACATGGATCCAGAGTACATGACCAATGCCAAGTTAACCTGCGCGAGTGATGTCTACAGTTTCGGCATTGTTGCCCTGCAACTGCTATCGGGGCAAAAAGTATTTGAGCTGGATCTTGATGCTAGAGACCAACTAACAAGAAAGGTATATACACCAGTTTATTAGCGACGAGAGCTAGAGAAAGAGAAGATAGATTGACAATTCTAGTTAATTTTTTTTCAGGCAAAGGATATAAGTATGAACAAACGCCCTCCTGAGGATCTTGAGGACCCAAGACTGAATGGAAATGTGAACAAGGCGGACTTTGAATCGATCCTTCAAGTTGCAGTACTTTGCGTTGCCAAATCAAGCAAAGGCCGCCCTACGATCGATCTTGTTTTCGAAGAGATGGACAAGGCTTGGAAGAACACTCTTGCTGACATGGTTAGGCCCCTCAAAATTTATAGCTCATTGGTACACATATATACATGTGCTGTATTGGTGACCAGTTTTCCTCTTTTCTCTGAGTGCAGAAGGCAAGGAATAAAGGGATAAGTTCATCAGCAACACCACTGTCTATGTCTTCCGATGTGTTTTCAGTCTGACTTGCAATTATGATCTAAAAAGTTTTTGGCTGTTGTGTGTAGGTCTTATTCCTGAAGAGTAAGATTGGAGTTAATTTTGGGTCTTTGACCGCGTTTGTTTGGTGTTTAGTTATCGGAAAATATGTACAAATAGAACTGGAGGACTTTAAACCATGGTTCATATACTGTTTAGTTTTTGTTTAATGTCCCTTTAGTTCCTTAATATTAAAAGTTTGTAAAAAGTTTCTATTTACGCATATTTCTTTTAATTAATAAGAAATAACGATGTAATTAATATAATCTAAGGTGTACCACTGCCTCTTGCTTAGTAGTTTCCGCTATGTACCTACAAATCATTGTGATGTGTGCATATTTATATCTCTTTATCCTCATTCCTTGTCATAAACGAGAAAGATATATATAATGCCTTTTCACAAATTAAAAGAAGAAAGATTTCCAAGCTGGTCACAGAGAACTCCTTGAACTTTGACAGCATATGAGCTATATTTTAAAACAATTGGACCACATCATAAGAAAACAAGGAAACCGAACAAGGAAACTTTCAAGGGGATTTAATTCTGACCAGAAAAGTTGTACTTACATCATCTCGTCTTGTGATTGGAATGTGAATACGAACCATTTTCTCGATGCGATAATTCTTGTTTTAATGTGTGGTCGAAATTGAAAGTTTAGCATGTTAGATAATTCTTGTTATATAAAAAAATAATATAAAAATAATATATACGAGTTTCCACTTCTAATATTATCAAGGTTTTTTGTGATAAAACCTAACATCTAATAATAAGTGGTTAAATTAAGACAATATCAGTGATATTTGTGGTGGACTTGCATGGGGCTATAAAGCTTATCATGGTATTAGAGCAAACTATTCTTTCGACACGTCATGGGCTCGATTGATTGGGTTTGAATTTGCCTCCTTAAGTTGACCTTTCAAAAGTTACGCTACTTCTAGCTTAGGGATATTGAATGAATGGACCATTGAGCCTAAATGATAACCCGACTCTCAAAAAGTTGCATTAGCTCTAGTCCCTAAATGATGACCCGACTCTCAAAAAGTTGTGTTAGCTCCAGTATAATAATTTGACTAGTTCTCGATGTCGGAAATGGTTTCCCTTGTCATCTCCTGAGGGAGCATGTTAGAGAATAGGATCCCGCATTGGTCCTATGACAAAAATGATATACAATTAATATAAGAGAGTCTCCACCCCTAATATTACTAAGACCTTTTGTGATAAAACCCAACATCTAGTAATAGGTGGTTAACTTAAGACAATCAGTGATATTGGTGGTGGACCTTGCATGGACCCAAAGGTGGATTCACTCTTAGACCTAGGTGGTCTAGGAACACCCGAACATCTGAAGAAGCGTCTGTGAGAACCTCTAAGGACCACCCAACAATGTGTACATGTGGCGGAAGAAAGAAAATCACCATGGCTCTGTTGTTCTTAGACCTTGGTTACAACGAAGAAGAAAGACTTTTTCTCTCCATTTCCCACCTGACCAACTCTTTTTTTTTTTAATTGTTGTCCAATTATGTTGTTCAACCCTAGCATTGTAATTAGCAAACGGATGGTGTATTACTCAACCAATATTTTTATATCATATGTTTCACACCGTTACTTTTCAAAAATTCCCTATAAATTCTTACGACATCTGAAAAGTATTTCGTAAAATACTATGAACTCGTAGTCGCTTGCACTTTCATCTCATAACATCAAATTCACTAAAATACTAAAACAAAAATTTTGATATTTTTGTATGTTATATGTTGAATAATAAACCTCAAATTCTCAATACAAGTACATATTTTTTTGTAAGTGTAAATAGGCATTTACTAACTTGTATGATATATATTAAGTTTACTTAAATCTGTCTAGCCCACTTAGGCTTTTGCCTAGATCCCGTCTAGGCACATGGGCGCCCCAACCCGCCTCCGGACTAGTGCTTAACATCCCTTAATTAGGATCATCAGAAGTTAGAATTCTAGATCCGCCACTGCATAAACCTATAAAGTTTATCATAAGAATGTGCATTACAAATATCTGGCAAGTTTGCCCCATTGGGTCGATCAAATATTATGGCAGCGTGAATATTAATCCTCATTTTGGATAAAACCTAGTTAGTACGTAGATGATGAGTGTGTGTGGTGCTTAGAATTCCACGCTAAGTGACCAAATGACAGAAAGATTCAGGGCAAACTGCCCAGTTATATATAGAAAGTGTTGTAAGAGCCGTCTCAGTGTTTAAATGGAAAATGGACAGAGGGATCATCTTGGTGTATTCAATGTTGCTTCTAAGAAAAGGTATCATGGACGGCCATTAATTAATTATGGTAATTGTTATTTAAGTACTGTAGTTTCATTTCTGTTAGTTTATCTTTGTGGTTTATCTTTTTGGAACTTGACTACGATACGTTTAGAGGAAATTGTAGCAATAATTCTTTAACTTTTAACTCAAGTATAGCAATGATCTTTTTAATTAAAAATTCATGACTCTTGCCCCTTAACTCACTAAAATGTGCAGCTATGGTTTTTTTGTTAACTCCATTAGAGCTTCCGTTAAAATGAGTCATGTGTTACGCATGTGAGGTTGAATCAAAATAGCAAATATGGAGGACTAACTGGGAAAATGTAGCAATGTTCTCTTAACTTTAAGGCTAATTTTTTTTTGTGGTCCTTGTGATGACACACCACTTTCAATGTCACCATTGTGATGAAAAAGCTGTTAATTAAACTCCCGTGGTGAGCCTTATTACAACATTCCTCTCCCCTTAACTCCTCATGATGATATGTTTTGTTGGGGTCCCAATGCGAGTGGTAATTTCTCTGTTAAGTCGGCAACTTGGATCCAAAATAGGAATACTAATAATAATAATGTTAGTGAGCTTCTCATAAAAATGTGGAAGCTTAAGCTCCCTCATAAAGTTAAGATGTTTAGTTGCCTGCTAATTTTAGGAAGATTGCATACAAGAGATAGATTATCTAGGTTTGTCAACAATATTCCATCCATCTACCCTATGTGCAATGCCGAGGAAGAGAATAGAGCTCATTTATTCTTGAATTGTAACTTTGCAAGACTAATCTAGAATTGTCAAGCCATACCTAATTCCATAAGATTAAACCAAACTCTTCATTTTAATGAATGGCTTAATGATCTTACAGTTAAGGTTGATGCAGGTTTGTGTGACCTTGGTAAAGTTTTGTTCATTTGCTGGCAAATCTGGAAGGAAAGAAATCTGGTGGCATTTCAGAATAAAGTTCCAAACCATTCTTGGATTGTTAAGTCTGCTCTTAATCTTGGAAAGGAATTTATTGATGCTAATAGTGTAAGTCCCATGAGTAAAAGTGGTAGCAACCCATCCTAGTGTTCTTCTATCCGGTGGCATCCTCCTGATGTGGGTTTTGTTAAACTCAACTTCGACGGCTCTGTGGTGAACCAAGGCGCAACTTCCAGTTTTATGATTAGAAATGAGACGGGTGAACCTATTGCTGCAGGGACTAGGTTTATTGGCCAAAACATGATTTATGTTACGAAGTGCCTTGCTTTGCGTGATGGTCTTTGGTTGGCTAAGGCCAAAGGATTGTCCCATATCATGGTGGAGAGTGATTCAAAATTGGTGATTGAGGCTATTAGAGGCAACTATAACCCTCCTTGGAGATTGAGGACCATTCTTGAAGACATTCGCTGGCTGGTTGAGTCATTCTTGGAGATTTGCTAGAAACATGTCTTTAGGGAAACAAATTTTCTAACGGACGCTATTACTAGAGTGGGTGTTTCGGTTGTTGACTTCCATGTTTGGGATAAATCTCTTCCTGTGGAAGCTCGTCAGGCGTTTCTTTTTTATTGTACCCAAACTGGTTACCCTAGGGGCTTCTCTTTTTAATATTGTCCTTTTTCTATATATATATATATATAGGGTTATTATAATTCTAAGAAGAATACATGTTTAAGCCTTATAACATGTTTTTTAAAAAGTAGGGAAATTTCTGGTTTACTTTTGTAGTGAAAGTGTTGTAACAAAAAAAAAAATCCGAATTGGTGTTCTTAATTCCAATCAATTAAGTGAACCACATGGATAAAGTTAACAAAATGGAAACTACAGAACCTAAATTAACATTTACGGTAAACTATAAGTACAAAGTTCGACTTTTGACCTAATTTGCGATGTCATTTAACGGCATTTCTCTTGTCTAATCTCGAACCGTTCCATCAACACCTCGCATTCGGATGATAATTATATTATTATTTTAGTTAAAATGGTCTCTGAGATTGACATAACTCTTCATTTTGATTTTTAACAATAAAAATCGATATAAGTGATCTATAAGTTTGTTCATCATAAATCATTTTGGTTATTCTGTGAAAAATATATCAATATACTCATTAAATTGTCACTTGAACAATCATGTGATCAATTTTTAATGGTATTTTGTCAAACCAATCCTTTCATATAACAAGAATATTGACAAATTTTTTTTACTAAATGACCAAAATAATTTATGATGAAAAAATTCATAAATCACTTATACCGTTTTTTATTATCACATATTAAAGTAAAGAGTACGTTAATTTCATGAATCATTTTAAGCTTAAAAACAACCAACCAATCAAGAAAGATGAGTAATTCATGTACAATCCAATGATTCCAATCTTACCAAACCAGCCAAATACTTTTACCTTTCTGCAACCACAAAAATATTCTACTTTCCGTTGTTAGTCGATTGTTAAAATTGGATCAAGATCCTCTACTGAGTAAAGCGTAAGGATCTTATTGATCAAGTTTATTGGGCCGTTGAAATTTTATCTAATGACTACAAATAAGGGGTTTCTTTAAAAATTATAATAATTGTAGTCATTAGATAAAATTTCAATGACCTGATGCACTTGATTAGAAGGATCCTTAGCCTTTAATCAGGAAAGATCCTGATCCGTTAAAATTAGGGTTTTGCTTTACATTGCCGGTAACGTCTCTTTAGTTGTCACATCATAGATAGGTACTTTCTAGCTAGCTAGCTAGTATCCAATATTTGCGTACAAATTGGGACATGTTCCCATCTCGTGTAACCATCCTAAAGTTCCTAACTTTAGTAAGCAGATGCAGAAGCAGGGAACCTTCGATAAATGGAGTATCTTATATTGAGAGAGGATACTTGTGGGATTCTCTTTTTGAGAATTCTAATGATCTTCTAATCACATTTGTTAATCGTATATTGTGCAGTCAGTTTTTATCAGATATTGTTTATATTCAATTTTAAATAAAAACATTATAATAATTTTTTATCACACGATATACGATGAACAAATATGATTGAAATAAAAAATCTGACGAGAATTCTCCTAGCTTTAAATTGTATAGATTCACAATTAAAAAGTTTGTATTCCAGAATGGCAGATCACACTTCCCTAATCATTAAAATATAAAGATATTGAAATATAATTTTAGAAACAATGGTGATATTAGAACACATTCTGTGCCTTGTGGACAAAATGTTAATAACTTGGTTGAAATTTTTTATTTAACCAATCTAGCCATTGTGTTTTAATATATTAATATTCTGTGTTTTTTTTTGTCTAATTAAAGTGTTATTGCGCAAGCAGGAATGGATTACAAAATGATAAGGTTTATTTAAACTCAACATAATGACAAAAAGAACATAAAAAATCGAGCAACAACGGAATTAAGATGATATTTAATTTCTGTAAATTTAATTATTGAAAAATGTAAACGAGTCACACATCTAATACTTGACAAAATAAATTATAAATTATATTGAGTAGTGTTACTTCTAATTACATGTTTGGGTAGCAAAAAGTTAAACTATACGGGAGGGGTGAGTATTTTCATTTCCACATGCATGAGTACTCAGCCATTTTTCCAAAAGTACTAAGCCATTGAATAGGATAACTCTGTAAACAAAACCTTGATGGATGGTGGACACGATGGGACATCACGATCATGAAACTCAACGCTTGGATTAATCTACGTAGCACAATAATAACTGGGCAGCTCATGGATGCCATGTGGTTTAGGATTTCCAGTTAGCTGCTGCAGTCACATATATAGTAAATTAATATTATCATGGTATATAGGGTGTGAACGAGGATGGAAGTTTCATTTCAGGCTCAGTTAGTCACGTAATTGATGAGTTGCCTAACTTTTTAATTTCAGTATAAAAGGGTACCTCAGAAATGGAATCCTTAAGCTTTTTGCAGTATCGAATTAACTACTGCAAGCAAAGGTGAAGAAAAAAGCTTCACAAAAAAAAAAAAAAAAAAAAAATCACCACAAAGAAAACATATTCTCCAGTCATCAGCTCATGATGCAGTTCTTGAATACTGAACAACTGGCTTTCATATTCGGTCTCTTAGGTTTGTAAAATATGTATATAACTGTATATATCAGTTTTCTTTCTCTTCCGTTCACATGATTATATATAATTGAGGAGGTAATTAGTTAAAATACTCACTCATACTTCATTCTTCTAAAAAAGTTCTTTAAAACATCTAAAATTTTCAAGTTGTTTTACGATATTGTTCATCATGTTATCTGATTTTGACATAACCTGAGATTATTTTCATCGTTTCTCAGGTAACATTGTGTCATTCATGACGTTCTTGGCGCCAATGTAAGACCCCCTTAACATGAAATAATTAATTCACTACGTACTTAAATGTCCCTATCCCTAATTCACATCTTTATGAATAAGTTGCATTACCCTAACACACACTCTCTCTCTCGCTCTCTCTCTCTCTCTCTCTCTCTCTCTCTCTCTCTCTCTCTCTCTGTGCAGACCAACGTTTTACACAATATACAAGAAGAAATCATCGAAAGGGTTTCAATCCATACCTTATGTGATTGCCCTACTAAGTGCAACTTTATTGTTGTATTATGGAGCCCTCAAGACAAATGCTTATTTGATCATCAGCATCAACAGCATCGGAACCGTTATAGAAGTTACTTACCTGATCCTCTATATTGTATATGCATCCAAGAATGACAAGGTCAGACACACATTATGCATGGCTCTTTTTTTGTTTTATGTTTTGTCAGGAAGTACTGAAGAAAACAGATATGTATGCTTGTTAATTTGGATATATGCTTATACTTTGATCATGGCTCGCAGATTACTACATTGATTTGGATCCTGCTAGTAAATGTAGCCGCTTTAGGGTTGGTGGTGGCAGTCACCTTCTTCCTTCTTGGAGGGACAGTGCGCATAAGCACCGTTGGATGGATTTGTGCCGTGTTTAACATTGCTGTATTTGCTGCTCCTCTAAGCATTATGGTACTTATTAACTAGTTAATTAATTAATCTTTATTTTTCTTTAAATCTAGAATTACGGCAATCACTGTCATTTCACATGGATTTACATTCCTGCAGAGGCAAGTAATAAGAACCAAAAGTGTGGAATTCATGCCATTTTCTTTGTCCTTTTTCCTGACACTTTGTGCCACCATGTGGTTCTTCTACGGATTATTTACAAAGGATTACTACATTGCAGTAAGTACCAATTTCCAATTTCAATTCTTGGAATTTTCAGGCTACCTAACCCTTAATTGTCGAAATCTGACACGAATGGTTATCGGGTGAGAGCAGTTACCAAACGTATTAGGGTTTCTATTTGGCATTGCCCAAATGATCCTATACATGACATACAAGAATTCAGGAAACAATGTCGAAGAGAAAAGGAGTACTCAGGAGATGAAGAAGTTGAGCTCGACCAATCGTCCAAAGTTGGTGCGCAGCGTGAGCGAATATCCAAGATCAGATAAACTAAATCAGATTACGTATGTCTACGAAGCAAACGATGAACACGTATAGTTCCCACAGTTTAAGCTCAAGTTTGAAGATTTGATATAAATCGAGCCTTAATTTGCTGTTCACGCATAGTGTATAATTCATATATAAACAGTAGATGGTAACAACTTTAGGAATAAAGCCTTGCTGTGTACATGCAATGGTTTTATTTGCAGTGGATATGTGATGACTTGGTTGTCTGCAATTCCAGAATTTTTCTATCTTGTGTTGTAAGAAAGCATCTGAGCCGAAGCATTTACCGGCAATGAAGTCATCGAATCGCAAAAATTTCATTAACTATATCAACAACGCGAGATACAAACAGAATTGCAAGAATTGTTAAAACAGTTGCATATTATTCATCAAATGTGTCGAATGTTGAGACATAAAACTCAAGATATACACAGATAAGTACACGTCGCATAGACAGTGATCACTGATTTACAACTTGCAATTTCATGTTAGAAAATGTTCACAGCTCAAGAAGTTATCCCATATCAACTGCATATCTTCCTTCAGTATCTCCGAAATTGAGCTGGCTTCAACATTCTCTTCCTGAAAATTGAAAGAAAAGGAGATTTCAGCACACGATAAACCTTCTGAAATAAATCTTCTATTTCAGCACATGAAAAAAATTGTCCCAGAGAAAAGGCAGCGTTTACCTGTAACTTTGACAGGACCTTTTTCAACATCAGACTTGTCTCCCAAGTAGCTTCTCCAGTTAAGGTTCTAAAATCAAATCGATCAGCATGTCTCACTTTCAGTCTTAGCGATGAATTTTTATACGTATTAGCTATCACGTGCCAAACCCCAACAACTTTGTATTTATCTCCAGAAGACTCCTTTCCCAGAGGCCATCTCAACCCACCCTTCACATCAGGATCTAGAATCGCCAAACTAATCAGATCCCTAATGCTTTGCATATCATCATCCTGAAATAGCAACAATTCAGATGATCACAGAACCTCAATCCAAGCTGCATAAGTTCAGGTGTGCATCCAATATGGTTAAACCTCATCGTCCAGTTACATTTGCAGAAAGTATCCTATTGTTTGTTTTGATTGTGGTTCCATGATAAATAGGTAATAAATAATTGCTTTTCTGAAAGAAGGAATAGAAACGTAAATTTATAAGGGACAGTGTGAAGCAGCTTACAGTCAGATCTGTTATGAGTCTCTTCGTGCATAGCATTAGTCTCAGGTCCAGATTCTTAGTAGTGCATGAAATGTCCACGACCATGTTGCGCAGTTGATTCAGTTCAATCTAAAATAAAGTTGGTATTGCAATGTAAGTCTTAGTAGACAAACTCTACGCCAAGCAACAGAGAAGAGTCCGGAAAACATTAATGACTTGGAAATGCTCCTCAGTCCTCCTCACCAATTATTCCAAAAATCGGAGAGCTTAATCACATTCAGTGGTTGAACATTTAGTTATCTTATACTACGCTCATATTTTGCAGCATACCTTTTTTTTTATCTAAATTATCTAATCAATATCGTGGCAACTCAATCGTGATATTGACGCAACATATTGGTTTCATCAAATTTAGTTGGCATGAATTGGAAAACTTGCCTTGTAGAGTTGTAGCATTCCATGTTCTTTCATTACACGACACTTGCAGGAGAGAGTTGAATCTGGCCTCGTAGAATCAGACAACTATACAAGAAGAATATAAATGAGCAATTCAATGGCTAAAGTCAGAATTGTGGAAAACATGAACTAAGAACTCAGTAAGTTGACATGTCTAAAAGAAATACCTTTACTTGGTATACGTCTTTCTCCTCTTCGAAATCAACTCCAACTTTCGGGACAACCTCCTTTACAATCTTTTCCTTATATGAAACAGGGATGTTTGTGTGAAATGATTTCCTCAACTGTTTCAAGGTTTCAGCAGACAAATTTTTCGTGATAGATTCCATGTTAACTGACGGGCTCCTGATACAAAGATTTCAACAAAAAACTGTCTTTCATCTGCTCATTACAACTAAGGAGTAGTACAAAATTCTTTTCTGTTGTTACAAAACTGATGTGAAATATGAGAACAGTGATTGAGCATCGATGCCAAAATATAACTGTATTAAGTATCGAAAACCAAGGGCAGAGTTATAGAATTGCTTCACCGTCCAACTCGGCATCCTACCTCCTAAAGCTAAAATGCCAAATGTAACCCTTTATCATAGTATAGACTATTTGTTCTACTACAACCAGTATTCTGAGGCGGATGAAAGAACAACATAAAGGTAAAAAGGATAATCACATGAAACAATCAATTAAATGAATGGCACAATAGGCTCAATAGCTAACCAATGAATCAGATAATACAGAAATCTAACCTGCGAAAGAGTACTTTCCCCACTCTGGCAATCAAAGTAGGATTTACTTCTTTAAGTTTTGCGCACTTCATTTCATTCCTCACGTGTTTAAAAGAAGAAACTAAGTCTTCCAGCACATTTTCTGTTAGAGATTCCCCAGGGCTTCTTGGCAAATTCCATTTCACCTCACTGCCTTCTGTCACGTATCAACCATGAAAAACAAAACCAAACACATCCACAACCCAAGTAACAACATACAAGATAAACGCACTAAAAGAAATGTTAGAGTACTAACCATTATCTAGACTAGTATTGATTAAAGCTAGACGGTTTTCTCCAACTTTCGGCTCAGTGGACTCCAAGCAAATGGGCTTAAGATTAACAAAAGGCGGAAATGGGTTCTCCTCATCCAAACCAATGGTCAGCCATCTTGATGTAGAATGGTCTGCATAAACTATTTTTCCAGTCCATTCCACTTTAGACTTATTATATGGCTTGACTTTGAAGTTTTTCTTGAATTGAGGAGCAAGCAGCTCTGGAGTCGGCAGTGGCCTCTCTGGTTCCTTTGAATGCCGCTTGTGCGGAGGAATGTAAGCCATTACAACTACAACTGAAGCTTAAAAAATCACAACGATCAAAGTGAGGGCAACAGAAAAACGAAATGAAGAAAGGATTAAAAACAGAGTACTCGAATTTATGCAGCAAGAAGTGTTCTTTCTCATGTTTATTTAAGAATATCAAGCTTATCTCTAAGTTTCTTGGTTAATTTAACTACTTAATTCCAATTGGTTTCTGAGAAAATCAAACCTTTCATTTGTTTCGGAACAATTACAAGAATTAAAAAGAAGGGTTGAGTTAATAAAGTAAGAATATGATTATGGTAGGGTTCTTTCCTAAAAAATTTATCAACTGGGTAATCATTATTTATCACTTTCTTGGAGCAAAACATATCTTGGAATTCATATGAACACAGAACAGAGAGTAGATATGATTCAAACCATCTATAAGTAGAGAGACAGAGAGAGAAGATGAAGGAGCTAAGCTTACCCAGTAATCACTACACAGAGGCAGACTGAAAGTTGAAATCTTGATGGAAGAGAAATTTGATGAAGATAAAGAAATTGGGGTGATCAACCGCCACTTCTTTCACTGTATTTATATATTCTCACAGTCGGCATCGCCCTGTGAGGTTTTAAAGAAAATAGAAATGGAATGGAATTCGAAAGATCGCACCTTTACTCTTTTACACTTAAACCCATAAAAATAGATAAATTCCAACTTGCTAGAGGGTTTTTCTTCTTCTCTTGTACTTTTAGAGACAACTTGCTGGGGGGTTATAAGTTTTTTGTTAACTTTTATCTTTTAATAATCTTTAATTTACTTAATTTGACAGTAAAAAAATTAAGCAATGAGTGTAAGATATAAAAAGAGATGTATAAATAACATCATTCAAGTTTATGACAAACCTTGCCAGGGTATTTTCTTTATCTTTTTGCTAATTAACCTCGCTGGAGGATTTTAAACTTTTACACCGCATAAAAATGTTCCTTCTAGAGTAGCTATTAAGACAAATAAACGAATAAAAGTAGCTTTGTGCAATTGAATTTCTATTTGTATTTAAGGGTTATGCTATATAGACTATTAATCTAAATCATATTTTGTAAACTATATAATGTAATTATTGACGATTGAATTATTACTTATGTATTGATCAACATATTTATTTACTATTTGTGACAAATTACATAGTTTACAAATATAGTATAAAAAACTGGTTTACCAAACATTACTCTTTGTTAAATTCTTAAAGCATCTCCAATAGGAGATGTAAATTATCTTGAATACTCACGGTACAACACAAAAGCCATTTTTGGGGTTCAGTGGGCCAGAAATTTGGAAAGCAAATTATCTATCCCACCGAAAAATGTGAAAAAAAAAAAAATTATATTTTGTCTCCTCAAGTTTTCGTTTAATTTCAAATTCGTACGTATTTCAATTTTATACAACGATTCATGATTTTATACCAATATCATACATTTGTATCAATTTATGTTAGTTTCTCCTTGAAGAAAACTCTTCTGTCTTGACAACAAATCAATATGAAGAAAGAAAAAAAATAAAAAAAAGAACCCTCCATCTTCGCCATCAGAAAGTTAAAATAACCAAAGGACAACTTAATGTATAAACATTTGAATTTTTAACGTGTGATGTAAAGTGTTGTCCGTCGTTATCTTCGTTGAAGTTATCTTAGAACCTCAAGACTTTATACAGACAGACACGCACACACACTCCACCTATTATCAATTGTACTTTAGGGTAGAACCTCCTAAAATGAAACATACTCAAGCAAAAGTTATCCTCATACCACAAACACCTAATTAAGCAAAGCAAATCAGTCTCCCAATAAGCACTTAACTACGACTACAAAAGTTTTAACATCCTGATATCACAAACACCTAATAAATTAAAGCAAATCACTGATTTACAACATGCAGTTTCACGTCAGGAATCCTTCACAGCTCAAGAAGTTGTCCCATATCAGCTGCATGTCTTCCTTCAGTATCTCAGAAACCGAGCTGGCTTCGGCATTCTCTTCCTGAAAATTGGAAGAAAAGGAGATTTCAGCACACGATAAACCTTCTCAAATAAATCTTTTATTTCAGAAAATGAACTAAAAGAAATTGTCCCAGAGAAAAGGCAGCGTTTACCTGTAACTTTGACAGGACCCTTTTCAACATCAGAATTGTCTCCCAAGTAACGGTCCCAGTTAGGGTTCTATAATCAAATCGATCCGCACGTCTGACTTTCAGTCTGAACGATGAATTTTTGTACGTATTAGCTATTAAGTGCCAGACCCCATCAACTTTGTATTTATCTCCGGAAGAATCCTTTCCCGAAGGCCATCTCAACCCGCCCTTTACATCTGGATCTATAATCGCGGAATTAATCAGATCCCGAATGCTTTGCATCTCATCGTCCTGTAATAGCAACGATTCATATGAACACAAAACCTCATTTCAAGCGGCATAAGTTCAGGAATGCATCCAATATGGTTAAACCTCATCGTCCAGTAACATTTACATAAAATGTTCTATTGGTTGTTTTGGTTGTGGCTCCATGATAAATAGGACATAAATAATTGGTTTGCTGAAACAAGGAATAGAGATGTAAATTTGTAAAAGGTACTGGGTGAAGCAGCTTACAGTCAGATCTGTGACGAGTCTCTTTGTGTTTAGCATCAGTCTCAGGTCCAGATTTTTGGTCGTGCATGAAATGTCCACGACCATGTTACGCAGTTGATTCAGTTCAATCTAAAAGGAAAGTTGGCATTGCAATGTAAGTCTTAGTAAATAAACTCTACTTCCAGCAACAGGGAAACTTAAGAGGGGGAAGAGTGAAGAAAATATCTTCATCCAGTTTAGTTGGCAGGAATTAGAAAACTTGCCTTGTAGAGTTGTAGCTTTCCATGTTCTTTCATTACACGGCATTTGCAGGAGAGAGTTGCATCTGGCCTGGTGGAATCAGACAACTAAACAAGAAGGACATAGATGAGCGATTCAATAGCAAAAGTTAAAATTGTGGAAAGCATGAACTCAGAACTCAGTAAGTTGATGTGTCTAAAAGAAATACCTTTACTTGGTATGTATCTTTCTCCCCTTCGAAATCAACTCCAATTTTTGGGACAACTTCGTTCTCAATCCTTTCCTTATATGAAACAGGAATGTTTGTGTACAATAATTGTCTCCATTGTTTCAAGATTTCAGTAGACAAACTTGTTCTGATGGCTTCCATGTTAAATAAAGGCCTCCTGATTCAAGGATTTTAACAAAAATTGGTATACCACTGTCCTTGTACAAAACTGATATGAAGTATGAGATGATTAACAGTAATTAAGCATTGATAACAAAATGATATTGTGTCAAGTATCGAAAAACAAGGGCAGAGTTTTAGAATCCTGCTTCACTGTCCAACTTGACATCATACCTTCTAATCTAAAAATGCCAAATGTAACCTTATATCATAGTATCGACTATTATTATATTGTTCTACTTCAACCAGTATTCTGAGGCGGATAAACGAACAACATAAAGGTAAAAAGGATAATAGCATGAAACAATCAACTAAATGAATCAGATAAGCAAGAAATCTAACCTAAGAAAAAGTACTTTCCCCACTCTAGCAAGCAAAGTAGGCTTTCCTTCTTTGAGCTGTGCGCACTTCATTTCATTCCTCATGTGTTTAATAGAAGAAACCAAGTCTGCCAGCACATTTTCTGCTATAGATACCCCAGGGCTCCTTGGCGAATTCCATTTCAACTCACTGCCTCCTGTCACGTATCAACCATGAACAACAAAACCAAACATATCCACACAACCCAAGTAACAACATACAAAGATAAACGCATTAAAAGAAATGTTAGAGTACTAACCATCATCTAGACTAGTGTTGAATAAAGCCAGACGATTTTCCTCAACTTTCGGCTCAGTGGAGTACAAGCAAATGGGCTTAAGATTAACAGAAGGCGGAAATTGGTTCTTCTCACCCAAACCAACGGCGCACCATCTATATGTAGAATGGTCTGCATGAGCTATTCTTCCAGTCCAATCCACGTTAGACTTGTTATATGGCTTGACATATAAGTTTTTCTTGAATCGTTGAGCATGCAGCTCTGAAGTCAGCAATGGCCTCTCATATTCCTTCGAGTGCTGCTTGTGTGGTGGAATGTGAGCCATTCCAGAACGAGCAGTTATGCCTACAACAAATATGAAAATGAGGTTAACTGAAAAAAAGAAAAGAAAAAGAAAAGAAAGAGAGGATTAAAAACAGAGTACTCATA
The DNA here is from genome assembly GCF_019419815.1 of Pyrus x bretschneideri. Taxonomy (NCBI): domain Eukaryota; kingdom Viridiplantae; phylum Streptophyta; class Magnoliopsida; order Rosales; family Rosaceae; genus Pyrus; species Pyrus x bretschneideri. The sequence continues at coordinate 543,333 of NW_025999785.1, forward strand.
CCACCACGAAAACCTCTATAGCCTTTGCCACGACTATGCAAGGTATCAGGACGACCCCCACGAGCAGCAGCGGCGCACCATCGATATGTAGAATGGTCTGCAATAGCTATTCTTCGAGTCCAATCCACATTAGACTTGTTATATGGCTTGGCATATAAGTTTTTCTTGAATCGTTGAGCACGCAGCTCTGAAGTCAGCAATGGCCTCTCCGATTCCTTCGAGTGCCACTTGTGTGGTGGAACGTAACCCATTCCAGAAGTACCACTTATGCCTAAAACAAAGATGAAAATGAGGCCAACCGAAAAAAAAGAAAAGAAAAGAGGATTAAAACAGAGTACTCATACCTCTATAGCCTTTGCCACGACCACGGAAGGTACCAGGACGACCGCCACGAGCAGCAGCGGGAGCTGTGGGTCTAGTATCAGCAGAGAAGACAGTATGCATCCCTTGTTTCCAGAACTGAGGAGCAAGCAGCTCAGGAGTTGGCAGTGGCCGCTTGTGCGCAGGAATGTAAGCCATTGTAAAACTACAACTTAAGCTTTAAAAAAAAAAAAAAAAAAAAAAAAACACAAAGATCAAAGTGAGGGCAACCGAAAAACGACATGAAAAAAGTATTAAAAACAGACTTTATGCAGCAAGAAGTGTCCCTTCTCATGCTTATTTAAGAATATCGAACTTATGTCTAAGCTTCTTGGTTAATTTAACTCCATTTACTTCAATTGGTTTCTGAGAAAATTAAAACCTTGCATTTGCATTCGGAACAATTACAAAAATTAAAACAAGGGTTTAGCTAATAAAATGAGAATCTGATTATGGTAGGGTTCTTTCCTAAGAAATTGATCAACTGGGTAATCATTATTTATCACTTTCTTGAAGCAAAACATATCTTGGAATTCATATCAACAAAGAACAGAGAGCAGATATGATTCAAACCATTTATAAGTAGAGAGACAGAGAGAGAGAAGATGAAGGAGCTAAGCTTACCCAGTAATCACTACAAACAGGCAGATTGAAAGTTGAAATCTTGATAGAAGAGAAACTGTGATGAAGATAAAGAAATTGGGGTGATCAACCTCCACTTCATTCACTATTTATGTAGTCTCACTGTCTGCATTGCCTTGTGAGGTTTTAACGAAGGGTGTTATTCACACATTATTTTTTATTTTTTATTTTTTAAATACCCTTTATTAATTTTTGTTTGTTAATATTTTTCAATTTATTCGATTTTACAGTCAAAAATAAAAAAAATGTAAGAGAAGTAAAAAATGGTGTGTAGATATCACACTTCTTGAAAATAGAAATGGAAGGGAATTCGAAAGATCGCTCCTTTACTCTTTATACTTAATCCCTAAGAATAGATAATTTCCAACTTGCTAGAGGGTTTTTCTTCTTTTGCTTTTGTCTCTTTAGAGACAACTTGCTGGAGGGGTTAAGTTTTTGGGCAATGGTATCTACACGCATCATTTTATTTTTGACACTTTTTTTTGTTAATTGTTGTCTTTTAAGAATCTTCAGTTCATTTGATTCTTGGTCAAAAATAAAAATTGAAGTGTAAAAGATAAAAAAAGATGCATAGATAACACCATTCATGTTTATGACAAACCTTGTTATAGGGTATTTTCTTTATCTTTTTGCTAATTAACCTCGCTGGAGGATTTTAAACTTTTACACCGCATAAAAATATTCCTCCTAGAGTAGCTGTTAAGACGAATAAACGAATAAAATTAGCTTTGTGCAATTGAATTTCTATTTGTATTTAAGGGTAATGCTATGAAGATTATTAATTTAAATCATATTTTGTAAACTATATGACATAATTGTTGACGATTGGATTACTATTTATGTATTGATTAACGTGCTTATTTGCTATTGGTAACAAATCACATAATATGCAAATATAGTCTAAAAAACTGGTCTACCAAACATTACTCTTTTGATACATTCTTAGAGCATCTCCAATAGGAGATGTAAACTATCTTGAAATACTCATGTTACAACACAAAAGGCATCTTTGGGGTTCAGTGGGCTAGAAATTTGGGAAGCAAATTATCAATCCCACCGAAAAATGTAAAAAAAAAGATAAAGGGTAAATTACACTACCCCTTCAGGTTTGGGGTCTATTACAATCGCATACAATATCTTCAAAACATTTCGCTTTCATACCTCACCTACATTTTATTTCAATATAGTACCTCCATTACATTTTTCATTCATTAATCCGTTAAAAACTGACGTGGCTACCACAGTTGTACCATGTGGTAAAAAAAATAATTTTTTATTCATTTAAAATATTATAATAATTTACCCTTAAAAAATAAAAAAAATATCACCGAATTGAAACTCACCTCTGCGCAACCCCCCACCCATGCAAACAAACCCATAAACTTCCCCCCCTCGACCACCCTCCCTCTCCTCCCATCACCACTGCAGCCTTTCCCCATCACCATCACAGCCCCCAGACCACTCCTCCCTCTTCACCTTCCCGACGCACCTTCTCCCTTCTCCACTATCTTCATCTCCCTTTCCCTGGTCGAGACCCACCGCAGAAGACTACGTTGAACCGGAACCCAAATCCTTTTGTCTGAACCATTTATAGAGCCCCGCTTCCAACTCATTCATTTCCCTCAACCCCCTCCCCCCACCACCACTCAACCCCTCGCTTCCCTCTCCTTTGCTATCTCTGACATCTCTCTCTCGTTATTTTGCAATACTTGCAGATTTTTTTTTTATTTTTTATTTTTTTGTGATTCTTTCTGATTTGGTTTATGGGTTGGTGGGTTTGTTTCATATTTGATGTGAAGGTTATGTGACGGGGTTTGGGAGTCCCAATTGGGCCCGAACAAGCGGTGAAGAGAGTGGGTCTCTGGGGAGAGAGGAGGGAGGGTGGTCGAAGTGGGCCCCGTAGAGGCGAGTAGGTGGAGGAGACGGTTGGACATGGTGGCGGTGAAGAGCATCAGAGGTGGAGGGGTTTGGGCTCGGTGAAGGTGATGGAGGTCGAAAGAGGAGGGAGACGATGGGTTTATGGGTTTTCTGGGTTTGTTTGGTTTTTTTTTTTTTTGTTTTTTGTAAATTTAAATATTGGAGGAGAAAGTGGAGGAGGGAGAAGGTGGGTAGGGAAGGTGATGAGGGAGGAGTGGTCTGGAGGCTGCGATGGTGATGGGGAAGGGCTGCAGTGGTGATGGGAGGAAAGGGAGGTGGGTTGGGGGGGGGGGAAGGTTTATGGGTTTGTTTGCAGGGTTGGGGGGTTGCGCAGAGGTGGGTTTCAATTTGGACTTTTTTTTAAGGGTAAATTATTATAATATTTTAAATGAATAAAAATTTTTTTTTTTGCCATGTGGCGCACATTTGGCAGCCATGTGGCGCACATTTGGCAGCCATGTGGCACAACTGTGGCAGCCACGCCAACTTTTAACGGATCAATGGATGTAAAATGTAATGGAGATACTATATTGAAATAAAATAGTAGGTGAGTTATGAAAATGAAATGTTTTGAAGATGTTGTATGTGACTGTAATAGACCTCAAACCTGAGGGGTACAATGTAATTTATCCAAAGATAAATTACATTTTGTCTCTTTTAAGTTTTCGTCTAATTTCAAGTTTGTGTGTATTTCAATTTCATACAACAATTCAATATTTTACACCAATATCATACATGTGTATCATTTTATATTAGTTTCTCCGTTATCTACCTATGTGGAAGTTGTAGCCCCACAAAATTTGTGCCACGTGAATAAAAAACCAATTGAAAAATGGTTTTTCCTTATTAAAAAAAATCAATTTGAAGAAAACTCTTCTGCTTCGACAACAAATCAATATGAAGAAAAAAAACCCTTCATCTTCACCATCAGAAAGTTAAAAAAAAAAAAAAAACCAAAGACAACTTAATGTATGAATAGTTAGATTTTTAACATGTGATGTTGAGTGTTGTTTGTCGTTAGAAAGTTAAAAGACCTTGCAATAGCTTCGTCGAAGTTATCATAGAACCTCAAGAGTATAAATACTCCACCTATTATCAATTGTCCTTTAGGGTAGAACCTCCTAAAACGATACGTACTAAAGCAAAAGTCAACAAACTTAACATCCTTATTATACAAACACCCAATTAAGCAATGCAAATAGTTCTCCCAATAAACACTCAACTACGACTACAAAGGTTTAACATCCTGATATCACAAACACCTAATAAAGCAAAACAAATCACTGATTTACAACATGCCGTTTCACGTCAGGAATCCTTCACAGCTCAAGAAGTTGTCCCATATCAGCTGCATGTCTTCCTTCAGTATCTCAGAAACCGAGCTGGCTTCGGCATTCTCTTCCTGAAAATTGGAAGAAAAGGAGATTTCAGCACACGATAAACCTTCTCAAATAAATCTTTTAATTCAGCAAATGAACTAAAAGAAATTGTCCCAGAGAAAAGGCAGCGTTTACCTCTAACTTTGACAGGACCTTTTTCAACATCAGAATTGTCTCCCAAGCAGCTTCCCCAGTTAGGGTTCTAAAATCAAATCGATCCGCATGTCTGACTTTCAGTCTGAACGATGAATTTTTATACGTATTAGCTATTAAGTGCCAAACCCCATCAACTTTGTATTTTCCGGAAGAATCCTTTCCCGAATTCCATCTCAACCCGCCCTTCACATCTGGATCTAGAATCGCCGAATTAATCAGATTCCGAATGCTTTGCATCTCATCGTCCTGAAATAGCAACGATTCATATGAACACAAAACCTCATTTCAAGCTGCATAAGTTCAGGAATGCATCCAATATGGTTAAACCTCATTGTCCAGTTACATTTAACAGAAAATGTTCTATTGGTTGTTTTGGTTGTGGCTCCATGATAACTAGGATATAAATAATTGTTTTGCTGAAACAAGGAATAGAGATGTAAATTTCTAAAAGGAACTGGGTGAAGCCGCTTACAGTCAGATCTGTGACGAGTCTCTTTGTGTTTAGCATCAGTCTCAGGTCCAGATTTTTGGTAGTGCATGAAATGTCGACGACCATGTTACGCAGTTGATTCAGTTCAATCTAAAAAGAAAGTTGGCATTCCAATGTAAGTCCTAGTAAATAAACTCTCCTCCCAGCAACAGGGAAACTTAAGAGGGGGAACAGTCGAGGAAATATCTTCATCCAGTTTAGTTGGCAGGAATTAGAAAACTTACCTTGTAGAGTTGTAGCTTTCCATGTTCTTTCATTACACGGCATTTGCAGGAGAGAGTTGCATCTGGTCTGGTGGAATCAGACAACTAAACAAGAAGGGACATAGATGAGTGATTCAATAGCAAAAGTTAAAATTGTGAAAAGCATGAACTCAGAACTCAGTAAGTTGATGTGTCTAAAAGAAATACCTTTACTTGGTATGTATCTTTCTCCCCTTCGAAATCAACTCCAATTTTTGGGACAACTTCGTTCACAATCCTTTCCTTATATGAAACAGGAATGTTTGTGTACAATGATCGTCTCCATTGTTTCAAGATTTCAGTACACAAATTTGTTCTGATGTCTTCCATGTTAACTAAGGGGCTCCTGATTCAAAGATTTTTACAAAAATTGGTATACCACAGTCCTTGTACAAAACTGATATGAAGTATGAGATGATTGACAGTAATTAAGCACCGATAACAAAATAATATTGTATCGAGTATCGAAAAACAAGGGCAGAGTTTTAGAATCCTGCTTCACTGTCCAACTTGGCATCCTACCTTCTAAACTAAAATGTCAAACGTAACATTCTATCATAGTATCGACTATTATTTTGTTCTACTTCAACCAGTATTCTGAGGCGGATAAAAGAACAACATAAAGGTAAAAAGGATAATTGCATGAAACAATCAACTAAATGACTCAGATAAGGAAGAAATCTAACCTACGAAAAAGTACTTTCCCCACTCTAGCAATCAAAGTAGGCTTTCCTTCTTTGAGCTGTGCGCAATTCATTTCATTCCTCAGGTGTTTAAAAGAAGAAACCAAGTCTTCCAGCACATTTTCTGCTATAGATACCCCAGGGCTCCTTGGCGAATTCCATTTCAACTCACCGCCTTCTGTCACGTATCAACCATGAACAACAAAACCAAACATATCCACACAACCCAAGTAACAACGTACAAAGATAAATGCATTAAAAGAAATGTTAGAGTACTAACCATCACCTAGACTAGTGTTGATTAAAGCTAGACGATTTTCTTCAACTTTCGGCTCAGTGGAATCCAAGCAAATGGGCTTAAGATTAACGGAAGGCGGAAATTGGTTCTCCTCACCCAAAGCAACGGCGCACCATCTATATGTAGAATGGTCTGCATGAGCTATTCTTCCAGTCCAATCCACATTAGACTTGTTATATGTCTTGACATATAAGTTTTTCTTGAATTGTTGAGCAAGCAGCTCTGAAGTCAGCAATGGCCTCTCATATTCCTTCGAGTGCCACTTGTGTGGTGGAATGTGAGCCATTCCTGAACTAGCACTTATGCCTATAACAAAGATGAAAATGAGGCCAAACCAAAACAAAAAAGAAGAAAAAAAGAGGATTAAAAACAGAGTACTCATACCACCACGAATACGTCTATAGCCTTTGCCACGACCACGTAAGGTACCAGGACGACCGCCACGAGCAGCAGCGGGAGCAGTGGGTCTTTTATCAGCAGAGAAGACAGTATGCTTCCTTTGTTTCCGCTCAGCAGTGAGCAGAAGGGCCTCTGAAGCAGTGTGAGATATGGCCCCATCACGATCCTGAGCAGAAGCCACGGTGGTTTCACATGCAGGGCCAACATTGTTGAGAACAATGGCAGCAATGTCTGAATCAGAAACAGGAGCACCAGATAAGGAGAGGGCGTCAGCAAGGCAACTGACACGACCGAGAAACTCAGAAATGGAGGAGTCGCCACGGTGGGTGTTCATCAGCTCACTGCGAAGTTGAAGAAGACGGCCAGTGGGCTGCAAATCATAGGTTTCTCGCAGACAGGTCCATGCAGAATGAGAACTGGTTTTCCCGATTAGGGAAGCCAACACAGTGGGATGAACAGAGCTCTTGAGCCAGGACAAAACCATATTATCTTGTTGAATCCATGCTTCAAACTCCGGATTCACAGTATCAGTAAGTTTGCCCTCATCATCTTTGAGAAAGGCACGAGGACATTTGCTAGTGCCATCAGCAAAGGAGACGAGATTCCTGCTACGAAGCAAGGTAAGCATCTGGGCTTGCCAGAGAGGGTAATTGGTAGGGTCAAGTTTAATCGTAAGAAAGTTGGGAGCGTTGGAAGAGCTGGAAGAGTTGGACGCCATTTGAAAGACAAAGGAAATGCTTAGGATGAAAATGCTTTGAATAAACTCAGCTCAATGAATTACGAGTAAGGCTTCCCGTCGTTTATATAGGATTACAACTTGCGAGAGGGTTTTTATTTTTCTTTTTCTCATACAACTTGCAGGAGGGTTTTTTTAATTTTTTTAATTTTTTTTTTAAGAGACAACTTGGCGGAGGGTTATATGTTTTTTTTTTTTTGTGACAAACCTTGCCGGAGGTTTTTTTCTTAATTTGTGCTTATTAACCTCGCTGGAAGGTTTTTTATTTTTATTTTTTATTTTACTTTTATGAAAATGAAATTCTATTTTAATTTAATTTTTAGATCTTCTTCAATAAGATATGTAAAAGTAATTTTTGTCCGTTAATCTTCTTCAATTCATCTAATCCGACGGCTGAAAATTAAAAAGATGTGTGAGAAGTAAAATGAGATATGTGGATATCACATCTCTCTGTAAATTATCTTGAAATGCTCATTTTACAACTCATAAGCCATTTTTGGAGTTCAATGAGCCAGAAATTTTGCGATGCATAGTCTAAACCACAAAAAATGTCAAAAAAAAAAAGGGTAGATTTCATTTTTTTCTACTCAAGTTGTCATACAATTTAAAATTCGTACGTATTTCAATTTTTTCAATTTCATATGACTCGTGACTTCATACAAATATCATACATCTTGACAAAAAAAAAAAAAAAGGAAGTTTTAACGAAACACTTCTGATACTGTTCACTTTTAACGAAAATGACATTTTTACTTTAAAAAGTCACTCATGATACTATTCACTTGCAATACCTTTTTGTCATTTTGATTAAAACTCAAAGTTTTCAAACTCTTTTCATTAGTTTTCCTAAATAAAAAATGACATACATCTATATCAATTTAGAAAAATGCTAAGGGCAATCTCTCAAAAGTAAAACTCTTCATAAACTTTATGCCACGTTATATTTTTGATATAATATTTTATAATGTTGACATAAAAATTAACGTTAAGATGTGAGGTGGCAGAGAGTCCTACTTTTGAGAGAGTCTCCTTAATATTCTCATAATTTTATGACAGTTTCTCCGTTATCTGCTCATGGGGACATCGCGGCACAAAATTTATGCCAGGTGAATAAAAAACCAATTAAAAAATGGGTATATTCATTATTAAATAAAATTTATAACGAATTATATTATAACATTTGGTATAACGAATCATAAAAAAGAAAAAAAAAATCCAACTAATCATATTATGACCTTTGGTATACGGGACCGTATTCTCGGAATACTAAAAATTTTCTTGGACTTTAGGTATGCAACCTCCTAAAATGATACATACTCAAGCAAAAGTTAACATCTTGATATCACTAACACCTAATTAAGCAAATCACTCTCCCAATAAGCACTTAACTACGACTACAAAGGTTTACAACGAATCAGGAAACGATTATTTCAATAGTGATCGAGGTTTGCAGCATGCACGTAGTTTTATTTGGGGAAGTTTTAACGAAAAGCCTACGGTACTGTTTACTTTAACAAAAAACCATATTTTTACACTAAAAAGTCAATCCTGGTACTACCTTTTATTTTGTCCTTATCATTAAAACTCAAAGTTTTCAAACCGCTTTCATTAGTTTTCTTTTATTTTGTGATAGAAAATATCAACTCCACATTTTCCGGCAGCATATCAGAAATCAAGCCGATTTCAACATTCTCTTCCTGAAAAATCGAAAGAATTACGATGAACACATGCTAGATCTTTTCTTGGTGCAGAGATATTGGATTTTCAGAGAAAAATACAAGACTTACCTGTAACTTTGAAACGAGCTTTTTCAAAAACAGCCTCCCAACCAGTTTCAGTACCATGTGTTAAACTAGGTCCTCAAGC